>NC_064649.1:21636251-21945273 GCF_023864345.2 Schistocerca serialis cubense | reverse complement strand
TAGGGCACTTGCCCGTTAAAGGCAAAGGTCCGGAGCTTGAGTATCGGTCCGGCACACAGTTTATCTGCCAGGAAGTTTCGTTTATATTTAGATTGTAATTTATAGAATTAAGAGATACTGCTTCAGGGGGTAGTCAGACATGGCCAAATAATCATTTTAGCGTTTATTATTTCACTTTGCTTACATTCTTTTAGACCTGCCTGGAGTAGCATCTTAGAATAGAAGACCATAAAAGGCAACGAAGGACCATATGTACGGAATTGCTTGCGCGTTACGTAGCTGATCGTAACAATTTTTTGTCGAGCATTGTCACAGGTGATGAAACATGGACTTATCGATTCATCACTTGGAACTGGAAACATAACGGCAGTCCATGGAATGGTGGAATGACACCATACAACCTCTCCTCTGAAGAAAAAATTCAAAGTCTCACCTTCAGCCGGTAGTCCTAGCGACGGTGTTCTGGGTTCTGAAGGGGTTATTCCTTTTGATGTCCTCCCTGACGGTGCAACGATCAACTCTGAAGTGTATAGTAGAACCCTCAGGAAATTGAAGACAAGACTTGAGCGTGCTCGTCACCACAAGAATGTAAACGAACGTCTCCTTTTCCACGACAACGCAAGGCCTCGCACAAGTTTGCGCAACCGTCAGGAGCTCACAAAACGTCTTTGGACTGTTCTCTCTCATCCTCTCTACAGCCAGGATCTCGCAACTACTATTTGTCTGGCGCAGTGAAGGATGCACAACGCGGGAAGCAGTACGTGGATGATGGTCAGTTATTGATACAGCAAGAAGTTGGCTCCGAGATCGACCAGTAGAGTCGTACTATGTGGGCATACACGCCCTTGCAGTAAGGAGATATAAAGCCATCAAACTGAACGGAGATTATGTTAAAAGCACGGTTTTGTAGCCGTAAGAGTGGGAATAATATCGTGCACTGAAATCGCGAATAAAACCAGGAATAAAACCAACCTGCTTCTGGAAAAAAAAGTTGCATTATTTACTGAACGCCCCTCGTACATCATCATTTATAAATTAGCACACCTCATTTGGACTCTCCTTGCCTTTTCGCGTGGCCGACATACGTCGTGCTGTATCGTTCTTTATATCACGATGCAAAATACACTGAAAAAGGGGTTCGAATAGAAAATATTGAATGATACGCAGTATCGTCAGTGCTGGCATGTAAGTTTGATTGTCAGCTGCTTACGAGTCGTGACTGATGACTCTCGTTTCATTTAAGAGGTCACGTGTCACTGAGTGACGCCCGTATAAGAGATAACATTCTGTTTCAGAATGCTACAGAACCTATACAAATCGACAGACTGATAGACTTTAATGCCAGTTAGTGAAGTTATATATATATTGATTGGCGACTCAATTGAGCGTCCTGTGCACCACGACCAGATATTGGGTATACTTGGAAGGAGAGACAGCATTGGTCGTACATTTTTGTTTTCTTACCACAAAATCGATTTTCGGTCACTTAGTGACCATCTTCAGTGCTGTAATATATAATTTAAATTAGTAAGCACTGGTGTCAACAAGCTTGTTGACACCAGTGCTTACTAATTTAAATTATATATTACAGCACTGAAGATGGTCACTAAGTGACCGAAAATCGATTTTGTGGTAAGAAAACAAAAATATACGACCAATGTTGTCTCTCCTTCCAATTATATATATATATATATATATATATTCAGGGTGAGTCACCTAACATTACCGCTGGATATATTTCGTAAACCACACCAAATACTGACGAATCGATTCCACAGACCGAACGTGAGGAGAGGGGCTAGTGTAGTTGTTTAATACAAACCATAAAAAAATGCACGGAAGTATGTTTTTTAACACAAACCTACGTTTTTTTAAATAAAACCCCGTTAGTTTTGTTAGCCCATCTGAACATATAAACAAATACGTAATCAGTGCCGTTTGTTGCATTGTAAAATGTTAATTACATCCGGATATATTGCAACCTAAAGTTGACGCTTGAACCCTCCGACGTTCAGTTGCGTGTTGTAACAAACACGGGCCACGGGCGTTTCATAGGACGTGGAGGACGCAAAAATTGGCCAGCCCGTTCTCCTGATCTTACACATCTGCACTTCTTTCTGTGGGGTACGTTAAAGGAGAATGTGTACCGTGATGTGCCTACAACCCCAGAGGATATGAAACAACGTATTGTGGCAGCCTGCGGCGACATTACACCAGATGTACTGCGGCGTGTACGACATTCATTACGCCAGAGATTGCAATTGTGTGCAGCAAATGATGGCCACCACATTGAACATCTATTGGCCTGACATGTCGGGACACACTCTATTCCACTCCGTAATTGAAAACGGAAACCACGTGTGTACGTGTACCTCACCCCTCATGGTAATGTACATGTGCGTCAGTGAAAAAGACCAATAAAAAGGTGTTAGCATGTGGACGTAATGTGCTGTTCCAGTCTCTTCTGTACCTAAGGTCCATCACCGTTCCCTTTGGATCCCTACGTAATTCGGTGCTCTCCGATACACACGATCGAACAGCGGAGGAATGGTACTCAAGCGTCAACTTTAGGTTACAATATCTCCGGATGTAATTAACATTTTACAATGCAACAAACGGCACTGATTACGTATTTGTTTATATGTTCAGATGGGCTTACAAAACTAACGGGGTTCCATTTAAAAAAACGTAGGTTTGTGTTAAAAACATACTTCCGTGCATTTTTGTATGGTTTGTATTAACCAATTACACTAGCCCCTCTCCTCACGTTCGGTCTGTGGAATCGATTCGTCAGTATTTGATGTGGTTTACGAAATATATCCAGCGGTAATGTTAGGTGACTCACCCTATATATATATATATATATATATATATATAGAGGAAAGGGTTGATAGAACACACCCTAAGGGCTTCTGAGGTGGATCATCGAGGGAAGTCTGAGAGGTAAAAATGGTAGAGGGAGACTAAGATATGAATACTGTTGTGTCGGTATCTGGGCCGACACCGTGAAGTTGAGATGGCTGAAAAGGCAAGCTAGACTAACGCAGACGGGCGTGAAGTACTGGAACAGGATACGTAATTAATGTTAGGAAGAAAAGTACGGAGCAGGTTTAATACTTAACTTTACTAATTCCTTGTGGTACATCGATCTTGACGATACACAGAAGACTTTAAGTACAATCACTGTATGGCTAATGGCGCCTTGCTAGTTCGTAGCCATTAACTTAGCTGATGGCTATTCTGTCTCTCGGCTAATGAGAGAGAAAGGCTTCCTACATCTGGTCGGTAGCTAGGTTCTCGTACAACTGGGGCGAGTGCTCTCTCGTATCACGAGACCTGCCTTGGTGGTGGCGCTAGGTCTGCGATTACACAGTGGCGACACGCGGGTCCGACATGTACTAAATGGACCGCGGCCGATTTAAGCTACCACCTAGCAAGTGTGGTGTCTGGCGGTGACACCACATTCCTCCCCCGCAAATCGGCGAACGGTCGTGTGATAAGGCTTCCGCCCGCCGTGGGGAGGACCACATGTTGACGTATGCGATGAGGTGGGGAGCCTAACAACAGGCGAGGCTGTGCCACCCGCACCCGGCCATTCGGTCCGAGGGGAGCTAGGAAACGCCTGAAAAACTAGTCCAGGGTGCACGTCAACATGCGGTGTATGCGCCCGTAAAGAGACAGGAGGGACCGAAGGGTCAACCTCCATAGCGTCGGGGTAGCCGACGCGCGATGACGTCATGTGGTCCGGAGCGGGCGGGAGGTCCATGGCGGAGGACAGCTGGTCACGGGAAGCGATCGGCGGCGCTTGACCCTGGGAGGCGCTTGGCGGCTGCAGCGAAGCGTCTAATGCGGGCGGCGCCGGCGGGAGAACAAGCGGCGGCGGCGGCGGCTGCTGCTGCTGCGGCGGCGGCGGCGCGTCGCCATCGGGCAAAATGGAAGGCATCGTCGGTAACACCTGGGGATGAGGCGAGCCAGTAGATGGGTCCCCAGGGCGCTGACCGGACGGCACCGTCGCTGAAAGCAGACGGGGAGCGGCAGAACCCGAGCGACGACAGAGGCGCAGCTGATTGAGATGCCGACGCACCTCACCAGAGGCCCCCAAAACCAGATACATCGCGCGGCCGAGGCAGCGAAGAATGCGCCCTGCGAGCCAACGCCGTGAACCTCTATAGTTGCGATAAAATACAACGGCGCCTGGAGCAAAAGCAGGAGTCTGCCGCTGCACAGGAACCTGATGCGGCGGATGCAGCAAAGACATCAAGGTGCGATGAGGACGACCGTGGAGCAACTCAGCCGGCGAGCGACCATCTCGGGGCTGAGAGCGATACGAAGACAAAAAGAGCAACAATGCGTCCTCCCTAGAATGCGACTCTTTCAATTTCAACATCTGTGACTTGAAAGTCCGGACCATTCGTTCAGCGGCACCGTTGGACGGAGGCGAAAACGGCGCGGATGTCAGATGTTGAATACCATTGGCCTGGCAGAATGACTGAATTGTGGGCCATTGTCGGAAACAATAGACTGCGGAAGACCTTCAATGCAAAAGATAGCAGACAACGCTTGGATGGTGGCGGAGGACGTCGTGGAAGACATCCGGACAACAAAAGAAAAATTACTGAAGGCGTCGACCAGAACCAATCATCGAGCATTCCAGAATGGACCAGCAAAATCAATGTGCAAGCGTTGCCAAGGGGAAGTGGCTTTTGGCCACGCAAAGACTTTCCGCGGCGGTGCGGACTGTTGTTCGGCACACGCCGGGCACGAAGAACACATATTCGTAATCGCAGCATCGATTCCGAACCAAGTACAGTGCTGACGAGCAAGTTGTTTCGTTCGCACAATACCCCAATGTCCTTGGTGAAGAAGCCGTAAAACAGAGGACTGTAACGAACGTGGGACCACGACTCTGGACTGATCATTATCAGAACGCAACAACAAAACACCACGTCGAACAAAAAGTCTCTCCTTGTGAGCAAAAAATCGGCGAACCAACGGATCCTCGATCCGAGACTTTGACAAAGGCCATTGCGTAGCAACAAAACGTAAAACAGTAGCAAGGACAGGGTCAGCAGCTGTGGCTGTAGCGACACGACGAAAATCAATCGGAAACGATTCGACCACTTCATCGGTTTCCGAATCAATGAACATGCAAGCAAGTTCGGAAGAATCGAATGCTTTATCCTCAGCAACAGGCAAACGGGACAACGCATCGGCGTTTCCGTGCTTAGCAGTGGACCGATACAAGATATCGTAGCGGTACTGCGAGAGGAAAATAGACCAGCGAATGAATTTCTGCGCTGTACGTGGAGGTACAGGCTTGGTCGGATGAAAAAGCGATGTCAAAGGTTTGTGGTCTGTGATGATGGTAAAGTGACGACCTTGCAAGAAATCATGGAACTTAGTAACACCAAACACGAGAGCCAAAGCTTCTTTCTCTATCTGTGAATAATTTCTTTGCGCAGACGAGAGCAATTTGGACGCAAAGGCAATAGGGCGATCATGGGAGCCAACTTTGTGCGCAAGCACAGCACCGATCCCGAAATCCGATGCATCTACCATCAACAAAAGGGGTTTCTGGGGATCGAATGGCGTAAGGCAAGTATTAGAAAGCAACGCCGATTTCAACTGGCGAAAGGCGCGTTCACATTCCGTCGTCCAGACGAACGGAACACCTTTACGGCGTAAGCGATGAAGCGGAGCTGAAATGGAAGAGGCATTGCGCACATATTTGTTGTAATAATTAATTTTACCCAACACACTCTGTAGCTGTTTCACATTTGGAGGGGAAGGCAATTCTTGTATGGCACGGAGGTGCTCCGGACTCGGATGTATGCCTTGGGCATTAATGACATGTCCCAGGTATGGTAAGTCACGAGCAAAAAACACACATTTGTCCTTCCTCAAGCGAAGACCATTTTGCCGCAAGACCTGAAATAATGTTCGTAAGTTCGCAAGATGATCTTCTTCTGTCTGTCCGGAGATCACTATATCGTCCAGATAGTTTGCTGCAGTAGGGACCGACGCACAAATAGTTTGTAAATATTGCTGAAACAAGGCAGGGGCGGATGCACACCCGAATGGCAGTCTTTTGAAGCGGTACAATCCAAGATGCGTGTTAACCACCAATACGCGCTGGGATTCGTCGTCCACCGGTATTTGCAAGTACGCATCGGCTAGGTCCAACTTTGAAAAATATTTTCCCGGGCACAGTTTAGCAAAAAGATCTTCCGGGCGGGGCAAAGGAAAAGTAGCAGTCACTAGCTGTGGATTCACTGTGGCCTTGAAGTCCACGCAAAGTCTCAATTTTCCGGAAGGTTTTGGCAAAATTACTAAGGGTGAGGCCCAGAGAGAAGCTTGCACACGTTCAATTACACCCTGTGATTCGAGATCGTGTAACGTTCTTGCGACCTCATCACGCAATGCGTGGGGAACATTGCGCGCCCTGAAAAATTTCGGTTGCGCGTTTACCTTCAGTTCTAAATGTGCTTCATAGTTTTTAGCGCAACCTAAGCCCGGTGCAAAAATGTCTGCAAATTCGTCACACAGCCGAGAAACACTGTCTGTAGGCACAGTCTGATTCACTGATAGGACCTGATTTACAATAGACATGTTAAACAACTGAAATAAATCTAGACCAAACAAGTTCACTGCAGAAGAAGAACGAAGAACGTAAAATGACACAAGTTTTGTTGGTCCCTTGTATGTTGCAAGAAGGCTGCACTGTCCTAACACAGGAATTATCTGTCCTGAATATGTGGTTAGCTTAACATTGGCGGAACGCAACGGAGGTTTGCCCAGTTGTTTGTACGTGTCATGATTGAGCAATGAAACTGCAGCTCCGGTATCGAGCTGGAATGGTATCACTTTGCCTTCAAAGTCTAAGTCCACAAAAAGTTTATTGTCCTGCTGACGACAAAAGCGACTGTTTTGTGCAATTTGAACAGACACTGGTACAGAATCACTTGCTAATTGACGTGATTTCCGGCGACGTCGACGCACAGTGTTTGTGGGACGAACACAGTTACTGGTAGAGAAAGTGTCACTGGACGAAGTGGAATTAACGACATGAATGTCCATAGGCGAAGGTCCACGAGCCTGAGTGTCCTTGGTTCGATTACGGCGCGAAGCAAAGGGCCTGGAATGATTGTGATTGTCTGATCTGAGCTTTTTCTGGCAAACACTTTGAACATGTCCTTTCGTATTGCAGAAAAAGCAAATAGCTTGGCGTGACGGGCAATGTTCACGCGAATGTCTAGTAGCACACCGCGGGCATGATTTCACTACATTTGTGGGCTGGCGCGGCACACGTGGCTTAGCGCGCGGCGGCAGCTGCGTTTGTTTGTGCGATGGCAGTTGTGCGGACGTGCGCGAGGCCCAGTTACCGGGCCGCGCAGCGCGTCCAGCGGGCCGGTTAATGTTACACACGGCTGGCGAAGTTTCAAAAGATTCCTGAGCACAGTCAAGTGTGTCCTGTCTATCCAATATGTCTATCACTTGTTGAAGGGAGGGATTAACTAGTTTCAAAATTTGCTCCCGTATGCGAACATCAGAAACCTTCTGTGCAATTGCATCACGCACCATTGTATCTGAATAAGAAAGACCACAGTCACATTCAAAAGCACAGTCCCTAGTAAGTCCTTGCAATGTTGCTACCCATTCCCTATTAGTTTGACCGGCCGTACGTTTTGTACGAAAGAACGTATACCGTTTTGCAACCACATTAACTGTTTCTTTGAAATAGGCATCTAATGCAGACAAAATTTCCTCGTAGGACAGAGTTGCTACGTCGCGTCGGGGAAACAATTTCACTATCACACGGTATGTGGACACACCGACACAAGAAAGCAAAAACGGCTGCCGCTCTTTACCTTGAATTCTGTAGGCTGCTAGATGAAAGTTGAACTGGCGAGACCACTCGTGCCAGGTCTCATCGGCTGCCACGTATGGTCGAAAGGGAGGTGCAACAGCGTTTAGTGGCAGCGGTAGCGAAGAAGCGGCGGCGGCCGCATCGGTGTGCAGCGCACGTTGACCCTGGACGAGCTGTCCAAGGGCATCCAATAACGCCTGCGTCTGCTGATTCTGCAAGCGATAAAATTCGGACAGTACATCTGGAGAATGTGGCGAAGCCATGACACAATTAAATGTAAGCAATCAGAAAGAACTCTTTTCCCTCGTCGCCAATGTTGTGTCGGTATCTGGGCCGACACCGTGAAGTTGAGATGGCTGAAAAGGCAAGCTAGACTAACGCAGACGGGCGTGAAGTACTGGAACAGGATACGTAATTAATGTTAGGAAGAAAAGTACGGAGCAGGTTTAATACTTAACTTTACTAATTCCTTGTGGTACATCGATCTTGACGATACACAGAAGACTTTAAGTACAATCACTGTATGGCTAATGGCGCCTTGCTAGTTCGTAGCCATTAACTTAGCTGATGGCTATTCTGTCTCTCGGCTAATGAGAGAGAAAGGCTTCCTACATCTGGTCGGTAGCTAGGTTCTCGTACAACTGGGGCGAGTGCTCTCTCGTATCACGAGACCTGCCTTGGTGGTGGCGCTAGGTCTGCGATTACACAGTGGCGACACGCGGGTCCGACATGTACTAAATGGACCGCGGCCGATTTAAGCTACCACCTAGCAAGTGTGGTGTCTGGCGGTGACACCACAAATACAATATGCAAATTCAGACGAACAGGTTGCAGTAGTCATTCGGGGATGAAGAGGCTTGCCCAGGATAGAGCAGAGTAGAGAGCTCCACCAAACACTCTTTGGGCTGAAGACCACAACAATAACAGAATCGTATATTTTCGAAAGGGCATCAGTTCAAAATTTCATTATTTTGGCTTTGTTACTGCTTCATATTATATATATATATATATATATATATATATATATATATATATATATATATATATATATATATATATAATCCCCTAATGACTACTGGAACCTGTTCGTCTGAATTTGCATATTGTATTCATATCTTAGTCTCCCTCTACCATTTTTACCTCTCAGACTTCCCTCGATGATCCACCTCACAAGCCCTTAGGGTGTGTTCTATCAACCCTTTCCTTCTTTTAGTCAAGTTGCAAATTTTGTCGCTAGTTAACAGCAGTACTTCTTCATTAGTTACCGAATCAACCTATCCAGTATTCAGCATTCTTCCCTTGCACCACAATTAGAAGGCTTCTATCCTCTTCCTGTTTGACCTGCCAATCGTTGACGGTCTACTTCAGTACAGGGCACACTCCAGACAAGTACTTTCAGAAAGGACTTCCTAGCACTTCACTTTCCTCTACATCCGCAAATCACACTTGAGCACCTGGCAGTGGGTTCATCGAATCATCTTCACAATCGTTCTCTATTATTCCAATCTCGTACAGTGAGCGGAGAAAACGAGTACTTATATCTTTCAGTGCGAGCTCTGATTTCCCTTATTTTATTATGAAGATCGCTTCTCCTTACGTATGCCGGCGTCAACAAAATATTTTCGTATTCGGAGGAGAAAGTTGGTGACTGATATTTCGTGAGAAGGTTCCGCCGCAACGAGAAACCCATTTGTTTAATGATGTCCGCCCCAAATCCTGTATCATTTCAATGACACTCTCTCCCATATTTCACGATAATACAAAACGTGCTGGCCTTCTTTCAGTTTTCTCGATGTACTCCGTCAGTCCTATCTGGTAAGGATGCCAGACCGCTTAGCAGTACTCCAAAAGAGGACGGACAAGCGTAGTACACGCACTCTTTAGTAGGTCTGTTGCATTTTGTAAGTGTTCTGCCAATAAATCGCAGTCTTTGGTTCGCCTTCCTCACCACATTTTCTATGTCTGTTTTCCAATTTCAATCGTTCGTAATTGTAATTCCTAGGTATTTAGTTGAACTCACGGTCTTTAGATTTGACTGATTTATCGTGTAACCGAAGTTTAACGGATTCCTTTTAGCACTCATATCGATAACCTGACATTTTTCACTATTTAGTCAATTGCAACTTTTCGCACAATACACATCCCTTGTCTAAATCATTTTCCAGTTGGTGTTGATCATCTAATGGCTTTACGAGATGTAAAATAACAGTATCATTTTCAAACAATTTCAGACGGCTGCTCAGATTGTCCCCTAAATCGTTTATATCGATAAGGAACAGCAGAGGGCCTATAATAACACTACCTTGGGGGACGCCAGAAATCACTTCTCTTTTACTAGATGACTTTCCGTCAATTACCGCTAACAGTGACCTCTCTGACAGGAAATCACGAAGCAGGCCTTGTGGACGAGCGGTTCTAGGCGCCTCAGTCTGGGACCGCGCGACCGCTACGGTCGCAGGTTCGAATCCTGCCTCGGGCATGGATGCGTGTCATGTCCTTAGGTTAGTTAGGTTTAAATAGTTCTAAGCTCTAGGGGACTAATGACCTCAGGTGTCTAGTCCCATAGTGCTCAGAGCCATTTGAACCATTTTTGAGATCACGAATCCAGTCAAAGACTATATTCCATAAGCACACAATTTCACTATAATCCGCATGTGTGGAACAGTGTCAAATGTCTTCTCGAAATCTGGAAATACGGAATCAAAGTGAAATACTTTGTCAACAGCACTCAACACTTCGTGTGAGTAAAGAGCTACTTGTGTTTCACAAAAACGATGTTTTGTAAATCCGTGTTGACTGCCTGTGAATACACCTTTCTCTTCGAGGTAATTCATGAAGTTCTAACACAAAATATGTTCCAAAATGCTGCTGCATGTCGACGTTAACGATATGGGCCTGTAATATAGAGGATTACTCCTACTACTTTTATTGAATATTGGTGTGACCTGTGCAACTTCCCAGTTTTGAGTACGGATCTTTCTTCGAGCGAGCGGTTGTATATGATTGTTAAGTACGGACCTAATGCATCAGCCTACTCTTAAAGGGACGTAATCGGTGTACAATCTGTACCGGAAGACTTGCTTGTATTAAGTGGTTTAAGTTCCCTAACTACTCCAAATGGTTCAAATGGCTCTGAGCACTATGGGACTTAACATCTGAGGTCATCAGTCCCCTAGAACTTAGAACTACTTAAACCTATCTAACCTAAGGACATCACACACATCCATGCCCGATGCAGGGTTAGAACTTGCGACCGTAGCGGTCGCGCGGTTGCAGACTGAAGCGCCTAGAACCGCTCGGCCGCACCAGCCGGCCTCACTACTGCATGGATATCTACTTCTAAGTTGCTCATTTTGGCAGCTGTTCTTTATTCGTATTCTGGGATATTTACTTCGCCTTCTTCGGTGAAGGAATTTCGGAAGGCTGTGTCTAGTATCTGTGCTTTAGCAGCACTATCATTGATAAAATTTCCATTGCTATCGCGCAGAGAAGGCATTGATTGTGTCTCACCGCTAGCATACTTTACGTACGACCAGAATTTCTTTGGATTTTCCGCCATGTTTCGAGACAAAGTTATGTTTTGGAAACTGATATAAGCATCTCGCATTGAAGTCCGCGCTAAATTTCGAGCTTCTGTAAAAGATCCCCAATCTTGGATATTTTGCGTTCATTTAGATTTGGCATGCTTTATTAGATAATAAAATACGTCTCTATTTCCTTTACATTGACAGGCTGCATTTTATGTCCTTTGCTGCTCAAATAATAAAATTAATTTGCTACTTTCAGTGTCAGTTTTCTAATCTGATACTCTATGCTTCATATGATTTTACTCGATTGCATTCGACTACCGGTGTTTTACTTTTGTTGAAGCTCATTTTATCTGTTTTCAAATTTCGAGGGACAAAAAGATCCCAGCAGCAATCTGACATCGAGATAATTCGATGGTGAAAGTTTAAAATTTGTGCCGGACCGGGACTCGAAGCCGTGTACGCCGCTTTACGCGAGCGGTGCCTCGTCCACCCCGACACGCTTCCTGTCTGTCCATTCTGTTGAACTAATCTTACCAATAGTTTCCAATCAGTACCAGAATTAGAATGCCGTTAGTGAAACACAAGGCATTTACTTCTTCTCTGGAAACTTTAATCCACTATTCACATTCCTCATCGCTTTTCTTTACTATAGTTCAATCCTTTTATCTTGACGGTTCGCGCATGCCCGCCCATACGCGGGAGATTGCTGCGTCGCCAGCTGCACGCGCCAAGAGAAGCAGCGTCATAGTATAGTACAGTTCGCAAACTTACGTTTAGGGGGGAACGCGCAGTCTATGAAGTAAAGCCGCCACGGCCGCATTAACCCTTTCGCTGCTACAGAGACGTGCTCCCCGCATTCCGCTCTGTGAGCGATTTTGTCATCACTGCACTGCTCGCCTGTGCAGACACATACATGGTGTTTCGACTGCTTTGACACACTTTATCATTAGATTTCACAAAAACTATTTGGCCCAAAAATTTGATTTTTACACATCTTCTTGACTGATACCTTCCCCCATAAATGACTTAATTTTGTTTCGATGTTCAACGTAGTTATTGGGCATCATTAGATGTAGTAAACCATTGCACGAAATTTTGAAGAGTTTGCAGACGTAAAAGTTCATAGCGTATACTTTCCGTATGGTCGAGTTTAGTTGCTACTAGAAATATCAAAAAATTACATTCAAACGAATAAAATTCGATATTGTTTTTCAATAAAGAAAATATTAAGCACTGAACAAGGTTTAAACTCACAACCTTTCATTTCGCAGCCAAACACCTTAACCATTACGCTACCACAGCTCGTCATTCAATAGATCTCACGGAGCACTTTAAAATGTCACGCAAAATACCGACAAACACTGTTGGTATGACTATGAATTACTCACGTTTGGTCGAAGTAAAATAGGAAATAAACAATCACCGCTATTCTTTATTGCGAAAAAGCCGTTAGTGAGAATGATACAAACACCTTTCCTTGTTATCGTCTGAATTAGGAGGCTTATTGCTTGTTTGGTTTAATTAATTAATAGAATATGAAGCAATTGGTATAAAGAATGCTTTTTCCAAACTTTCTATAAAAGAAAGTGTGCTATCAAGACATTGCTTTTGTTCAGTTACTTTATTTATGACTGAACGTTTCTAAAACTGAAGACACTCATCCGTGCTCTGCACTGCAGTCAAGCTCTGGCAACGTCGTTCTCTGTTCATGGCTGACTGTGTTTTGTGACGTCAGATACGCAGAACGAACCTCAACTCGGTCGCCGTCGTAAATGACGCGCACTTTAGTTGCTGAATATACAAATGTTACAACTGAAGGCTAGTTTCTGTACAAATTGTAAATAACATCCCGCTCCTTGTTTTTCATCCCTGCTATCTTCAGAATTTCAGAATGTATCTCAGTCAACATTGAGCTTTCTCTGCGTCTACAAATGCTACATAAACGAAATTCTGCCGTTCGTTAACGCATCTTCCAAGAGAAGTCGTAGGGTCAGTATTGCCCCGCGTGTTCCTACATTTCTCCGGAACCCAAACTGAACTTCCCCGGGTCAGCTTCTACCCGTTTTTTAAATTCTTCTGTAAGTAAATGGTTCAAATGGCTCTGAGCACTATGCGACTTAACGTCTGAGGTCATCAGCCGCCTAGAACTTAGAACTACTTAAACCTAACTAACCTAAGGACATCACACACATCCATGCCCGAGGCAGGATTCGAACCTGCTACCGTAGCGGTCGCTCGGTTCCAGACTGTAGCACCTAGAACCACACGTCCTTTCTGTAAGTAATTCGTGTCAGTATTTTGCAGCATCTGCATCTACAAATGATTACTGCTCAGGTCACAATTAGGTGCCTGGCAGAGGGATTGTTGAACCCCTTCAAATATTTTTCTACATTTCCACTATCGAACAGCGCGCGGGAGAAACGAACATATAATCTTTCCGAACGAGCTCTGACTTTTCTTATTTTATTACGAAAATCATTTCTCCCTGTCTAGGTTGGCGCTAACAAAATACACTCCTGGAAATTGAAATAAGAACACCGTGAATTCATTGTCCCAGGAAGGGGAAACTTTATTGACACATTCCTGGGGTCAGATACATCACATGATCACACTGACAGAACCACAGGCACATAGACACAGGCAACAGAGCATGCACAATGTCGGCACTAGTACAGTGTATATCCACCTTTCGCAGCAATGCAGGCTGCTATTCTCCCATGGAGACGATCGTAGAGATGCTGGATGTAGTCCTGTGGAACGGCTTGCCATGCCATTTCCACCTGGCGCCTCAGTTGGACCAGCGTTCGTGCTGGACGTGCAGACCGCGTGAGACGACGCTTCATCCAGTCCCAAACATGCTCAATGGGGGACAGATCCGGAGATCTTGCTGGCCAAGGTAGTTGACTTACACCTTCTAGAGCACGTTGGGTGGCACGGGATACATTCGGACGTGCATTGTCCTGTTGGAACAGCAAGTTCCCTTGCCGGTCTAGGAATGGTAGAACGATGGGTTCGATGACGGTTTGGATGTACCGTGCACTATTCAGTGTCCCCTCGACGATCACCAGTGGTGTACGACCAGTGTAGGAGATCGCTCCCCACACCATGATGCCGGTGTTGGCCCTGTGTGCCTCGGTCGTATGCAGTCCTGATTGTGGCGCTCACCTGCATGGCGCCAAACACGCATACGACCATCATTGGCACCAAGGCAGAAGCGACTCTCATCGCTGAAGACGACACGTCTCCATTCGTGCCTCCATTCACGCCTGTCGCGACACCACTGGAGGCGGGCTGCACGATGTTGGGGCGTGAGCGGAAGACGGCCTAACGGTGTGCGGGACCGTAGCCCAGCTTCATGGAGACGGTTGCGAATGGTCCTCGCCGATACCCCAGGAGCAACAGTGTCCCTAATTTGCTGGGAAGTGGCGGTGCGGTCCCCTACGGCACTGCGTAGGATCCTACGGTCTTGGCGTGCATCCGTGCGTCGCTGCGGTCCGGTCCCAGGTCGACGGGCACGTGCACCTTCCGCCGACCACTGGCGACAACATCGATGTACTGTGGAGACCTCACGCCCCACGTGTTGAGCAATTCGGCGGTACGTCCACCCGGCCTCCCGCATGCACACTATACGCCCTCGCTCAAAGTCCGTCAACTGCACATACGGTTCACGTCCACGCTGTCGCGGCATGCTACCAGTGTTAAAGACTGCGATGGAGCTCCGTATGCCACGGCAAACTGGCTGACACTGACGGCGGCGGTGCACAAATGGTGCGCAGCTAGCGCCATTCGACGGCCAACACCGCGGTTCCTGGTGTGTCCGCTGTGCCGTGCGTGTGATCATTGCTTGTACAGCCCTCTCGCAGTGTCCGGAGCAAGTATGGTGGGTCTGACACACCGGTGTCAATGTGTTCTTTTTTCCATTTCCAGGAGTGTATTTTGGCATTCGGAGGAGAACGTTGGTAATCGAAATTTCATGAGAATATCAAGCCGCAACAAGAAACACCTTTGTTCTAATGACTGCCAACGCATTACATGGGGCCGACGTAGGCAGCTGGTGGTTATGGAAGGCGCCGTAACGGTTGTACGATAAGTGAATGCCATCCTCCGGCCGATACTGCAACCATATCGGCAGCATATTGATGAGACATTCGTCTTCATGAACTACAATTCGCTGGCTCATCGTGCACATCTTGTGAATGACTTCCTTCTGGATAACGACATCGCTCGACTAGAGCGGCCAGCATGTTCTCCAGACATGAACCGTATCGAACATGCCTGTGGTAGATTGAGAAGGGCTGTTTGTGGACGGCGTGACTCACCAACTACTCTGAGGGATCTACGCCGAATCGCCGATGAGGAGTGGGACAATGTGGACCTTGATGAACTTCTGGACAGTATGCCACGACGAATGCAGGCATGCATCAATGCAAGAAGACGTGCTACTCGGTATTAGAGGTACCGGTGTGTACAGCAATCTGGACCAACACCTCTTAAGGTTTCGCTACATGGTGGTACAACATGCAATGTGTGGTTTTCATGAGCAATAAAAAGAGTGGAAATGATGTTTATCTTGCCGGCCGCAGTGGTCTAGCGTTTCTAGGCGCGCAGTCCGGAACCGCACGACTGCTACGGTCGCAGGTTCGAATCCTGCCTCGGGCATGGATGTGTGTGATGTGCTTAGGTTAGTCAGGTTTAAGTAGTTTTAAGTTCTAGGGGACTGATGACCACAGATGTTAAGTCCCATAGTGCTCAAAGCCATTTTTTGATGTTTATCTTAATATCTATTCCAATTTTCTGTACAGGTTCCGGGACTCTCGGAACCGATGTGACGCAAATGTTTTCTTGATGTGTGTACAATTTCACATGTGAGTATGTAGCTGAGTATGAAATTTAGCTGCGTATTGAATTTTTGTGTAGACTTGGCTGGAAGTTTCTATCTGTCACCTATCTCGAGAAAACTGATCTGACGTAGCACACTCATTTGCAATCGCACCGCGACGTCAACAAAGCCAGAGTGAAATATCGACAACATTCTTCACATTTCGTGAACGGTTCGAGATAACGAAATGAGATTTTCGCAAATGACAGCATGCAAAGAGGAGAGTATTTTTCCATATGATTGCTCGTATTATGTAGAACTTCATTATCTACTGTGTTATTCCACTAACTACAGACTTTTTCGATGAAAGCCTGTAATTTTTAAAGGCCATCGATAGCCGGTGACACGAGAAGTGCTATGGGTTTTTGAACAACGTTAGTGAAGACATTACACACATTTTTTTGTACCAAGGACGTACTTTTTCATATGATACTCACCTTACTTTTCCTCAGTTCCTGACTCAATAAACTAAACAAGCCACTGTATCACAATTCTCTCGCAATTGCGTCTGCACAACATGTTAGTGAGTTCAGACTGTAAATACCGGGTGATCAAAAAGTCAGCATAAATTTTAAAACTGAATAAATCACACGGAATAATGTAGATAGGTACAAATTGTCACAAAAGCTTGAAACGACATGGGGTTTTATTAGAAGGAAAAAAAAGTTCAAAAATGTCCGATAGATGGCGCTTCATCTGATCAGAATAGCAATAATTAGCATAACAAAGGAAGACAAAACAAGGATGATGTTCTTTACAGGAAATGCTTAATATGTCCACCATCATTCCTCAACAATAGGTGTAGTCGAGGAATAATGTTGTAAACAGCAGTGTAAAGCATATCTGGAGTTATGGTTCAAATGGCTCTGAGCACTATGGGACTTAACATTTGAGGTCATCAGTCCCCTAGAACTTAGAACTATTTAAACCTAACTAACCTACAGACATCACACACATCCATGCCCGAGGCAGGATTCGAACCTGCGACCGTAGCGGTCGCGCGGTTCCAGACTGAAGCACCTAGAACCGCTCGGCCACACAGGCCGGCCTGTCCGGAGTTATGTTGAGGCATTGGCGTCTGATGTTGTCTTTCAGCATCCCTAGAGATGTCGGTCGATCACGATACACTTGCGACTTCAGATAATCCCAAAGCCAATAATCGCACGGACTGAGGTCTGGGGACCTGGGAGGCCAAGAATGACAAAAGTGGCTGCTGAGCACACGATCATCACCAAACGACGCGCGCAGGAGATCTTTCACGCGTCTAGCAATATGGGGTGGTTCTAATAAAACCCCATGTCATTCCAAGCATGTGTGTCAATTTTTGCCTCTCTATCTATATTATTCCGTGGTTTATTAAGTTTTAGAATTTATACTGACTTTTTGATCGCCTGGTACTTCTGTGTTTTGACGAAAGAAGCAGACTGTAACATGGAAACAAGAGAAATGCGTAGGTATCACTCAAAATTCGTCATCCGTGATGCTTCTCCGAAAGTTACAAATGATTAACAAGCCAGGTGAAAAAATTCGCCGCATTTTCGTCACTATTCTTTTTAGATGCTAACCAGAGCAGAGAAGATAGATCTGTTTGATTGGTCGCCATGAAAATGTGGACGTGGAGGGGCCCACTTAATATTTGTAAAAAAATGTGAATGCCGGCTTCTGTTTAGAACAGCATTTCGCCTACAGCGCCTTCCCGTAACCACCACCACTACCTCTCCGTGCCATGTCGTCTGCGCATCTAGCGGCTACGGCATTCTGCTCAGACTATGCCGGCTCCTAGCAGGACGTAATGACACTATCATTACTGACAACGTAAATGCTGCAGCAGAGCTCTGAAGATTTCACCTACACAGGTGGCCACCCACACGGTAAGCAGTTCTCCGTCTACACTGGCTCGAGCAGCGGAAGTTTAATTATAACCGCCCTGTACCTCTTGACTAATCGCTTCAAATGATAACCGTAATTACTTTCGTGTCGTGCCAATCTCTCCTCATATCTCGACAAATTTCGCTAATACTGAAGTAGGTGAAATTAGTACAGTTTGAGGTCTCTTACGTAATCAGCGTTCAAGAATAATGGCTCCGATGAATAACTCTACAGGTTAATCATCGCTTGTCACATAAGAGTACGAAGGTCATCCAGAAAGTGATGCGTTCCGTTTATCGCGCGAGTTGGCGTTCAAGACAGGGCGCGGAACGCCACAGTTCAACAAGGTCAACGTGGCCCTGAGATCTCGCAGCCTATATGAGGGATGCCTGGTAGCCGAAGGGGAGAGGCCGCGACTTCCGTATCACGAATTTACTTCGGACTTTGCACACTTTTAGTAGACTCGTAGCACAACGTAATGTGCAAGTAGTAAGACGTACTACATAGGCGATTTGGGGAAAGCCGGCTACAATGTGTAGACTGAAGCCCGCTGCTAAGTTATTTCTGTATGCCCGGACCAGACCCAGGAGCTAATGCAGAGACTTTTAAACGGTATTGGAATTCCCGGGAACGATAGTATAACAGGCAAAAATCGTCTAAGTCTCTTTTTCCGTGATGGATGAAGCATCTATATACATGATTAAGTCTGCACACAACCCTGCCTCACTGCTTGAGCCCTGTCGCACTCCGTCAACTTCTATGGCCGTCAGTGCGCAACGCCATCGCACGGCGTGTGTGGAGGTGCATTTGGACCGAATGGGTTCAAGCTTCGTAATCACTAGATCCCGGACTCGAGTTATGTTCATGCCCTTCTTCTAAATTCATATTCTTTTCAACAAAAGTCATGTTGTTTCGTACATATTACATTTGAAAGGTAATATCATGAAAAGACACTTGTATTGATACCAAGTTTTGTTGAATTTCCAATTTTACCCGCTTGTACAAGGAGCGAAAGGCTATTTACAATTTGTACAGAAGCCAGATGGCAGTTATAAGAGTCGAGGGGCATGAAAGGGAAGCAGTGGTTGGGAAAGGAGTGAGACAGGGTTGTAGCCTCTCCCCGATGTTATTCAATCTGTATATTGAGCAAGCAGTAAAGGAAACAAAAGAAAAATTCGGAGTAGGTATTAAAATTCATGGAGAAGAAGTAAAAACTTTGAGGTTCGCCGATGACATTGTAATTCTGTCAGAGACAGCAAAGGACTTGGAAGAGCAGTTGAATGGAATGGATAGCGTCTTGAAAGGAGGATATAAGATGAACATCAACAAAAGCAAAACGAGGATAATGGAATGTAGTCGAATTAAGTGAGGTGATGCTGAGGGAATTAGATTAGGAAATGAGACACTTAAAGTAGTAAAGGAGTTTTGCTATTTGGGGAGCAAAATAACTGATGATGGTCGAATTAGAGAGGATATAAAATGTAGACTGGCAATGGCAAGGAAAGCGTTTCTGAAGAAGAGAAATTTGTTAACATCGAGTATAGATTTAAGTGTCAGGAAGTCATTTCTGAAAGTATTTGTATGCAGTGTAGCCATGTATGGAAGTGAAACATGGACGATGAATAGTTTGGACAAGAAGAGAATAGAAGCTTTCGAAATGTGGTGCTACAGAAGAACGCTGAAGATTAGATGGGTAGATCACATAATTAATGAGGAGGTGTTGAATAGGATTGGGGAGAAGAGAAGTTTGTGGCACAACTTGACCAGAAGAAGGGACCGGTTGGTAGGACATGTTCTGAGGCATCAACGGACCAACAATTTAGTATTGGAGGGCAGCGTGGAGGGTAAAAATCGTAGAGGGAGACCAAGAGATGAATACACTAAGCGGATTCAGAAGGATGTAGGTTGCAGCAGGTACTGGGGGATGAAGAAGCTTGCACAGGATAGAGTAGCATGGAGAGCTGCATCAAACCAGTCTCAGGACTGAAGACCACAACAACAACACAAACCCGTTTGTTTTGCTAATTTTTATAATCACAAGAAATATTATAATCATCGACTTAGAAGCTTGTTTTACATCGCCGAGGGAGCGTACACCTTAATATGTGACGTAAATTTCGACTTGATACGTCCAACCGTTCCTCAGAAAAAGACTTTCCAACAGTCGGACGGACAGACAGAGAGACAGACAGACAGAGCGACATACAGACAGAGCGACAGACAGACAGAGCGACGGACAGACAGAGCGACGGACAGACAGACTGAGCGACAGACAGACAGAGCGACAGACAGACAGACAAGAAAGCGATCCTGCAACGGTTCCGTTTATACCGACTGACGGAAGTGAAGGAACTCTAAAGATGGTATCAGGTTCGAATGCAGCCTTGAAAAGACGCGCGTGCGGAAGGAATACTGTGTGGCAGTAACGTTGACGTGTGAGTGTTCCGTATTCAAAGATTTTGAGTTCCGTACATCCACGCAATATAATGCTTCCCCATACCAAAGTACCTGGACCACCAAAGCGATAATGTTCTTAAATGCTGGACGTACGCTCATATGACAGGAGATGGGAACACACAATGCACCCAGGAACACTGTCGAGTGAGATCGTTTTGGTGAACCACTTGTTAAGGTGCGGAAAGTCGCATGGGCATACTAACCTCTAATTGGTGAAAGACCGCACAGTTATCTATTAAATTTACAATGTGATGATTAAAACCGGGTATCTTTATGACTCACAATGATTCGCTATTAGGACAGGACAAAATTCAGACAGTTTAAAAAAAAAAGTAAAGTAGAAGAGTTCGAAACATTTTGGAACCAAAATATGAAAAGGGGATTTGGAAGTCGAGATGCAAAAGGAGGTGTCTGAAAAAACTTGGGGTATAATAGATAGAGGCTTACAATGAGAAAGGGGAAGATTACATTTTATGGCCACTTAAATAGACTGCACTACAACATCAGACCGACAAAAAAATATTGTGCTTTATGTGACAAAGAACCAAAAAACCAAGTTTCTTGGCTTATAGACATAAAAAAATATCTACAGGACTTGGAAATAACAGAAAAAGACATAGAAAACGTACATGTATTCAGCGAAAGGTACAAAAATTCAAGGGTTTATGATGGGTCGAGAAACCGTGCGAGGTGGCGCATTGTTTAGCTAGCACACTGGACTCGCATTCGGAAGGACGACGGTTCAGACCAGCGTTGAGCGGTTCAAAGCCGCGTCCAGCCTTCCTGATTTAGGTTTTCCGTGATTTCCCTAAATCGCTCCAGGCAAATACCCCGATGGTTCCTTGGAAAGGACACGGCCAGAATTGCTTCCCCATCCTTGACGCCATCTGAACTTGTGCGCCGTCGCTATCACCTCAAAGTCGACGGGACGTTGAACCCAATCTTCCTTCTTCCTCATGGCTCCAGAAAATGTGCCGGTACTTTGCATCACGATTTTTGTATCGCCTCAGCAACTGGCTGTATGAAGTCGAGTAAAAGATATCTAGCAATAATATTGTAATTTTTGTGTATGCTTATATGTGGTCGTTTGTAATGTTGTATAGAGCAGTTTTTCACACTGAGGTGACCAAAGTCAGGGAATAGCGATAGGCACGTATACAGATTGCAGTAGTACCACGTTCACAAGGTATAAAAGGGCAGTCCATTGGCGGATATATCATTTGTACTTAGGTGATGCATGTGAAAAGGTTCCCCAAGTGATTGTGGCCGTGCAACGGGAATTAAAAGGCTTGAACGCGGATTGGTAGCAGGGGCTAGACTCGTGGGACTTTCCGTTTTCGGAAATCGTTAACGAATATAATATTTCGAGACCCATAGTGTCAAGAGTGTGCCGAAAACACCAATTTTCATTGATTACGTCTCACCACAGACAACGCAGTGGCCGTCGGGCTTCACTCAACGACCGAGAGCAGCAGCGCTTGCGAAGAGTTGTCAGTGGTAACAGACAAGCAACGCTACTTGAAATGACCGCAGAAATAAATGTGGGACGTACCACGAACGTATCCGTTAAGCCGTCGGCACACGGACCGTCCATCCGAACGTTGAGCGTTGAGCGTGCCGGGTTTCTGACGTCATAGCGTGGAACAACACGTTCGGGAGTATGTCAGATATTCTGAACGTGCGTGTGAGCGTTGACCAATGAGATGGCACAACGCCACCTACGTCACACGCACGCCGTCTCCCTTCAGTACAGAGTTGTGAGGCGCCATATTGGCACTCATTTCAAGCCTATATGAATATATGCCGTTTCTGAGCACCAGCAAATTGAGAATCACTGGAAAACCCGGTGTTAATTGTGATTCGTTCCGATAAAATTACGAGAAACGTCATATTCGTTGCGAAAGAATTACTGTGACTTGCGTATTATGAGAGTAGGCTATTTGAAGGCAGCGCGACACTGAAGATCCACCCAAAACGCATTGTTCTTGGTACAATTTGTTACAATTAAATTTCATTTAGTAACATATCTACTATTAAGCTTTACAGAAAGGGGTAACAAATATGATTAGACACAACAGGCGTTGTGTTTGGTTAGCTTAATGAGTAGCGTCACTGTTCTGTTTTAAGTTGTTTGTTGGGGCGGTAGTTCGCGTATTGACACCTCCAAAATTTTTTTTTCCTAACATTCGCGTTTTAATTAGATTCTGATACTTTATTATTAGTTTAATATAAGTATATACTGTAATAGTTGATGTTATGTAAATATAAGTTCACCTTTTTGTGAGAGGTGGCTTAATCTACAGGACAGCTTGCGCTGCTTGTACACTGCTGGCCACCGTAAATGCAACACCAAGAAAGACAAGAGGTAGCACAACAAAATTTATTTTGTAGATAACATGTTGACCAAGTATCAAATGATTACGTTTACAGGCGTCTGTGACATGTGGTTCCTGCCAGAATCAGTAGCCAGAGTAGCCGACATTGTTGGAGATCACCGCTGCCACACGTCTCGGCATTGAGTCAGAGACGTTGGATGTGTTCCTGGGGTACAGCAGCCCAAGCAGCTTCCACACGTTGCCAAAGATCATCTGGTGTGGCAGCTGCGGATGTAATCTGGGTCACTCGTTGAGCAACCATGGACCACATGTTTTCTGTCGGCGAAAGATCCGGGGAGCGAGCCGGCCAGGGAAGCAATTCAATCTGGTTATCGACGAAGAACATTTGGACAATGCGTGCCACGTGTGGTCGCGCATTATCCTGTTGAAATATGGCTGTGGCCGAGCCCTGAAGGACAACTGGCTCCAGCACCTCGGATATGTAGCACCGGCTATTTAAAGTACCGGCAATGCGTACTAGAGGCGTGCGAGAGTAATATCCAATACCGCCCCATACCATAATACCCGGTGCAAGACCAGTGTGGCGGTGCATAATGCAGCTGTCCAGCATCCTCTCTTCACGGTGTCTCCACACTCGAATCCGACCATCGTGGTGCTGCAGACAGAAGCGTGCCTCGTCAGTAAAGACAACGTCATTCCAATCTGCCGTCCACATCCGTCTGTCATCACACCATTGGCGACGGAGACGTCTGTGGTTCTGCGTCAATGGTAGACGAAGCAATGGACGTCTTGCGGACAGACAACTCTGCTGTAAACGGCGTCGAATGGTACGCGCGGACACTGGATGATGCGTTACAGACGCAATGTGCTGTGCTATGGTTCGGGATGTCACTGAGCGATCCGTCACTGCCATGCGCACAATTTGCCTATCAGCACGTGCATTGGTTCACCGAGGTGAATGCGATCGACCACGTCGGTCCGTCGTACCCTCCTACATCCAACGGTCACATATCCGCATTACAGTTGTTTGGTTTCGTCCAACACGACTAGCGATTTCTCTGTATGATAATCCACAATCTCGGTAAGCCACTATCCTTCCTCTGTCGAACTCGGATACTTGATCAAACGATGTTCGCTGTTGTCTACGAGGCATAACTGATCGTCTTGTGAAACAACCACAAGGTAAACACACGTGCCGAACGTTAAATGGCCAAGCGTTAAATGGCGCTATGAGGTGGCGCCACAGGCGCGCGTGATGTGCGTCTGCGCTGAAATTCTAATCAGTTGCATATCTCATCGCTGCAAACCCATGGTGTAAATTTCACTTGATTCGGATGCTTCCTTCAGGGTGTTGCATTTACGGTGGCCAGCAGTGTATAACGATATTTTGCTCCTTCTTCTTTTACGCTTCGTAATTCACAAGTTGCAAAGATTCTGCTACTGGGTAGGAACAGTGATCAAGTAAGACTGAACTGGCGGTTTTACCAAAATGTGGGAATGATGAAATAATGTTTATCTTACGCGGAGAAGTATTCCAAATTTGTACCGCACTGTTTTCAAAAATGGTTCAAATGGCTCTGAGCACTATGCGACTTAAATTCTGAGGTCATCAGTCGCCTAGAACTTAGAACTAATTAAACCTAACTAACCTAAGGACATCACACACATCCATGCCCGAGGCAGGATTCGAACCTGCGACCGTAGCGGTCGCTCGGCTTCAGACTGTAGCGCCCAGAACCGCACGGCCACTCCGACCGGCCGCACTGTTTTTGATGGAACTTTTATAAATCTGTGTTCTTATTGAGTGGACATGGTACTTCGCTTTTCGTGGATGATGGAGGTAATGTGCGTTTTAATAGAGCTGACGTGGGAATTTTACGCGCGCCCGTTGAGTAAACAGTGTGATTTACGAACTAGAAACATCCCTCAACTGCCGCTGGAGTGCGTTGCGATCGCGTATACCACGTCGGGGCCCACGTACCGTATGCACAAGTAGCATCGTTCCCGAGCGTTCAGCAGCACGTTGAACTTGGCACGCTCAACGTTAACGTTCGACAGCACGCTCCGTGTGCCGACGGCTTTAGGATAGTGTGGCCGAATTTGCCGTTAACGGGCTGTGACAGCAGACGTCCGACGCGAGTGCCTTTGCTAACAGCACGACATCACCTGCAGCGCCTTTCCTGAGCTCGTGACCACATCGGTTGGAACTAGACGACTACAGAACCGTGGCCTGGTCAGATGAACCGCTATTTCAGTTGATAAGAGCTGATCGTAAGGTTCGACTGTGCAGCAACGAAGAAATAGAACCAAGCTGTCAACAAAGCACTTGTAAGTAGGCTGTTTAGGTTTTTATGTTGGTAACGCCACGTAATGCTCTGTATCAAAATCGCTGACTGTGCGGTGTGCAGTCTGTGTCTGGTTGGCATTATTGGAATATTCGCTATTGTAGTGTTGGGCTGTTGCATATGAACAGCGCGTAGCGTTGCGCAGTTGGAGGTGAACGGCCAGCAGTGGTCGATGTGGGGAGAGAGATGCCAGAGTTTTGAGAGGTTACTATAAGCGGACGATCTGGACGTGTGTCCGCCAGAAAAAGGAAATTTTTAAAGATGGATGTCATGAACTGATATATATATATATGATGACTTTGCCGGACGGAGTGGCCGAGCGGTTCTAGGCGCTACAGTCCGGAACCGCGCGACCGCTACGGTCGCAGGTTCGAATCTGCCTCGGGCATGGATGTGTGTGATGTCCTTAGGTTAGTTAGGTTTAAGTAGTTCTAAGTTCTAGGAGACTGATGACCTCAGAAGTTAAGTCCCATAGTCTCCAGAATCGACACAGAAAGGAATATATGGAAAACACTGAAAAGAAGAAGGGACAGTATGATAGGACAACTGTTAAGACATCAGGGAATAAGCTCCATGTTACTAGAGGAAGCTGAAGAGGGTAAAAACTGTAGACAGAGATGGAGATTGGAATATGTCCAGCAAATAATTGAGGATGTAAGTAGGAAGTGCTACTCTGAGGTGAAAAGATTGGTCCAAGAGAATAAAAAGAAGGAAAACAGGGCGGAACAACTAGGACCTGTACAAAACCACCAGACAAAATTTTAAAGCAAGGATGCTTGTGCTTTCACAGTCCATGTGTTCGGCGCCCACCTGTGTTATGATTACAGGGGCTGGAGGGTAGGCATGGGGGTGCAACATTGACAAATGTGCGAATAAAGCGACAAAGTCTCTCTCTAAGACCACGCGGTTTGTCTACACCCTTGATGCCACTTGCCCACTTTTGATAAGCGCTTTAAAAGTGTACGTGTAGAGAGACAGTGCTTGATGGAGTATTAGGCATCTGGAGGCAGGCAAAGCTGTTGCTCTAGCCCCTGGTATTAGGCACTTAGAATCGCAGGGTTGCTAGAGGGTTGCCTGCCTGTAGGCGCCTGGGACTCATCATGTGTTGTTCCAGTACAGCAGGTCTATAAAGGGTTCAACAAAAGTGAGCGAGTGGCATCAAGGGTGTTACTGAACTGAGTGGTTGTAGGGGACTCTTTGCCGTTTTAGCCACACAGATGTTAATGTTCTGCCCCCTCCTCGCTGCCCCCACCACCTCAAGATCACGCCATAGGGGTGGCGAAACAGAAGGACTGAAAAACCATAAGGACATTTCACTGGTTCAGATCACGTTCAGATTTAGTCGAATGGTGTTGAAGGGTTTCTAATAGTTCCACCCTGTACACCAGAGCAAAAATTGCTGTCACACTGTGCTCCAGAGGGGTGTTATCACGTTCAGTGAGGTTGCTGGACCATGGTGTCTTTGGAGAAGGGTTGAATAGCCCAGCAAATAATCATCTTGAGGTTGAAGCTGTTTTGTCTGTGTTTGCTTTAACAATACATATGTTTTTGAATGGGGTCCACATATGCCAAAACACAATTTTGTTTTTTATTGCAAACATGTTTCACTGCATTTGCAGCATCATCGGTGGGTTTATTTTATAGCTGTTAAACATAAGTCATCTGCAACGATATACAACTTAATGTAGACGAAATATTTACAAAAAGTTACGATTTCTAAACTGTTATGGCTATGCCTTAATTCATTTTTTGTGAAACGTTGTGTGTGTGTGTGTGTGTGTGTGTGTGTGTGTTTACATAATGTTTCACTTATGTTTCCTTTTTCCTTGTCTTCTTCATTGCCAATTTCTGCTTATCAGCTGTAAAAACAAGATGGCGGACAGTGGAAAAGTTGAAGGTGTGGAAACAAGATGGCTGACATTGGAACAGTTGAAGATGTCATTGGCGGTTGTTTTGAACACACACACAAAAACACAAACTTTCACAAAAAATTAATTAATTTCAGGCATAGCCATAACAATTTAGAAATCGTAATTTTTTTGTAAATATTTTGTCTACATTAAGATGCATATCGTTGCAGATGACGAAATGTAAAAGAAAACATACACTATAAAAACATTGTACAGCAGGAAAACCACATTATGTGGTAAGAAGGTATGAATACATAATTTTATATGCTCTTCAAAAATCTGTAATTACGATTTTAAAACTAATATTTGCAAGTATATAAACAGTAAAGAACATTCTTCATGTTTAACAGCCATAAAATAAAAAACCCACTGATGATGCTCCAACTGCAGTGAAACTTGTTTGCGATAGAAAGCAAAATAGTTTTTTGCTAAAGGCGGACCCCCATCCAAAATCATATGTATAGTCCAGGTAGAGTTGGTTGTGTCAAAGGTTGTCACGAACTTCGGCCTGTTACTCACTGCACTGCCAACTGTCGAAGTGTGGGAATCAGCTCCCAACGAAAGAGATACTTTCATTGACGCCTTTTATGCCACACCCTGAGGCCTTTTCGTGTCAATTCTAAGCGAGCAATGTGACTGAAATGTTGTCCTCGGTCACTCGTAAGAAAATCGCATGATTTCAACATTGGGCATCGCGATTCCGACTTTCATTGCAGAACTCTCAAAAGATGGGATGAAAGGTGGGTAACAGGGTGTGCGATAACGTTTCCATCCATTGTGGTGAAATGAGGCGTCAGTCATCATTAACCCACCTTACATCTCACATGAAATTCTGAGGTGTGGCCTTTTTTTCGCACGTGTCGACACCTTGCTCTCTGAAGTGTCGCCTAGCCCGAAGGTGACGATGCAACCGCATAACTTCGACACCAGTACAGAGGAGCGTTGTAGGCACATTTGTGCGAAACTTAAAGCTTCTACGTCGCAGTGGGAGCCAGATACGTGGTTTCGAGAAAGTGACCCCTTAATCGTGTTGCACAGCGCACTATTTTTTTGGATTATTGTTTTGTGACTCAGATGGATCAAGTGGCTCTGAGCACTATGCGACTTAACTTCTGAGGTCATCAGTCCCCTAGAACTTAGAACTACTTAAACCTAACTAACCCAAGAACATCACACACGTCCGTGCCCGAGGCAGGATTCGAACCTGCGACCGTAGTGGTCGCGCGGCTCCAGACTGTAGCGCCTAGAACCTCTCGGCCACACCGGCCGGCTAATGTTTTGTGTTCAACTGTTTTATTAATGCCCGTAGCAGCCCACGAACATTGTAAATCTAAGACCCCAGTAATAACTTCTATACTGGCAAACTTTTATTTTCAGGAGTTTCTATTTAGGTATCTTTATTGCGCTGGTTCATCCGGACAAAATTATTACGTGAACATGCACTTCATTCAGTGGTCGTCAAAAGTTTTTGCTCAAGAACCAGTACCGAAATTGTGAGCCGCCACCTAGGACGGATGTGTAGAGATCTTACTACTAATTGTAACCTACTTAAATTGTTATGTTTGGAGCCACAAACAGACTAGCTGCGGCTGTTGTGTTCTTCAGCCCGAAGACTTGTTTCATGCAGTTCTCCATGCTGCTCTATCCTGTGCAAGCCTCTTCATTCTGATTAACTGCTGCAACCTACATCCCACTGAACCATCACACTGTATTCATCTCTTGGTCTGCCTCTACGATTTTTACCCCGCATACTTCCCTCCAATACTAAATGTGTCCTATCAACTGACCCCTAGTTTTAATCAAGTTGTGCCACATATTTCTTCTCTCCCCAATTCTGGTCAGTACCTACTCATTAATTACACTATCTACCTGTCCAATATTCAGCATTTTTCTGTAACACCACAATTCAAAAGCTTCTAGACTCCTCTTGTCTAAACTGTTTATGTCCCATGTTTCATTTCCGTTCACGGCTACACTCCAGAGAAATAACTTCAGAAAAGACTTCATAGCACTACATTCCATGTTAACAAATTTCTCTTCTTCAGAAATGCTTTCCATACCATTGACAATCAACATTTTTATATCTTCTCTACTTCGGCCATTATAGTTACTTTGCCGCTGAAACAGCAAAACTCATCTACTACTGCAAGTGATCCGTTTCCCAACCTAATTCTCTCAGAATCACCTAATTTAATTCTACTACATTCCAATATCCTTGTTTTGCTTCTTTGACGCTCGCCTTCTATCAAGAGGCTGTCTATTCCGTTCTACATCATACTCCGCAAGCCACCTAATGGTGTGTGGCGGAGGGTAATTTCGGTACCACTATCCGATCCCTCCAACCCTGTTCCACTCTCGAATAGTGCGTGGGAAGAATGATTGTCAGTAATCCTCTGTATTGCCTCAAATTTCTCGAATTTTCTCCTCGTGGTCAACACGCGAAATGTATGGTGGGGGGGGGGGGGGGGGGGGGGAGGGGGGAAGTGTTTGACTCCTCCTGAAAAGTGCTGTCCCGAAATTTCAATAGTAAATCTCTCCGTGGTGCACAACGCCTATCTTGTAACGTCTGCCAGTGGAGTTTGTCTAGCATCTCCGTAACGCTGTCTCGCCAGCTAAACGATCCCGTGACGAAACGCACCGCTCTTCGTTGGATCCTCTCCATCTCCCCTATGCCCTACCTGATAGCGATTCCAGACAGATGAACAATACTCAAGAATCGGGCGAGCAAGCGCCTTACAAGCCACTTCTTTCGTGGATGAGTTACATTTCCTTAAGATTCTTCCGATGAATCTGAGTCTTGTGTCTGCTTTTCCCACTATCTGTTTTATATGATCATTCCACTTAAGGTCGCTCTGGATAGTTCCGCCTATATATTTTACGGCAGACGCTGTCTCCGGCACTTTGTCATCAATAGTGTAGCTGTCAACTGCCCTTCGAAGTCCTTTGCTGTCTCTGACAGAGTTACAAAGTCATCAGCAAACCTCAAAGTTCTTTCTCTTCTCCCTAAACTTTAATGCCTCATCCAAATTTTTGTTTGGTTTCCTTTAGTGCTTGCTCAATATACAGATTGAATTACATCGGACATAGTTCACAACCCTGTCTCACTCCAATCTCGGCCACTGCTTCCCTTTCATGCACCTCTACTCTTAGAATTGCCTTACGGTCTCTGTAAAAGTTGTAAATAGCCTTTCGCTCTCTGTGTTGTCCCCCGCTACCTTCAGAATTTCAAACAATGTCAAAAAAACTCTGTAAGTTTACAAAAGCTATAATCGTAGACCGTGCGGGGTACCCGCGTGGTTTGAGGCGCCTTGTCACGGTCCGTGCGGCTCCCCCCCCCCCCCCCCCCCCCCCCCGCCCATCTACATCTACATTTATACTCCGCAAGTCATCCAACGGTGTGTGGCGGAGGGCACTTTACGTGCCACTGTCATTACCTCCCTTTTCTGTTCCAGTCGCGTATGGTTCGCGGGAAGAACGACTGTCTAAAAGCCTCCGTGCGCGCTCGAATCTCTCTAATTTTACATTCGTGATCTCCTCGGAAGGTACAAACAGGGGGAAGCAATATATTCGATACCTCATCCAGAAACGCACCCTCTCGAAACCTGGACAGCAAGCTACACCGCGATGCAGAGCGCCTCTCTTGCAGAGTCTGCTACTTGAGTTTGCTAAACATCTCCGTAACGCTATCACGCTTACCAAATAACCCTGTGACGAAACGCGGCGCTCTTCTTTGGATCTTCTCCATCTCCTCCGTCAACCCGACCTGGTACGGATCCCACACTGATGAGAAATACTCAAGTATAGGTCGAACGAGAGTTTTGTAAGCCACCTCCTTTGTTGATGGACTATATTTTCTAAGGACTCTCCCAATGAATCTCAACCTGACACCCGCCTTACCAACAATTAATTTTATATGATCATTCCACTTCAAATCGTTCCGTAAGCATACTCCCAGATATTTTACAGAAGTAACTGCTACCAGTGTTTGTTCCGCTATCATATAATCATACAATAAAGGATCCTTCTTTCTATGTATTCGCAATACATTACATTTGTCTATGTTAAGGGTCAGTTGCCACTCCCTGCACCAAGTGCCTATCCGCTGCAGATCTTCCTGCACTTCGCTGCAATTTGCTAATGCTGCAACTTCTCTGTGTACTGCAGCAGCGGGACCGCATTTTGACGACCACTGGCTTCGACCGTAACAGAGGTGCTCTGGAATGCAAGCCATCTTGAGTGGCATTTAACTGCAACACGGCGCCACCATTCGGCTCATAACCGGATCAGATTTCGTCAGTGAAATTCGCCGAGAAACCTGCATTTCTGTACAACATTTGCATAGACTCGTTCTTGATCCTAGCAGAGGCAGTCGCCACGAGATCCCCTAAAAGCGCGGAGGCGCCGAGTTCAGCGGACTTTGCGCGCATTGCTACCCGCGGCAGTGCGTGCGAGATAACGGACATCCATCAGCCGAGACATTATGCCCAGCCGCCCAACTTGGTAATGAGTTAATGCGAAGAGCACGTGACAGAAACAGTATATAACAACATGAGCGGGCGTAGGCTCGCCGATAGTTCCAGCCAGTGCGCTCATTGTGGTGCGGGAGGTTACAAACTCGTGGATAATTTCTTCCATTAATGCGGAGGCGTCATCTGGAGCAAAACAAGTATCCAACTTTCCTCAGGATACAGTGCTAGGACCGGAGCTATTCGTAGTGTATAAGCTCGCCAGAAAAGATATTAGTCACATTCTCTAATGGGAGCGTGCATCGCTTCACAGCTCTGTGGGTTGTGCTGGACTGCTAGCCAGGGAGTCACGTGACACTCCACTGATGACGTAAGTAGTGGCTGTGACGTCGTCTGACGTTACGGTCGGTTGTGTCGCATCAGCGCAGTGAAGCCTCCCCTACACCAGTGGTTCCCAACAGGTGCTCCGCGAGCTATGCCAGAGGGGTCCAGAAATATATTTCGTATGATAACAGATTTTTAGTTTTTGGCCGCTTCCTGCATGAGCAGAGCTTTAGCGAACGCTAACTTCTGCGTATAGCGTCTTCCTAGAGCCAACTGACACTACCACACTCCAGCGCAAAACTAGAATTAGAGGCAAAGAGTTCTGCTATTTGCCGTTAGACTACGCGCGCTGCCTCTTAGCAGCTGACAACTGACAGTCACTTTACACAGAAACACGCGTTTCAGACAGAGTAAATATCTCTGGAGTGAGCACTCACATGCGCAAACCAGATTTTGTGTTGTCAACATACATTGCCGGCCTGGTCACGTGATCTCGGGACGTCGTGTGTTTGTTCTGTATATATAGAATGTCACTACATCCCTAGTACAGACGGATTCTTTTCATACGTGTCGTGGATTATTTATATATGTTGCGAAGACATTTTAACAGTATCCATTTGTTACCGGGAATAAACCAGCTACATAACTTTTAAGGGCAAGTGATATTACATTCAGCTTCTTTGCGATAGGTGTCATAGTTCAGATGCACTCGATTTTTGGTAGTTTTTGGTATGATACCGCACTTTATAATATTACAGAGCATGAAGTACATTTTTGCAGTGACAGTCCTGCAAAACGACTTGACAGTACGTTAGTACTTTCGCAAGTGTCCGAATAACACCGAATTTACCACACATTAGCGATTATATCCCTGCTAATTCGTCCTTTTTTTCTTGTATTTCTGCGTATTTATTTTCTCGTTTTTGCGACCTAAAGCACAATTTTTCTTACTGGTGGCACTTTGAGGTATTTATTTAACGCATTTGAAGTACTTGCTCCCAGTTCATTAAATAAATAGTAGACGGAGTAATCTATATACGTAATTGACAAGTCACTGATAAATGCATGGAGGATAGTATTTAGTGAAACAACTAACCTTTCCCTTTCCTGTCCCACTAGCAAATTTACGAGAGGAAGCGATTGTTTGTAAGCTTTTGTACGAGCCGTAATATATATTATATAGTCATAAAATCGTAGAAAAATAGGTCTACAGAATCAAGTCTTAATTATAATGCGCCTCGAAATTTTTAAACGTATACAGTGTCTCTTACTAAAATGAAAACTATAATTAGAGCTATATGGAATGTACCCATGAAAAGTTACTATCCCTCCTTTCACATATTTTTCTTTCCATCCGTAGCAACAACGTAATTCACCATCGCTATTACACTATCAACAAACGGTGAAACACAACAAAAACTCTTGGTATTATAAACTTCAAACGCTGCAGAAAGCACACAGGCACAGCGAAGTCCCGAGATCACGTGACAATCCTGGTTTAATGTTGACAACATGCGCAGAACGCAATGCTCACTCCAGAGATATTTACTCTATGGTTTAAGACGACAATCGGCCATTGTTAATTCATTTCCAGTGCTTTCACAGACCGTATTGTTACATATTCAGTATTCTGTACTAAAACAGTAGTGTTTGTAAAACGCTGTTTTTTGGAGAAGCTAGGTCGCGTAGTTAAAAATGGACCGTTGGTTAAAAAGTGGTTTGCTAAAACGAGAAAGGCCCACAGATGAAGAGGAAGATAATGCATTTGTGATACTAAACACCAAGATTTGAAGACAAAGATTTTGAGCAATAATCAAAAATTTAACAATAACGATGATGGCTAAATTGAAAAAGTTTTAAGCTCAATATTTTTTCAATAATGAATATATCAATGTTTTTTCTAAGTACTAAAAATAGGAAACGTATAAAAAGACTCTTAATGTGACTTTTTTAGGTACTTGATACTGTGAGGTACCAATCATGATCGATAATGGGGTCGTCGAGAAAATTTTGTTGGGAATCCCTGCTCTAGACGATGAAACAATTTGCCAAATTTCACGTGTTTTTCAAATTATTTGCAAGTGCTCCGTCGTCCTTGTGTTTGTCAAACACGGACTGTGACGTGTTCGAAATAAATACTGATTCACGGCCGATTTGACAAACAAGTTTGTCAAACAAATGACAGTTGCTTGTCAGACATTCAAGAAAACAGACCGTACGTATGTTGATGGTCGTCCCGCATACAAAGCGAAAAGGACACTCTGCTTCATTTTACCTCTTCATATCGAGCGTTTCACAATTTTAGAAATAATCAGGTTGGAGCACAAGTTTGTAGCGTTTTTCTTTCTTTTTGTATGTTGGTATTCCGGTTTCTGTGGTTTTTTTATCGACTGCCATTTTTATTTGTAGTTCATGTTCTATTCTTTCAATCCCGTGTCTGTTTTCCGTGATTTCCCTAAATCGCTCCAGGCAAATGCCGGAATGATTCCTTTGAAAGAGCACGGCCGACTTCCTTCTCCATCCTTGCCTAACCCGTTGAGACCGATGACCTCGCTGTCTGGTTTCCTCCCCCCAAAAATAACCCAAAACAACAACAGCTGTTCTATTGAGTTTACATATTGTCATTTTGAGATAGTGAGTGGAAGTGTGAACGCTAGAAAATGGAGTTCCAAGTGGATAAATCTGAACATTTTCGACATATCGTTCTGTTTGAATTCAATAGAGGGTTGACAGAGGCGGAGGAAGCGAGAGACAATTGCGCGGTGTATGGAAATATGCCATTGACAGCCGGCCGATGTGGCCGAGCGGTTCTAGGCGCTTCAGTCTGGAACCGCGCGACCACTATGGTCGGAGGTTGGAAACCTGCCTCGGGCATGGCTGTGTGTGATGTCCTTAGGTTTGTTAGGTTTAAGTAGTTCTAAGGGACTGATGACCTCAGATGTTATGTCCCATATTGCTCAGAGCCATTTTTTGCAATTGGACATAATACGGCAAGAGAGTGGTTTTCTCGTTTAGTGATTCGCTAGACCTTCAGGGTTTGATGAAGATCGGTTAAACCCATTAATCCCCAATGGTCCACGTCAATGTACTCTTGAACTTTCAAATGTGGTGGACTGTGATTATTCAGCATTCCTGCTACATTAGCATGCAATGGAAAAGGTGCATAAATCGGGCGTTTGGGTATTTAGGAGACGCCCATCTCTGCTTGCTCGTCTTCAGTTTTTCTCGTGTACAACACCGACCAGTCCTATCCTGTATCTTTACTGGTGATGGTAAATGGTGTGTTTATGCTAAAATCGGGAAAAGAAAGAAATAGTTGAGGCCAAACAGAGCAGCAATTCCTCGAACAATGACCTGTGCGCATCTGCAGAAGCTAGTGTTGTGCATCTGGTGGAACAGCGACGGTATGCCTTAGTACGAATTGCTTCCCCGAAGTTTGACTGTCACTCCTGACATTTATTGTCAGCAACTGAGACGTCTTGCAGACGCAATCCAAGAATAACGACCAGGAAGACTTCATGAAGTTATACCACTCCACGATTCTGCTGGACTGACAAAAAACACCATACAGGAGTTGAGTTGGGAAGTCATTGCATATTCCCCATATTCACCTGATCTTGCTCCCTCAGATTTTCGCCTTTTCCGCTCTTTATCGAACAACATTCAAGGAACTTACTTTCCTGATGAAAATGCGCTCCGAACATGGCTCGACGAATTTTTCGCCTCAAAACCACGTGGTTACCACAGCTGCGGAATCGCAAAGTTACCCCAACATTTGGAGACTGTTGTAAATAGTGTAGGGGAATATATTACTGATGACTGAAGTCTCTGCTATGTGTATCTGTTGTGTTGATTTAACACAACTACCAGTTTTTTGTAGTTCTAACTTCAAAATTTTATTAATAGCGACATATTTTCCGAAGGCCATTCATCCACTGTTTCACTTCAGGAGTAGAATTTCGGAGAATAGCTTCTTAACGGATGCCTACACACTTTCTCCAAACTTCAAGTTTCTATCCTTTGCCAGTTTTGGCAGGGCGTTGATGAGTCAGTAAATCAGTCTGGTCATTAGGGATTGAATTTTCAAAAACAGTGAAATACGTATTTTTTCATCTCTAACTGAAAGCCAAAGACGTTTTCAAAGATTTAGCTTTAAAAATGGTTTCACAACGAAGTATTTTCATGAAACGTTTCACCTTCTATTTCACCCCCTTAGGTTCAAATGGTTCTGAGCACTATGGGTCTTAACATCTATGGTCATCAGTCCCCGAGAACTTAGAACTACTTAAACCTAACTAACCGAAGGACATCACACAACACCCAGTCATCAGGAGGCAGAGAAAATCCCTGACCCCGCCGGGAATCGAACCCGCGAACCCGGGCGTGGACACCCCCTTAGGGAATGACATACGTAAGTCTTACGTCTAACAGAGAAGCCAAAAACAAATTTTCATAAATTTAGCTTAAAAATGCTTTCATATGATATTTTCATAAAAAATGTCATCCCCTGTTTCACCCCGTTAGGGGCAGAATTTCCAAACACACAGAAACACGTATTGTTTTACTAGTACCCGAGAAGTCAAATACCAGTGTTCATGGATGTAGCTTTAAAAATACTTCAATAGTTCCTTAATAATGATACAATGTCAAAACAAGCTTTCACCCACTGTTTCATCCCTAATGGGTTAAATTTCCAAAGATGTTGAAACACGTATTTCTTCATTTCTGGTCAAGAAACCAAATACCAATTTTTGTACGTCTAGCTTCATAATAGCCTTAATAGCGACATTCTTCAGAAAAACCTTCATCCCTATTTGTCTCTCTTAGGGTTAGAATTTTGAGAAACCCTGTCTTAAACGACGCGTGCAGTGTAAGATCGACACCTTCTCCATATTTCAAGTTTCTAACCGTAGCAGTTTGGCCTGGGCGATGGTGAATCTCAGTCAGTCAGGGCATTACATTTTATATGCAGACAGCTACTGCAACCTGCTTCCATTTGAACCTCCGCACTAAACCATCGTCTCCGCCTACACTTTAGGTCCTCCGACACTTCTCTACGTTGCCAAATAGACTATTCCAAGACGCACGCATATATCTCCTATCAACCGATCGTTTTTTTAATCAAGTTACGCCACACACTTCTTTTCTGGTCATATCGATTCAATAGCTCTTCACTAATTATTCGAGCTGCCCTCTAAACTTGAACACACTTCTGTACCACCAGATTTGAAAATATTCCATTCTCTTCTTGTATGAACTGTTCATTGTCTACGTTTCACTATCGTCAAACGCTACACATGAGACTCTACCTATAAGAAGCTCTTTGGAGCAGGCGTGTGTGTTTACTCAGTGCGCTCGTAAATGTAGGTGTTTACTCGTGGAAAAGCAATTTATAAAGGCAATAGTGTAGCTTAAATAAGTAAATTAGTATCTATTGTGATCTATATATTGAAGGTGTCGCTTTTACTTGCGCAGTTCTCGTGAAAAGTTAACTGTTCTAAAGTGCAAGCCTTTGGCGTGGGTTTGTTTTCGTTATCGACCGCAGTAAGTTATGTGATTATTCAATAATTTCCGGGTAGTGTCTGTGTAGCTTCATTGCGAAGAGTATCGTACGTGTATAGTTTGCGTTCGGTTCGTGTTTTCTGTGTTTCTACACTTTCGTACAGCTAATTTTCCATAGTGTGCAGTAAAGTCGTTAGGTGGTGTTTCTGATTCCATTATAGTATTTATGCCTAATTCAGTGATAGCGACTGTTCAAATTTGTCGTTAGAAAATACCGAGTCTGTTCAGTTTCTTAATCGTTTCGTGATTCCGCCACTATAACCTACGCCAGCAATTAACTTCGCGCTGTTTACATTCCCCTGCTGCTACATTCGCCTGACGTTCAGTAGTTCTCTGCTCAGCTCATCACAAGCTAAGTTGCCTTCTGCTAATTATTAACTGGTGTAGGGGAATTGTTTGTAGTGTAATTTGTATTGTTTGTATTTGTGTTGTTAGTTTGTAGTGTGATTTGTATTGTTTAATCTGCCGTCATGTGTGACAAATGTGGATGATGTCGTAGATTAGTGAGCACGGGAGTGAAATGTCAGGATTGTGGGTTAGCGTTTCACTGAGGAGATTGTAGCGGGGAAGCTGTTACAGTACCAGATGAGGCTCGCCAATGGAGTTGTAGATTATGTAGCCGTGACAAGGAAATTCGTGGTACAGGGAAAAAAAGATTTGTGGCCTTCAGGCTGAACTAGAAATGGTGTACTTTGAATTAGACAGGCTGAAGGGGGAAAGAGACAGTGGGAGCTGGGAACAGGTCAAAAGTCGTAGTCAGAAGGAGAAAACCCCAGAAATGACTTTTCAGATTCCAGTGTGCAATCAGTTTGATTTGTTACCTGAAGTAGAAGAGTCTCAAACAGTTTTGAGCAAAGTAGGGTGCAGCGGACGCCTAGTAACAAGTGTAATGCTAGGTTGGGAGTAAAGTCAAGCAGAAAGGAAAGAGCCCTACTGTTAGGTAGCAGTCACAGGAGAGGTGTAGGCCAGTTGCTACAGGATAGGCTAGGAGTCGAGTACCAGGTAGCCGAGCGGTTCTAGGCGCTACAGTCTGGAACCGCGTGACCGTTACGGTCGCAGGTTCGAATCCTGCCTCGGGCATGGATGTGTGTGATGTCCTTGGGTTAGTTAGGTTTAAGTAGTTCTAAGTTGTAGGGGACTGATGACCTCAGAAGTTAAGTTCCATAGTGTTCAGAGCCACTCGAGTACCAGGTCACAAGCATTGTGAAACCTAGTGCTAAGCTTAGCCAGGTTACTTTCACTCTTCGTATAATCACTAGTCTTTGTAATAAACAGATCAGCCTCCTAACGTACTTTGCATATTTCCACTCAATAGTGTGTTATGGAATAGTTTTCTGTGGTAACTCACCACTTAGACCTAAACTATTGATTGCACAAAAAAGAGCAGTAAGAATAATTAATTAGTGGTGTTCACTCAAGGACGTCACCTTTTCAAGGAGTTAGGTATTTTAACTCCACCATCAGAGTACATATATTCGCTAATGAAATTCGTTACAAATAATCCATCTCAATTCGCGAAGCACAGTGATGTTCATACGTACAACACTAGAAGGAAAAATGAACTTTCCTATCCATTATTGAAGCTGTCAGTTGCTCAAAAAGGAGTACATTATTCAGCAACAAACATCTTTGATCATTTGCCCAACAACATAAAGTGTCTGGCAGGTAGCAGATCAAGTTTTAAATCTAGCTTAAAATCGTTTCTTTTGGACAACTCTTTCTACTCCATGGACGAGTTTCTGTTTCAGAAATGGTAAAAAAAATTGTACCTCTAAATGTAGTTGCATGTGTAGAACTAAAAATTTCAGTAATATTAATATTAGCACTATTCATGTACGTGTATATATATCTTGTAATCTGACTTGCTCCACATCATATCGATAAAATAATCGGGAAAATGATCCACGGAACATAACTAAAACTAAACTAATAGTTTCAGAAAGGCTTTACAACATTTAAATTTAGCTGTATTAGATAAGTACTAGCTGACAAACCAGACAAACAAGGTATTCATTTTGCCAATTTTTTATTAGCAACAAAACCAAAAAAATGAACTTTGTGTGTAGTGCAACATCGAAAAAATTTCATTTCCATTTATTCGTGAAAGCATCTTTGAAATTATGAAGCAGTTTGTATACTCTGGGCGCAGCTGCTTCGCGTGTCTGGAATACGATTTTGTAAACTCTATGGCAATGCCCCTTCATAGTTCTATAGACGGGTATTTTTTCGCCTACAGCCGTTTGTGATTCGCAGTTGAAATCTGTCAAAATGCTGCCAGCTGTCACTGATTTCCTTAAGTTAACTCGACTGTAGGAGTGTCGTAGTAGTAAAGAATAAATATATCAAGACTTGGTGCATGATGCGGCTTCTCAGTGTTTATGACATCATAACTCTAGAATTAAGTGTCAAACAATGATATATCTCTGTAGGTAAATTCAGTTGCATGCTTGGATACTGTCCGAGAAGTATGTTAGTAGCAAAGAGGTAATGAAGTTAAACGTTTTACATGATGCAGAATTTTTTCACGCATCTCATTGTTTATGACGTCATACTTCCTGATCATACAACGATATATTTCTGTAGATACATTAAGCAGCATGTGTGGATGTTGTCTGTGGAATATGTTAGTAGCAAAGAAGTAATAAATTTAAACGTCATGCACAATGCGGCTATTTTCACGCATCTCGGTGTTTATGACGACATATCTCTTGATCTATGTGTCATACAATGATATAATTTTGTAGGTACATTCAGCGACATGTGTGGATGCTCTCTGCAATGTGTGTCGCGAATAGCGGTTTAACAAAGACGTAATAAATTTAAACGTCATGTATGATGCGGCAGTTTTTCACGCAAATCACCGTTTATGACATCATCTCTCCTGCACTATGGTAGGTAGTTGGTTCTTACCCCACTATGACTGTTGCCTCACGGTAAAGGATATTGTACCACGTTTGGTGGAAATCGATCCATTGGTTTAGTAGATGTGGAACACACACACACACACACGTACATAAATACACTTATAGGATCATTTTTTTGTATGTCTGTTCTTCGTAAGAGACCCATTTTTCTCTGGAATAATCTGGGGTATCAAATTTAAATTTGTCACAAAAAAATGCGAAGGTCATCAGTCCCTAAGCTTACACACTACTTAACCTAAATTATCCTAAGGACAAACACACACACCCATGCCCGAGGGAGGACTCGAACCTCCACCGGGACCAGCCGCACAGTCCATGACTGCAGCGCCTAAGACCGCTCGGCTAATACCGCGCGGCTAACTTTGTCACATACTAAGCTCTATGGTTCCTTGGTGGTGTAAAAATTCTGCACTTCGAAGTCAATGAAATCAAAATATTCGACTGTTTACGTCAGATTTAGCGCTATTCGAAAACTTACTCATCAAAACCCACCGTCGCAGGTTCGAATCCTGCCTCGGGCATGGGTGTGTGTGATGTCCTTAGGTTAGTTAGGTTTTAGTAGTTGTAAGTTCTAGGGGACTGATGACCACATATGTTAAGCCTCATGGTGCTCAGAGCCATTTGAACCATCAAAACCCATAAAGTACATCCAGTACATTTAGAATCATGAATTCGGCAAGAAACAAATTTTCACACTAAAAGTAAAGGAAAAAAGTCCCAAAACTGATAATATTTAATTGTATCACAGCAAAAAAATATTTTGAGTATTTTTTACTTGTCTGCTTGTTTGTGTGTGAAGCCTTCTTTTTCCCTGGAGCAGATTGGTGTACCAAGTTCAGATTTGTGTCACATGCTAAGCCCTGTGGTTCCTTGGTGATGCAAAAAATTTAAGCTTCTAAATCAGTGCAAAGAAAAGATTAGGCCGATTATTGTCACATATTTCGAAACTCGGAAAAACTCATCTAAACCTATAGGGTGTTTCCCGTTGACTCTAGAATCATGAAATTCGGCAAGAAGCACGGTTTCACAGTAAAAGTAAAGTAAAAAATCTGAAACTTTTTAAATTGAAATTATATGACATAAAAGATATATTTTTTTTATTTTAAACGTACATTGCTTTCATCATCTGTCAGAAGGATAATAGACGTACATTAGTGCATGTAAATAGGGGACAAGAAATTGTACGAAATAATTACTTCATTACGAAAAAATTTTCAAAGCCACATCTGTGAAAATTTTTATTTGTCTTCACTCTTAGAAATTAAAAAAAAATCCTTGTTTTACCGCCACTGGAAATTTAAACCCTAAGGCGTAAAACAGGGGATGAAAATAAACAAGAAAATATTTCATTACGTTAAAAACCTTAAAGCTAAATTTATGAAAACTGGTATTTCACTTCTTGGTTAGATATAAGGAATATGTGGTAGGGGATGAAAGTTTCTATGGACATATCACAACAAGAAAACAAAAGGCATTACTAACAAGAACCTTAGACTCCAACTATCAAAATCGCTTTTTGGTCAGAAGTGTATTAGGAAAGGATCATGCATCTACGGCTTCAATTAGCGTGAAAAGTTTAGGAGTTGCAGTTGGTGAACAACATAAAAATTCGATTGAAGAAAAACGTTTGTGCAGACCGTACAGTCTACGCGAGAGAAGCAATGGGCTTTCTACAGGACACTCTAATAAACATTGATATGAACATAGGCAACATATTTTTTCAAACAATAACGTACAGGATTTCTGTTAAAACCGGCTGCGACTGTGCTGCACTCTGAAAATGTGTATTTTCGTTTTCTTCTTTGCAGTCAGTCTTAACTACGACGGCAGGGCGTTTAAACTATTAGACAAATTGTTTCTCTGATGTATATTTTTTCCCGTTACACACATTTTTAAACAAATTTTATACACAACAATGTGCTGTTTTGTTTTCTTCATCGCAGTCGATTTTCACAGAAAACAGAAAAGACATATTTATGGCTTATCAGCTAATGACAAGAATACTTCTACAGAATGTGAGTTTGTAACAACAACAAACAAGGCCCAAGGTCAGACAGAGGGGGAGGGGGAGGGGGGAGGAGTACATGGACAGAGCGAGGGCTGAGGAGGTGATGGCAGAGATACTGGTTATCACCGAAATGGCCGGTTTTTTTCTCAACTTCAGTGTTAAAAGCGCTCAAAATAACCGGTTTCAGAAATAGCCGATTTTCATTTTTTTATTCCTATCGTTTCAAGCAATAAACATAGAAATCGAACGAAGACTGAAAAATCTTGCGCACTTCGTATCAAGATATATAGACTCAAAATATTAAATTAAATTGGCAAATATAAGAAAAATTATACTGTCTACCGTTCTCTGCTTTTCTCGAAAAGTGATAAATGGTTGAATACTACAAAAAATCACTATTGTCCTATAGATTTCAATTTTTTGAAACTCTACTCAGAAATCATGTCGTAACCGGAAGTCATAGGACTATTTGGTTATTAGGGATACTCAGTGCTACAGAGCAAAAAGTGAGGCTGAAGAACTCTGTTTTTCGTGTTAATTTGTCCGTTTTCATGGGCTACGATCCGATGCAGGCATGTTATGTAAACGCAGACAATAGATCAGCTACTTTCTATTTTTATTGTAAATTATGAAGGATGTAATGTTATCCTCCCTCATATCACTATTAAAAATCTGTCTTTTGCGCAAATTTTGAAAACTTCGAGAGACGTAAGATAATCAAAAGAATAACTTTTTACTTAACTTCAGTATCTCGTTGTTCTTGTCCATGGATCAAAGGCTTGTCTAGGGGTACATTCTTGCAGCTGAAATTTCGATTTTGTAGGTTCATGATGACTAAATAACTGATGAAAATTTGCCTGTATTATTCTTGAATTTTATTCTTTGTCACACCTTTCAATATCACACCTTTTTTACATTTTCCACATTAAAAAAAACAATAATTACATCGTTGGTGACAAACTTAGAAAACGTCTACTTCTATCAGAGGCATTCCTACCACTACCTACATTCTGCGGTACTCACATTATTCCAAAGAGTTTACAAAGCAAAAGAGATTACAGATTTTCTTTACCAAAGAAGAATCTTCACCAAATTGTATCATTATTTTATAAATAAATCCAGAAATAAATCTAATAATTAGAGTTAGATTGTACAAATAATAATATGAAATTCAAGTATACCAGAAATTCGTAGTTTCAAATAGTTTTAATAGAAGAGTAATTTTAACTGTTGTACATATCGATTGTAACACATTAATTGCTCTTTTATACATTTTAGCATGAAATATAATACATTATGAGTGGTGGGCTCCATGTGGTTCCAAGTAGTGCAGCGACCGTAAACCATAAAATTACCAAGTATGCAGCAACCAGTCGCAAAATCATGTTTTATTTATTCACTTTTGCAAATCGATTTCAACTGATTAACAGCCATCATCGGTGCTACAATTACAAGAATCAAAATAAATAACAACAGTGACCAAATGAATAAATGTGCATAACGGGACGTAAACCAATTAAATGTATATAGACGCATTAAACTATTTAAAATGCACATACAAATTTACCTTTCAACCAATATGTGCCCCGAGTAGTAATACTGTCATAAGCAGAGGTCAAGCATAAAGTGATACATCGAGAATTGACTGTGACAACGAGAAACCATAAGGGGGCGCTGCAATGCAAACCCGCCCTCTATGCAAAAAGATACAGCTAAAATAAAAATGAGAAGCAGAAGAAAGAAGTGTGACATACAGAGTGATGTAAAATATAATGATATAATGCTAAAATATTTACATGAAAAGGATATATTGACACAGATTTTGTCAATCACATAGTACAGTTTTATACGCCAAAAAGCGATTGTACAAATTAGTAAAAAGCAACAAACATAGAGGAGAAGCACACCATCAAAAAAATTTAAAAAATTAAAATTTTTTAAATTTTTTTATTCATTTGGTCACTTTTATTAATCATTTTTATTCTTGCATTCGTAGCATCGATGATGACTGTTAATCAGTTGAAATCGTTTTGCAAAAGTGAATAAATAAATATGATTTTACGACTGGGTGCTGCATATTTGGTAATTATATAATACATTGTGTACACAATCATATGAATTCTTTTAATGAAACAGCTGAGATAATTTTGACCTATGCAAGAATCGATAGCATACATGGTATCGGTTATCTCTATAAAAAAAGGTAATGTTAGAGGAGGCGGATGACTCATTATAATATCCCCCTCACAAAATTTGGAAACAGGGTGTTTATAAGGAATTGACGAATTTTAAGTTTTTTCCTTAACATGAGCCGGCCGCGGTGGCCGTGCGGTTCTGGCGCTGCAGTCCGGAACCGCGGGACTGCTACGGTCGCAGGTTCGAATCCTGCCTCGGGCATGGGTGTGTGTGATGTCCTTAGGTTAGTTAGGTTTAATTAGTTCTAAGTTCTAGGGGACTTATGACCTAAGATGTTGAGTCCCATAGTGCTCAGAGCCATTTTTGAGCCTTAACATGATGTCGCAAGTTTGTTGTGGCTCCTCCCATTTTTAACCTTTTAAAGCTCTGTACTTCACTGATACCGCATCGCATTCCGTAAAATACCTCCAGACTGGTGGTTTTGCCATTCTGTAATACAACTGATGTTCGACAACAGCGAGAACCACCATCTGATGCATGCCTCGCACACTGCGTCTACACGCGTATGATACAATAAGCCATGCCACGCGGTGACAGGTTCATTTTTCTCACAGCAATACTGTACCAATTCTTAAGCCATGTTTGTTGCTTGTTTCAGTCGAATAGCACTGATCGCTGCTCCCATTTTGTGGAATAATGCAATATTTCAAACCATTGGAAAATTTTCGACTAAAAAGTACTCATTTTTTAAAAAAGGTTTATTTAGAAACCAAAAATTTTACCACTGCTGCTACAGCTAATTGATATTGTTTCCTTAGCCGGTTATTAGAAAAAGATTAAAAAACACGTGTAATAACCGAGACCAAACAAATACCGTGAAATACCGGTTATGCGGGACTAAAATGCCGGTATCGGTTTTCCGATGTGTATGAGATGGACAGAAAGAGGGGGTAGGATGAGCAGCAGAAGGATATGGCCAGAGACGGGAGAAGGAGGGGATTAGCACACATATTTAGCACACATAATAAATTCCTACACATACACTATGTGACCAAAAGTATCCGGACACCTAGCTGAAAATGACTCAAAAGTTCGTGGCGCCCACCATCGGTAATGTTGGAATTCAATATGGTGTTGGCCCACCCTTAGCCTTCATGACAGCTTCCACTCTCGCAGGCATACGTTCAGTCAGGTGCCGTAAGGTTTCTTGGGGAATGGCAACCCATTCTTCACGGAGTGCTGCACTGAGGAGAGGTATCGATGTCGGTCGGTGAGACCTGGCACGAAGTCGGCGTTCCAAAACATCCCAGAGGTGTTCTATAGGATTCAGGCCGGAACTCTGTGCTGGCCAGTCCATTACAGGGATGTTATTGTCGTGCAACCACTCCGCCACAGGCCGTGCATTATGAACAGGTGCTCTATCGTGTTGAAAGATGCAGTCGCCATCCCCGAATCGCTCTTCAACAGTGGGAAGCAAGAAGGTGCTTAAAACATCAATGTAGGCCTGTGCTGTGATAGTGCCACGCAAAACAACAAGGGGAGCTAGCCCCCTCCATGAAAAAGGCGAACACACCATAACACCATCGCCTCCGAATTTTACTGTTGGCACTACACACGCTGGCAGATGACGTTCACCGGGCATTCGCCGTACCCACACCCTGCCATCGCGTCGCCACATTGTGTACCGTGATTCGTCACACCACAAAATGTTTTTCCACTGTTCAGTGGTCCAATGTTTACGCTACTTACACCAAGCGAGGCGTCGTTTGGTGTTAACCGGCGTGATGTGTTTCTTATGAGTAGCCGCTCGACCACGAAATCCAAGTTTTCTCACTTCCCACCTTCCCACCCAATTGTCATAGTTCTTGCGGTGGATCCTGATGCAGTTTGGAATTCCTGTGTGATGGTCTGGATAGATGTCTGCCTATTACACATTACGACCCTCTTCAACCGCCGGCGGTGTCTGTCAGTCAACAGACGAGGTCGGCCTGTACGCTTTTGTGCTGTACGTGTCCCTTCATGTTCCCAATTCACTATCACATCGGAAACAGTGGACCTAGGGATGTTTAGGGGTGTGGAAACCTCGCTTACAGACGTATGACACAGGAGACACCTGATCACGTTTGAAAACCGTTAAGTTCCGCGGAGTGCCCCATTCTGTACTCTCACGATGCGTAATGACTACTGAGGTCGCTTATACGGAGTACCTGGCAGTAGGCGGCAGCACAATGCACTTCATATGAAAAACGTATGTTTTTGGGGGTGTCCTAATACTTTTGATGACATAGTGTATTTAGCAATTGCTAAGCATTGTCGTCACTAGAAGCAAATAAATTTGAAATCTGTAAGTTCATAACGGACCATATTTAATTTGTAATATACCGGGTGATCAAAGAGTCAGTATAAATTTGAAAACCGAATATATCATGGAATAATGTAGATAGAGAGGTACAAATTGACACACATGCTTGCAATGACATTGGGTTTTATTGGTACAAAAAAAAAAAGTTCAAAAATGTTCGACAGATGGCGCTTCATCCAGAAAAGCAATAATTAGCATAAGATGAAGTTCTTTACAGGAAATGCTCAATATGTCCACCATCATTCCTCAACAATAGCTGTAGTCGAGGAATAATGTTGTGAACAGCACTGTAAAGCATGTCTGCAGTTATGGTGAGGCATTAGCGTCGGATGTTGTCTTTCAGCATCCCTAGAGATGTCGGTCGATCACGATACACTTGCGACTTCAGGTAACCCCAAAACCAAAAACCGCACGGACTGAGGTCTGGGGACCTGGGAGGCCAACCATGACGGAAGTGGCGGCTGAGCACATGATCATCACCAAACGACGCTCGCAAGAGATCTTCCACGTGTCTAGCAACATGGGGTGGAGCGCCATCCTGCATTAACATCGTACGTTCCAGCAGGTGTTCAGCAGCAAGGCTGCGGATGATGCGATTCTGTAACATATCGGCGTACCTCTCACCCGACACGGTAGTAGTTACAAAAGCAGAATCACGCATTTCCTCGAAGAAAAAAGGCCCGATAACGGTAGATGTGGTACATCCAACCCATACCGTGACTTTCTCGTCGTGCAATGGAGTTTTCACGACAGTTCTAGGATTCCGGTAGCCCAAATTCTGCAGCTGTGGGCGTTAACAGACCCTCGGAGCGTGAAATGAGCTTCGTCGGTCCACAACACGTTACCCAACCAATCGTCATATTCCGCCATCTCTTGAAACGCCCACACCGCAAATGCCCTCCGCTTCACTAAATCGCCAGGTAGCAGTTCATGATACCGATGCATTTTGTACGGATAGCATCGGAGGGTACGCCTCAGTGCCAACCAAACAGTAGTATATGGAATGCCGGTGCGACGTGCGACTGCACGAGCGCTGGCTTCCCCGTGCATAGACGAAACCGCTACAGTCTCCATTTCTTCCTGAACTGTCTCAGCAGCATTACGCCCTGTGCTCGGTCGGCCACTACGAGGTCTATCGTCCAAACAACCCGTGGCTTCGAACTTCGAAATCATTCTCGCCGCAGTTGCATGTGTCAATGGACCTTTACCCGTTCGAATCCCCTTCCTATGGCGATAGGATCGTAACGCTGAACTAGCACATTCCCCATTCTGATAATACAGCTTCACTAAAAGCGCCTTTTCAGTTAACATCAACATGCTGCGAGTGCTGGCGCATCTGATTCTCTCTCTCATTACAGCTCCTTTTATACACGATTTTCACGCGCAGTCACTGACGTTTTGCTGTCCAGCGCCATCTGTCGGACGTTTTGTGAACTTTGTTTTTTTTTTGTTCTAATAAAACCTCATGTAATTCCAAGCATGTGTGTCAATTTTTACCTCTCTATCTACATTATTCCGTGGTTTATTAAGTTTTCAAATTTATACTGACTTGTTGGTCACCCGGTATATCATGGTTGTCGTTCCATGTGCACACAAAATTATACAGACAGGAAATCGACTGCATCGACAGGAAGATGAAATGCGAAATAACGGAAAAATATCTCAGGAATGTTTGACTGTGGCTTTGGGGCCCTCATCATCTTCCTTGGGATGGAACACGAATCAGGTGCTTTATAGCGTATTCTAAACGGAATTATTTCTTCTAACCGTAACACAGTACCTCAGGTTTAGTTTTCTATGTTGTCAGTAAGTGAAGAAAGATTCACGAAAAATTCACATCTCGGATAATTGAGGGCTTTTTTGTAGTATCGTTCATTTGAGGATTACTTTTAAAACGATACGTCGTGGTATTCCTATTTAAGAACAAAAAACGTGCAATTTCATGTACACGGACGTTTACGGGTTTAGTATGGTGAGCTTATATTAGGAATCATTCGCATTTTGTCTGGAGTAACTGAGACAAACATGGAGAACCTAAATCAGATTAATTAGGTGCGGATTACAAGGGAAGTCCGTTTGACCACAGTGCAAACTCGTGCGGGTTAACCCAGTATACAAATTGATACGAGTACAAAATACGTATTGCACTTCTTTAATTTTTTTGTTACTGCCATTACAGCAGTATAACCATGTACACTTACTATCCCTGCAGACGATGAACAAATCTCAAAAAAAGGAAAGAAAAAGGTGTGAAGAGAGATAAAAGAAACTGTTGAGTATGCTAAACGCGACGATATTAGATGAAACACACAGTTCAATTACTGTGTATTTAGAATAATTCCTATAAGTATAAATTTACCAAAACTAGTGGGTATTACAGTTAACATACGCAACACACAAATTTTTATAGTAACAAGTCAGCGAAACACACAATTGCGCTGAAACATGGTGATTTATACTTCTTCGTTACCTGAGAGAGAATCTTCCGAAACAATGTTAGAAAACCATTATTGATCAATTTCATCCGTTAAACGGTAGTGTTGTGTGGTGCATGCATACATACAAATATCGATAAGAAGAATGGTAATGGACCCTATATCGAACCCTGCGGGCATGACAAAAATATTTTCTACATTTCTGGCAGATCCTTGATCAAACTGACGGAGCTGTCTACCAAGGTTCTTTGCTTCCTTTTAGTTGCATGTGATGTAAACCCATTATTAGTTTTAGCTTCCTGAGATACAACCTAAGCTTCTAGTGAATAGTACAGCCAAAGATAGTAATTCTGGTTCGACAGCGATGCAATTTCAGTCCGAAGGCTAAGGGTTTTTTAAATTTCTGAGTACCAAGTCACGCCATTTCCGCCCGCCAATCACGTCAAAGTTAGTGATCACGTGGTAGCCGTCGGTGGTCAGCGTGCAAACGACGTGATATATATCTCTCTCTAACACACACACTTCTCAGGTAATCAACAGGTGACCTTCCCCTACCACTAGAATACGTGTTTCTCTCCTGTATCACCTCCTCTATCTGGTGACTAATTAACTGTCGTGCCCCAACACGTCTAACTATGCAGGTGTAACGGATGCAAACGCGATATGTAAGTAAATATTAGGTCAAGCGCCAAAAATCTGATTTAGGAGATACGTGTTTCATGTCATTTATCTGTTTTTTTTTTCTATGCCATTAGATTTAAGAACAAAACGATACAAAATTTGAAGAAAATGGAACGTTCCCTGTGCAATAGCTTTAACATAAATAACTATACAGGTGGCATCATTTCACAAGGTTCTCGTAAAAAAAGTTTTGCATCACCCTGGTTCCCATAACTCCTGAAGATAGACGTTGACTGTGGATTTTGTATCACAGACACAGTCCCTTTAACTGTTCAGAGATGTCAGTAAACCCGCCCAAAGATGTAAACAACCATGCATGAGCAGCGCCTATTAGACGGAGGGGGTCCGACAGCCGATCAGTTCCAGTCATTCCACCAGGAAGGAGGTACACGGCTCGTGTTGTCTGTAGTTCAACCGTGCCTAGACGGTCAATACCGCGGTTCGATCGCGCCCGCATTGTTACTTTGTGCCATGGAGGGCTCTCAACAAGGGAAGTGTCCAGGCGTCTTGGAGTGAACCAAAGCGATGTTGTTCGGACATGGAGGAGATGCAGAGAGACAGGAACTGTCGATGACATGCCTCGCTCAGGCCGCCCAAGGACTACTACTGGATGACCGCTACCTACGGATTATGGCTCGGGGGAACCCTGACAGCAACTCCACCACGTTGAATAATGCTTTTCGTGCAGCCGCATGACGTCGTGTTACGACTCAAACTGTGCGCAATAGGCTGCTTGACGCGCAACTTCAATCCCGACGTCCGTGGCGAGGTCCATCTTTGCAACCACGACACCGTGCAGCGTCGTACAGATGGGCCCAACAACATGCCGAATGGACCGCTCAGGATTGACATCACTTTCTCTTCACCGATGAGTGTCGCATATGCCTTCAACCAGACAATCGTCGGAGACGTGTTTGGAGGCAACCCGGTCAGGCTGAACGCTTAGACACACTCTCCAATTAGTTCAGCAAGGTGGAAGTTCCGTGATGTTTTAGGGTGGCATTATGTGGGGCCGACGTACGCCGCTGGTGGTCACGGAAGGCGCTGTAACGGCTGTACCATGTGTGAATGCCATCCTCCGACCGATAGTGCTATCATATCGGCAGCATATTGGCGAGGAATTCGTCCTCAATGACGGCAATTCGCACCCCCATCATGCACACCTTGTGAATGTCTTCCTGCAGGATAACGACAACGCTCGACTAGACTTTATCACCGCGTACACAAATCAGCGGCCCGTTATTACGCGAATTACATGACTTGTGCGTAGACAACTAATGCTACATACCTCCACAAACTTACCAACAGACTGTCGTATCCCTGATAGGCAGAGTCAGTGATGTATTTCGCTTGAAAGACGGACAAACAAGGTATTAAGTAGTTCGTCATAACGATTTGGTCCATCAGTGTATATCCTAATTGCCTTCCTCCCTCTCTGACTTTCCCTCTCCATCCCTTCCTCTTCCCTCCTTTCGTCGATCTTCTGCTGCTCCCCGCTTTTCTGTCCATCACCCACTCTCTCTCTCTCTCTCTCTCTCTCTCTCTCTCTCTCTCTCTCTCTCTCTCTCTCTGCCCCCCTCCCTCCCTCTCTGTGTCCACTCATCCTCTCCTTCCTCTCTCTCTCTCTTCTCCTTCCCGCTCTCTATCTCCATTTCCTGCCGCCTCCTTGTCTCTCCATCTTCTCTTCCTCCCATTCTTTCAGCTTCGTTATTTTTTCTGCAAGCAGAACCTTGACTGGGAATTGAAGTCACGCAAAATGAATGCACAGTTCTGTTGGGATCATTGGTATACTAGGTTTGACAGAGGTCTTTCCACCTGCTGGCTCCGTGAATGCAGAACAGGGCAGTTAAAAGCAGCGCACCTCACCTTTGAACGTGAATGCAATATATCGACTTATGAAATAGAGTAAACAGTTACAACAAACGACAGTTTTAAGGAATAGTCGATTGTTAGCACTATTCTGTCAGCATATTAGTTTATTTCGTCAGTGAAGTTAGGCGTTTCTCTTCGTGGTCTGCAAAATGACTTTCTCGATGTAAGAAAGAATTGAAATTGTGGATGCATATGTGAAAGCAGGTTCGATCGAGGAAAGTCGGAAGATTTTCGGGGTCAAGTATCCGGAGAGAGGATGTCGTTGGCGGCAACGCCACGGCTGACGGTGTGTTTCAGTTCCTGTTCTGTGTGCGTGTGTGGATTTGTTTCATAGACATTGCCCACAGGAATGAAAATCACGTGTTGTTAAATCCGGCGGAAGTAGTGGCCATAAATGTTTGCTGACAATGCGTTCCTCAGTGAAGACATCATGGACTCGTTGCAGGGATACCTTATACGAGTGGCACGTTGCCCCATCTTGCTCGAAGAAGCTGTTTTGTCTTTCATATTCGGCGAGTTGAGCAAAAAATGCATGAAACATTTCCGTATGTCCAATTGGTTTACAGATGTGTGCAAAATGTAAATCGACAAAGAATTCCTTGAGTTGACACACGAGAAGTTATTGCAGACTTTCGCCGAAGAATTACTCAGAGCCCAAGGAAATCTACACGTAAATTGGCCCAACAGGTGCTTGTAAGTAGGAGGAGTTGCCAGTGGATATTGAAAAATTTTAATTTACAGCCATATCGTGCGACGGCTGTGCAGTAATTACGGGAAGATGAAAGAAACGAGAAGATTACTGCACGCGACTGTTGAATAACATCAACGATAGTTTGTGAAATGCGGTAGGGAGCTGGATGTTGAGTGCAAAGGTACTGCTCCATAATCCGTTTATTAACGTTTCTAAAAACACCAATGAATTGATTTTTAAAAAGCAAAAATCCAAGAATAACATTAACAAATTGCTTTCAGAACTGAAAAGACTAAATTTCTATAACATAACTGATAGCAAACACCTCAAAACGGAAACTGTATAAAATCATTTCCTTTTAGTAAAGAATATTAAATAAAGTAAAATACATTTACAATACAAACAGCAAAACATATGATCAAATGAATATGTGACAAATATCAACCATCGGATGACAAATATCAACCATCGGATACTGCCAGTAATAAAAGGCCATTGCCTTCGAAGTGGCCAAAATGACTGACAAATGTGGTTCAAATTTTTGATGATAGAGGCGGTGCAGAGGGAACACCAGGAGCAATAAATAATTCCTCCTCGTCTACTAACATAGGACGGCGGTTGCCGCTACCACAGTACTAGAAACCATTAATAATTTCAATCGTGGTACACAGGCATCTTTAACTAGGTCACAGTTAACAAGAGATTCAATCACCAATGCTGTAACAGAGGCAACGCCTAAATTATTTAGTAAAAATTAAACATACTACAAATGCGGAAGTTCGCAGCTCGTGGTCGTGCGGTAGCTTTCTCGCTTCCCACGCCCGGGTTCCCCGGTTCGATTCCCGGCGGGGTCAGGGATTTTCTCTGCCTCGTGATGACTGGGTGTTGTGTGATGTCCTTAGGTTACTTAGGTTTAATTAGTTCTAAGTTCTAGGGGACTGATGACCATAGATGTTAAGTCCCATAGTGCTCAGAGCCATTTGAACCATTTACAAATGCGGAAAAGTACGATGTTATGCAGGAAAAAACGACATATTGTCTATGGAGTGCGTGATTGATTATTTTATAAAAATTTTTTTGTTTCTTTATAGACACAATCACATGTTTATGACACAGTCATAACCGGTTTCGCCCATACAATGACCATCTTCAGATTTTAAAAGCGGCATACACTGAACAGAGGTTCATGGGTTGTCAAACTCACCTCTGTTCAATGTATGAATTGACTACTAAGGCATAAAACTTTTCTTCAGTTTTTTTTGTTTTTTTTTTTTTTTTTTTTTTTTTTTTGGAGATGCAATTTAGTAAACAGCTGGAACTCGTGATACTAGCGAACAGGTAACTATAGACATGCCTCAGAAATAAGAAAGATAGATTAAACAGTTTTGACTGACTGTGAAGTAAAGTTCGTAAATCAGATGAATTACATCTGCATTCTACACCGTTGAATTCTAAAACCAGTTTGGAATGGTGGCAGCTGCAGGACAACACACACTGACAGAGCTGAACTCAAGTAGCACCAGGCAAATCCTTCACAAATAACACGTTTATATATATAACATTGAGCAACCAGGAAACCGAGTCAAAATAGCCACCACGCGACAGCAAGTGACGTCCACACTAATCGGATGCTCACCGCGATTTCTCGTAAAATCCAGCGCGCATTGACAAACGCTTTCTTAGAGAGCGCCGGGAGACGGATGTAACGAAGAATACTCACAGTCGGAAACGCACAGGTGCCATCCAGCAGACGACACCGCGTCCAGTGCTTGCAAAGGTTACACCGGACTCCAACCCGGCGCCACAATGGACACAAACTGCTTGCAACTTCGATAGGAGAGGACACGCCGTGTACTGTGTGTCCTGTCGAAGTAGTTCTTAACGAGTAATGTTAACGGCTGTGGCGAACACTCGGCCCCGCCAATATGAGAGAGATAACGATATATATATATATATATATATATATATATATATATATATATATATATATATATATATATGTTAGATAACGAGAAAAAAGAAAAAAATGGTGGTGTAAAAATGAGTGATTTACTTGTCTTTTTCGCAGTCGGCTTTAACTACGATAGCAGGGTATTTAAAATATAGGGTCGATGCATAAGTATGTTGCGATATATCAGTCATCCCGGGGATCGAGAATGTCGGACAATTTTTGCCTGTTATCGATGTAGATACTGCCAAGATATTAGTTCGGGAATTCCAAGACTGTATAATACCTCTACAATATTTCGTCAGACTAGCCGGGACATACAAAAAGAAGGGCGCAGGAGACTTCACTTTACATATGTGGAGAGACAAGATTTAGTACAGCATTTTTATTTACTTGCTAAAACATAATTCAATTTACATTTTATGTTTGCATGCTTATGCTTTTGACACATGGTGAGTGGAGTATAGGTTGTAATGCCAAAAGGATATTGTTATGTGGCATAATTACAATTTAACTAAGTCAAACACACATTTAAGTGGCTGAACATCACATTTGATACTATTTGACCCTTTTTGTTTGATATCATCACCGCAGCCGATGATCGGAGGGGAACCTCTGCGTTAACCAATGCTAGGATTAAATATTTTTGTTGTGACTTGTATTTGGCCCACGGAAACAGTAAATGGTTGACGTGTCCTTCTTTACACAACATTACTTAAATCTACTTCGGAACAAGTGGATTGGAAATTTACTATGATTTACTGTGATTTATGTGCATGCGAGCGATAGTTATCAATCGTTTGCTGTATTCCAAGGATATAATGCTGTTTTAGGAGATATCTGGCCATAACGCACTCTTTTTTGAAATCTATATCGAGGTGCGTGAGCAATAACCCGCAAAGTGTCTATTGTTAAAGATTATCGGTATTCAGATGAGAAATAAAGGAAGAAGGGTAGAACACGCAGAGATATAATCAGCGTGAGAAATTGAGTATAGTACGCCTTATCGTTGCGAGTATCTACAGTTGCTGATAACGGTGCATATGTTAACATCTGAGTCTCTATATGTAATATTCTCGGCGGCTGAAACTGATTAGACAAGTGTTCTTCAAAAGATTGCTAGAAGGCCTTTCTATGGTGTTGATGACCTCTGATAATGTCGAGAGTTTCAGTATTAACTAAATGAATGTTGTAGTAATAAAAAATTGAGGTCGAAGTCCTCGTTGCCTCTGGAGACATATTCGAGTTTCGCAATCAGTTTCTAGGGTCTGGCTTCTAATGACAGTTCCATGGAAACCCATCTTCCTGTTAGATGTAAGGCATGTCCTGCTTAAAGCTCCCATCTTTACACTGGTACGCAGAACGTAAGGACGAAAGCAATTTTGCATGATCTATCAGTCGCAGCTCGTGGTCTAGGGGCTAGCGTTGCTGCCTCTGGATCGTCGGGTCCCGGGTTCGATTCCCGGCCTGGTTGGGGATTTTCTCTGACCGGGGACTGCGTGTTTGTGTTGTCCTTATCATTTCATCATCATCATCCTTTGTGAGAGTGACATGATATCTTGCGAACCATGGATGAAGGGTATCAGACTGATGACATATTCCTTGACTTCCGGAAAGCGTTTGACTCGGTGCCCCACTGGAGACTCCTAACTAAGGTACGAGCATATGGGATTGGTTCCCAAATATGTGAGTGGCTCGAAGACTTCATAAGTAATAGAACCCAGTACGTTGTCCTCGATGGTGAGTGTTCATTGGAGGTGAGGGTATCATCTGGAGTGCCCCAGGGAAGTGTGGTAGGTCCGCCGTTGTTTTCTATATACATAAATGATGTTTTGAATAGGGTGGATAGCAATGTGCGGCTGTTTGCTGATGATGCTGTGGTGTACGGGAAGGTATCGTCGTTGAGTGGCTGTAGGAGGATACAAGATGATTTGGACAGGATTTGTGATTGGTGTAAAGAATGGCAGCTAACTCTAAATATAGATAAATGTAAATTAATGCAGATGAATAGGAAAAAGAATCCCGCATTGTTAGAATAGTCCATTCGTAGTGTAGCGCTTGACACAGTCACGTCGATTAAATATTTGGGCGTAACACTGCAGAGCGATATGAAGTGGGACAGTTGTGGGGAAGGCGGATAGTCGTCTTCGGTTCATTGGTAGAATTTTGGGAAGATGTGGTTCATCTGTAAAGGAGACCGCTTATAAAACACTAATATTGAGTACTGCTCCAGCGTTTGGGATCCCTATCAGGTCGGATTGAGGGAGGACATACACTCCTGGAAATGGAAAAAAGAACACATTGACACCGGTGTGTCAGACCCACCATACTTGCTCCGGACACTGCGAGAGGGCTGTACAAGCAATGATCACACGCACGGCACAGCGGACACACCAGGAACCGCGGTGTTGGCCGTCGAATGGCGCTAGCTGCGCAGCATTTGTGCACCGCCGCCGTCAGTGTCAGCCAGTTTGCCGTGGCATACGGAGCTCCATCGCAGTCTTTAACACTGGTAGCATGCCGCGACAGCGTAGACGTGAACCGTATGTGCAGATGACGGACTTTGAGCGAGGGCGTATTGTGGACATGCGGGAGGCCGGGTGGGCGTACCGCCGAATTGCTCAACACGTGGGACGTGAGATCTCCACAGTACATCGATGTTGTCGCCAGTGGTCGGCGGAAGGTGCACGTGCCCGTCGACCTGGGACCGGACCGCAACGACGCACGGATGCACGCCAAGACCGTAGGATCCTACGCAGTGCCGTAGGGGACCGCACCGCCACTTCCCAGCAAATTAGGGACACTGTTGCTCCTGGGGTATCGGCGAGGACCATTCGCAACCGTCTCCATGAAGCTGGGCTACGGTCCCGCACACCGTTAGGCGGTCTTCCGCTCACGCCCCAACATCGTGCAGCCCGCCTCCAGTGGTGTCGCGACAGGCGTGAATGGAGGGACGAATGGAGACGTGTCGTCTTGAGTGATGAGAGTCGCTTCTGCCTTGGTGCCAATGATGGTCGTATGCGTGTTTGGCGCCGTGCAGGTGAGCGCCACAATCAGGACTGCATACGACCGAGGCACACAGGGCCAACACCGGCATCATGGTGTGGGGAGCGATCTCCTACACTGGCCGTACACCACTGGTGATCGTCGAGGGGACACTGAATAGTGCACGGTACATCCAAACCGTCATCGAACCCATCGTTCTACCATTCCTAGACAGGCAAGGGAACTTGCTGTTCCAACAGGACAATGCACGTCCGCATGTATCCCGTGCCACCCAACGTGCTCTAGAAGGTGTAAGTCAACTACCCTGGCCAGCAAGATCTCCGGATCTGTCCCCCATTGAGCATGTTTGGGACTGGATGACGCGTCGTCTCACGCGGTCTGCACGTCCAGCACGAACGCTGGTCCAACTGAGGCGCCAGGTGGAAATGGCATGGCAAGCCGTTCCACAGGACTACATCCAGCATCTCTACGATCGTCTCCATGGGAGAATAGCAGCCTGCATTGCTGCGAAAGGTGGATATACACTGTACTAGTGCCCACATTGTGCATGCTCTGTTGCCTGTGTCTATGTGCCTGTGGTTCTGTCAGTGTGATCATGTGATGTATCTGACCCCAGGAATGTGTCAATAAAGTTTCCCCTTCCTGGGACAATGAATTCACGGTGTTCTTATTTCAATTTCCAGGAGTGTACATAAATGATGTTTTGGATAGGGTGGATAGCAATGTGCGGCTGTTTGCTGATGATGCTGTGGTGTACGGGAAGGTATCGTCGTTGAGTGGCTGTGGGAGGATACAAGATGATTTGGACAGGATTTGTGATTGGTGTAAAGAATGGCAGCTAACTCTAAATATAGATAAATGTAAATTAATGCAGATGAATAGGAAAAAGAATCCCGCATTGTTAGAATAGTCCATTCGTAGTGTAGCGCTTGACACAGTCACGTCGATTAAATATTTGGGCGTAACACTGCAGAGCGATATGAAGTGGGACAGTTGTGGGGAAGGCGGATAGTCGTCTTCGGTTCATTGGTAGAATTTTGGGAAGATGTGGTTCATCTGTAAAGGAGACCGCTTATAAAACACTAATATTGAGTACTGCTCCAGCGTTTGGGATCCCTATCAGGTCGGATTGAGGGAGGACATAGAAGCAATTCAGAGGCGGGCTGCTAGATTTGTTACTGGTAGGTTTGATCATCACGCGACTGTTACGGACATGCTTCAGGAACTCGGGTGGGAGTCTCTAGAGGAAAGGAGGCGTTCTTTTCGTGAATTGCTACTGAGGAAATTTAGAGAACCAGCATTTGAAGCTGACTGCAGTACAATTTTACTGCCGCCATAAATGAAAGTCAAGAGGGTTGAGGTCAGGAGAGCGTGGAGGTCATGGAATTGGTCTGCCTCTACCAATCCATCGGACACCGAATCTGTTGTTGAGAGGCGTACGAACACTTCGACTGAAATGTGCAGGAGCTCCATTGTGCATGAACTACATGTTGTGACGTACTTGTAAAGGCACATGTTCTAGCAGCACAGGTAGAGTATCCCGTATGAAATCATGATAACGTGCTCCATTGAGCGTAGGTGGAAGAACATGGGGCCCAATCAAGACATCACCAACAATGCCTGCCCAAACGTTCACAGAAAATCTGTGTTGATGTGATTGTACAATTGCGTGCGGATTCTCGTCAGCCCACACATGCTGTTTGTGAAAATTTACAATTTGATCACGTTGGAATGAAGCCTCATCCGTAAAGAGAACATTTGCACTGAAATGAGGATTGACACATTATTGGATGAACCATTCGCAGAAGTGTACCCGTGGAGGCCAATCAGCTGCTGATAGTGCCTGCACACGCTGTACATGGTACGGAAACAGCTGGTTCTCCCGTAGCACTCTCCATACAGTGACGTGGTCAACGTTACCTTGTACAGCAGCAACTTCTCTGACGGTGACATTAGGTTTATCGCCAACTGCACGAAGAATTGCCTCGTCCATTGCAGGTGTCCTCGTCGTTCTAGGTCTTCCCCAGTCGCGAGTCATAGGCTGGAATGCTCCGTGCTCCCTAAGACGCCGATCAATTGCTTCGAACGCCTTCCTGTCTGGACACCTTCGTTCTGGAAATTTGTCTCGATACAAACGTACCGCGCCACGGCTATTGCCCCGTGCTAATCCACACATCAAGTGGCCATCTGCCAACTCCGCATTTGTAAACACTGCACTGACTGCAAAACCACGTTCGTGATGAATACTAACCTGTTGATGCTACGTACTGATGTGCTTGATTCTAGTACTGTAGCGCAATGAGTCGCATGTCAACACAAGCACCGAAGTCAACATTACCTTTCTTCAATTGGGCCAACTGGTGGTGAATCGAGGAAGTACAGTACATACTGACGAAACTAAAACGAGCTCTAACATGGAAAGTAAGCGTTTCCGGACACATGTCCACATAACATCTTTTCTTTCTTTGTGTGTGAGGAATGTTTCCTGAAAGTTTGGCCGTACCTTTTTGTAACACCCTGTATAAATCAGAACAGAACAGCTAGCTACAGACTGTCATTTTTCCACATAGTCATTACGCACTTTTGCCAACTATGAACCAGAGCCTGCATGCGCGCTTGTAAAAACCGGAACCAGCTGAGGCTAATCACTTCCTTGGACGTTTGACAACAGCGTCAGAGCCTTGAAAATGTTCGCTACGTAGTCCATCTTTCAAAGCCCCAAAGCTGAAGGCGCTAAATCGGGACTGTGTGGTGGATGTGGTAAGACAGTCCAGCCGAATTTTGCAGTGAGTTGCGTTATCGCAAAAGTGGTGTGGGGCCTGGCGTTATCGTGTTGTTCTCTGTAATTACCTTGCAAATATAGGCTTTCAGCTTAGACAGTGTCGTCTTCTGCTGAATTGACAGACGTCCAGGCTCCAAGCCATTCAAAAGCAGCACACCCTGGATATCCCAGAAGACTGTGCGCATTAACTTGGTTACGGACGCCTGTTTCTTGAATTTCTTCTTTTCGAAGAATTCGCATGTCTCCAGTTCGTGGATTGTATGCCCACTCACCCACCGTCGTCGCAACTGCACTGATATCGCTTCGACGTCCCCCCCCCTCCCCCCCCCCCCCCTTCGGCAGCGGAACTGATCTCACAAGTTTGTATATATCTATTGTCCCGGCTGATAGAGAACCATTGCCTGCCATGTGGGTCGGGCATAAAACATCTTTGAGTCACCTTGTGAATGTAATTGCGTGAACTAGTAGTTGAAAATTGATCTCGTTTTCTATTTTCAGATATATTTCATACACTTTAAGCCACGACGAATCCAAAGACGGTGATTTTATTTATTACTCGGGAATAACATAGCAATCGGTAACAGGTTGATCAGCTTTTCTCAATAAATGGCTCTAAGAACTATGGGACTTAACATCTATGGTCATCAGTCCCCTAGAACTTAGAACTACTTAAACCTAACTAACCTAAGGACAGCACACAACACCCAGTCATCACGAGGCAGAGAAAATCCCTGACCCCGCCGGGATTTTCTCAATAACCCTTGAATGTTCACAGATATAATTGTCTATGTACTAGCTGATTTTTGGGATTTAGAAAACACGGAGAAAGTCTCATATATATTCTGTTTTACTGACACAATTAAATTAGAGATGTCACTGGGGAATCAATGAAAGAGTTGATCCTAGTGTGTGTCGTTTCGGTATAATAACAGTCAGTCCGTACCACATTCCTTCGCGTTCCTATTATCAAAGATATGATTTCCCACGAAACTGTCCTTCACCATTAATATCTGATAAATCATAAATATGTCTCTGGCTTCACAACGTCTAAGATTCTTAATTCTCACGACTCGATATTAATTAGAAGTTCAAGTTCTTTCAATGTCTGTTCAGCACACATTTAGTCTTTTCACGGGCACTATATCTCACGTCTCGTTTATTAGCAGAATCGCTTTGACAACGATCGGCAAAGATATTAGTATGATAAGATCCAACTATTTTCTCTCTCAAAATCTCAAAATAATCTGTTGTCGACCACTCCAATACTAATCCAGTTATCAGGATGATATTTAATTAGGCTTATAATCCCTAACTTCCGATTAGCACGGAAGACTGCGAACATGTACGATTGAAAACAAAGACTCAAGAGAGCTAACAATGCTGCACATTGATTTATACACTTCTGGCCACCGTAAATGCAACACCCTCAAGGAAGCATCCGAATCAAGTTAAATTTACACCATGGGTTTGCAGCGATGAGATATGCAACTGATTAGAATTTCAGCGCAGACGCACATCACGCGCGCCTGTGGCGCCACCTCATAGCGCCATTTAACGCTTGGCGATTTCGACGAGTGTACGTTCGGCACGTGTGTTTACCTTGTGGTTGTTTCACAAGACGATCAGTTATGCCTAGTAGACAACAGCGAACATCGTTTGATCAAGTATCCGAGTTCGACAGAGGAAGGATAGTGGCTTACCGAGATTGTGGATTATCATACAGAGAAATCGCTAGTCGTGTTGGACGAAACCAAACAACTGTAATGCAGATATGTGACCGTTGGATGCAGGAGGGTACGACGGACCGACGTGGTCGATCGCATTCACCTCGGTGCACCACTGCACGTGCTGATAGGCAAATTGTGCGCATGGCAGTGACGGATCGCTCAGTGACATCCCGAACCATAGCACAGCACATTGCGTCTGTAACGCATCATCCAGTGTCTGCGCGTACCATTCGACGCCGTTTACAGCAGAGTGGTCTGTCCGCAAGACGTCCATTGCTTCGTCTACCATTGACGCAGAACCACAGACGTCTCCGTCGCCAATGGTGTGATGACAGACGGATGTGGACGGCAGATTGGAATGACGTTGTCTTTACTGACGAGGCACGCTTCTGTCTGCAGCACCACGATGGTCGGATTCGAGTGTGGAGACACCGTGGAGAGAGGATGCTGGACAGCTGCATTATGCACCTCCACACTGGTCTTGCACCGGGTATTATGGTATGGGGCGGTATTGGATATTACTCTCGCACGCCTCTAGTACGCATTGCCGGTACTTTAAATAGCCGGTGCTACATATCCGAGATGCTGGAGCCAGTTGTCCTTCCTTACCTTCAGGGCTCGGCCACAGCCATATTTCAACAAGATAATGCGCGACCACACGTGGCACGCATTGTCCAAAGGTTCTTCGTCAATAACCAGATTGAATTGCTTCCCTGGCCGGCTCGCTCTCCGGATCTTTCGCCGACAGAAAACATGTGGTCCATGGTTGCTCAACGAGTGACCCAGATTACATCCCCAGCTGGCACACCAGTGTGGAAACTGCTTGGGCTGCTGTACCCTAGGAACACATCCAACTTCTCTTTGACTCAATGCCGAGACGTGTGGCAGCGGTGATCTCCAACAATGGCGGCTACTCTGGCTACTGATTCTGGCACGAACCACATGTCACAGACGTCTGTAAACGTAATCATGTGATACTTGGTCAACATGTTATCTACAAAATAAATTTTGTTGTGCTACCTCTTGTCTTTCTTGGTGTTGCATTTACGGTGGCCAGCAGTGTATATTATATTCAAAACAAAACGCAGCTCTGTTACGCCTTTCTTGGATTCCCTTTGTACTACTTTGCGTTACTGTATTTCAAATATCTACTCTTTGTAACATTTTAACTAGCTATTAGCCTACTTCGAAATACAACGACCGTTTTTTGGCTCATGCGTCATTTCGTATTACAGAATTTAATCTAATATTCGTTTCTGAATACCCACTTTCGAAAGACCGGTTACAGTTGTTTCTTGGATTCCGGCTCGTAGTGGTGACACCACATCACATAATTATATTTTCACTCTGCAGCAGAGTGTGCACTGATATGAAACTTCCTTGGAGATTAAAACTGTGTGCCGGACCGAGTCTCGAACTCGGGACCTTTGCTTTTCGCGGGCAAGTGCTCTACCAACTGTGCTACCCAAGCACGACTCACGCCCCGTCCTCACAGCTTTACTTCTGCCAGTACCTCGCCTCCTACCTTCCACACTTTACTGAAGCTCTCTTGCGAACCTTGAAGAACTACAGCCTGGGGGATGTTTCCAGAATGAGATTTTCACTCTGCAGCGGAGTGTGCGCTGATATGAAACTTCCAGGCAGATTAAGACTGTGCGCCGGACCGAGACTCGAACTCGGGACCTTTGCCTTTCGCGGGCAAGTGCTCTACCAACTGAGCTACCCAACTGAACTACTGGCGGAAGTAAAGCTGTGAGGACGGGCCGTGAGTCGTGCTTGGGTAGCTCAGTTGGTAGATCACTTGCCCGCGAAAGGCAAAGGTCCCGAGTTCGAATCTCGGTCCGGCACACAGTTTTAATCTGCCAGGAAGTTTCACCACATCACATGTCTGGTGACGATGCTATACAGAAAACTGCAACCTTCAGCCTCATATTCTGCCAGCAGTTCGTGATAAATTGCCATAGATGAGTTTTTTGTTCTTCCGTGAGCGTCCGTGGGACCCATCTCGCACAGGCTTTGCCGTAACTGAGCTGTTCCAACATTGTTTTCAAGGCATTGCAGCCAACATTTATCATTGCACACAAATTCGGGTCGTTATTCGCCGATCAGCACGGATGAGTTGATAAAGACGATCTTTACTGCGAGGGATGACAGCTGTGCAGGGTCGACCGGGCCGTGGCTCGTCTTCCCCACCCTTTCCGCCACCTTGGAAATGCTGCACCCATCGACTCACATTGCTCACGTCTACTGTATCGTCTCGACACACCTTTATCAAGCGTCGATGGAAATGACCTCGGGGAAGCCCTCGAACGATAGCGCCAGGTACACATAGTCCGCGGCCGCGAGCTCAGCTCCAGTTCACCACCAGCAGTGGAGGGTACAGCTTTGACAGTGGCAGCCACTCGTGCTGGCGAAACCTCAGAAAAATCATTAGACGAACGTCACCCGAAGAGCCCGAGACAGCAGCCAACTGGCAGTTCATCTACCTGTTGTTACACAAACGGCAGTTGACCGGCGTTGCCTGGTGAAACGTTGTTGCGATGCCTCGTGTAAAGAGGATAAATGCGTACCATCACGTTTCGGTCTTTGATAAAGGTCGGATTGTAGGCTATCGCGATTGCGGTTTATCCTATCACGACATTGCTGCTCGCGTTGGTCGAGATCCAATGACTGTTAGCAGAATATGGAATCGGTGGGTTCAGGAGGGTAATACGGAACGCCGTGCTGGGTCCCAACGGGCTCGTATCACTAGCAGTCGAGATGAAAGGCATCTTATCCGCATGGCTGTAACAGATCGTGCAGCCACGTCTCGATTCCTGATTCAATAGATGGGGACGTTTGCAAGACAACAACCATCTGCACGAAGAGTTCGACGACGCTTGCAGCAGCATGGACTATCAGCTCGGAGACCGTGGCTGCGGTTACCCTTGACGCTGCATCACACACAGGAGCACCTGCGATGGTGTACTCGACGACGAACCTGGGTGCACGAACGGTAAAACGTCATTTTTTCGGATGAATCCAGGTTCTGTTTACAGCATCATGATGGTCGCATCCGTGTTTGGCGACATCGCGGTAAACGCACACTGGAAGCGTGTATTTGTCATCGCCAGTCTGGCGTATCACGTGGCGTGATGGCTTGGGGTGCCATTGTTTACATGTCTCAGTCACCTCTTGTTCCCATTGACGGCAGTATTAACAGTGGACGTTACATTTCAGATGTGTTACGACCCGTGGCTCTACTCTTCATTCGATCCCTGTGAAACCCTAAATTTCAGCAGGATAATGCACCACTGCATGTTGCAGATCCAGTACGGGCCTTTCTGGATACAGAAAATGTTCGACTGCTGCCCTGGCCAGCACATTGTCGAGATCTCTCACCAACTGAAAACGTCTGGTCAATGGTGGCCGAGCAACTGGCTCGTCACAATACACCAGTCACTACTCTTGATGAACCGTGGTATCGTGTTGAAGCTGGGCAGCTGTACCTGTACACGCCATCAAAGCTCAGTGTGACTCAATGGCCAGGCGTATCAAGGCCGTTATTACGGCCAGAGGTGGTTGTTCTGGGTACTGATTTCTCAGGATCTATGTACCCAAATTGCGCGAAAATGTAATCACATATCAGTTCTAGTATAATGTATTTGTGCAATGAATACCCGTTTAGCATCTGCATTTCTTCTTGGTGTAGCAGTTTTAATGGCCAGTAGTGTAGCTGGTTGACACAGGCTGTCTTTTCCGGTTCCTTCAATTGCCTCCTGTTGCGTGGGCAGCCCCATTTGGCGCTGTAGTCACGATGACGTCACACCGTGTAGCGTCCAGCATTCTGTACACGAATGGAGATGTGTGGCAACATGCTCTCGCACTTCCACTCATTTCCGCCAGGTAATTAATATGTTACGTTACTTTATGCATCTCAACCTTAAGCAGTCTGTCTGAAAAGTAACAGGCCAATATTCAAGAAGATAGTAGGAGTAATCCACGAAACTACAGGCCCATATCGTTAACATCGACATGTAGCAGGATTTCGGCACACACATTGTGTTCGAATGCCAAAATATTTTGTTGACGCCGACCTACGTTACGATCACCGTAATAAAATATGAGTAATCAAAGCTCGGCCAGAAAGATGTAGGTGTTCGATTTTTCCGCGTGCTTTCCGAGGTTAAGATAATAGAGAATTATTGTGAAGGTGGTTCGATATATCCTCTGCCACGCACTTAAGTGTGATATGCGGAGTATCGATGTAGATGTAGAAGCGGCAGGAGAGAAATTACACAGTATCTGACCAGTCAACGTCAAATTTTCCGCCCTGAAGACTAAGATGTGGAGCGAAAATGGATAAAATTAGAAAGCATTGTCCAATGCTTCTTACTTCAGGATGTAGCGAGTAAGATTGTGAGGTTTCAGAAATACCCACCGTGGTTCAATGAACGTACTAAAAAATTGTTGCGATACCAATTCAGAGAGCTTCACATAAGATTTCAGCTAAGTAAGAACCTGAGTGACAAGCAAAAGCTGAACAAGACCAAAATAAGTACAAGGAGAGCCATGTGATAAATGATCAGTGCATTAGAAACAAAAATTTTGCCAACCGATCTTACTAAAATTCGTAATGGATGGACTCTTCACCATCAACAGTGTACATACCCTCACTTTATGAGACATTGTGGAGAGCTACTGAACTTAATCCAGAACACTGGCTCAAAAGATACTTTACGTCTCTACCTTTGCCCCACTTGCTGGCCGTAGTTGCAATTTCATCCGCCAATGGGATTAAAATTGGCTTACCTCTGAGTCAAGTGCCTATTAGTGACCTCAGCTGCAGAGATGGGCACACATTCTCATGGTAGTCCTGTGGAAGTCACTCTTTCTCCTCTTGTGTTGGCCGCCTGTACATGTTCATTCCCTCCTCACCACAATGAGGTGAAAATGCCAATTCACACTGTCCATCACATCACAAGTCACAGCACCATCATGTCAGGGTATATTCACCCTGTCTGTCTCACCATGTCATGACACAGCACCATCATATCAGGGTGTGTTCACACTGTCTGTCACATCATGTCATGTCAGAGCACCAACAAGTCAGGGTGCATTCACACTGCCAGTCACATCGCATTGTGTCACGAATCCATCACATCAGGGTGTATTATTACTGTCAGTTACATCACGGCATGTCTCAGCACCATCATATCAGGGTGTGTTCACCCTGTCTGTCACATCACGTCATGTCACAAAACCATCATACCTGGGCGTATTCACACTGTGCATCACGTCACATCACGCCATGCTGCCATCACGTCAGAGTAATTTCAAACTGTATATCATGTCACCGTTCTACCATGTCAGGTGCATTCGCACTGTCCATTATGTCACATCAATTCGCTTCGCCAAGTACTTAATGGTGAAAGTGATGTTATGAGTTACCATCAGTGATACAAAAAGTTGGAGTACAATATCGGAATTGAGGGACTAACAACGATAAAGTGTATTAACGGGCAAAGCAAACCTCATAATCTATATTCTTGAACAATTTCGTATGGCAAATTGCTGAAAAATGAAACAACATTTCAAGACATTGATATTCATTGGCTAGTGAAAATATACAGGGTGGCCCATTGATAGTGACCGGGTCAAATATCTCACGAAATAAGCATCAAACGAAAAAACTACAAAGCACGAAACTCGTCTAGCTTGAAGGGGGAAACCAGATGGCGCTATGGTTGGCCCGCTAGATGGCGCTGCCATAGGTCAAACGGACATCAACAGCGTTTTTTAAATGGGAACCCCCATTTTTTATTAAATATTCGTGTAGTACGTAAAGAAATATGAATGTTGGACTACTTTCTTCGCTTTGTGATAGATGGCGCTGTAATAGTCACAAACGTGTAAGTACGTGGTATCACGTAACATTCCGCCAGTGCGGACGGTATTTGCTTCGTGATACATTACCCGTGTTAAAATGGACCGTTTACCAATTGCGTAAGAGATCGATATCGTGTTGATGTATAGCTATTGTGATCCCCAACGGGCGTGACTATGTATGCTGCTCGGTATCCTGGACGACATCATCCAAGTGTCCGGACCGTTCGCCGGATAGTTACGTTATTTAAGGAAACAGGAAGTCTTCAGCCACATGTGAAACGTCAACCACGACCTGCGACAAATGGTGATGCCCAAGTAGGTGTTTTAGCTGCTGTCGCGGCTAATCCGCACATCAGTAGCAGACAAATTGCGCGAGAATCGGGAATCTCAAAAACGTCGGTGCTGAAAATGCTACACCAACATCGATTGCACCCGTACCATATTTCTATGCACCAGGAATTGCATGGCGACGACTGTGAACTTCGTGACAATTCTGCCACTGGGCACAAGAGAAATTACGGGACGATGACAGGCTTTTTGATAGCGTTCTGTTCAGTGACGAAGCGTCATCCACCAACAGCGGTAACGTAAACCGGCATAATATGCATTATTGGGCAACGACGACTGAGAGAAGTGGAACATCAGCGACCTCAGCGGGTTAATGTATGGTGCGGCATTATGGGAGGAAGGATAATTGGCCCCCATTTTATCGATGACAATCTAAATGGTGCAATGTATGCTGATTTCCTACTTAATGTTCTAGCAATGTTACTACAAGATGTTTCACTGCATGACAGAATGGCGATGTACTTCCAAGATGATGGATGTCCGGTACATAGCTCGCGTGCGGTTGAAGCGGTATTGAATTGCATATTTCATGACAGATGGATTGGTCGTCGAAGCACCATACCGTGGCCCGCACGTTTACCGGATCTGATGTCCCCGGATTTCTTTCTGTGGGGAAAGTTGAAGGATATTTGCCATCGTGATCTACAGACAACGCCTGACAACATGCGTCAGCGCATTGTCAATGCATGTGTGGACATTACGGAAGGCGGACTACTCGCTGTTGAGAGGAATGTCGTTACACGTATTGCCAAATGCATTGAGGTTGACGGACATCATTTTGAGCATTTATTGCATTAATGTTGTATTTACAGGTAATCACGCTGTAACAATATGCGTTCTCAGAAATGATAAGTTCACAAAGGTACATGATCACATTGGAACAACTTAAATAAAATGTTCTGTATTTTAAGTTAAGAAATATACCTGTTACCAGCTGCTCGTCTAAAATTGTGAGCCATATCTTTGTGAGTATTACAGCGCCATCTATCTATCACAAAGCGAAAAAAATTGTCCAACTAAAACGTTCATATTTCTTTACGTACTACACGAATATGTAACAAAAAAAAGGGGGTTCCTATTTAAAAAAACGCAGTTGATATCCGTTTGACCTATGGCAGCGCCATCTAGCGGGCCAACCATAGCGCCATCTGGTTTCCCCCTTCAAGCTAGACAAGTTTCCGTTCTTTGTAGTTTTTTCGTTTGCCGCTTATTTCGTGACATATTTGGCCCGGTCACGATCAATGGATCACTCTGTAGACCGTCAAACATACGAAACAATATTTGTATAGGAATGCATAGAGGCTGCTTGACTTATCCATTACACTTATTTTGCCTCCTTAGGAAATAACACCGTAAACACGTATATTTTACTCTTATATTTTACACTTATATTCCTTATTTTACACTTATATTTTTCTCCTTGAACTCAAAACGTCATTTAACGAACACTGCTTCATCCGCTTATGTTGTTATTCATTTACAGCATGGATGTTAGCACTGTTCTGTTATTATAAATCCTATATAATTTTTTGCTTTCAGGTCTCTAATCTCACTTGTGGAAGGGCGTTCGTTGTAAACATCGAGATCATCATGGAACATTTGTAGTTTGCCACGAAAACAAAGCACAATAATAAAATAAAGAGTAAGAAGACACAAAAGAACGAAATAGTCTCCTATAATATGAGTGAGTGCGACGAAAATTGGTCAACTTCCGATGTCGGCAGACGGCGACACTGTCGAAACTTTCTTCCCAAGAAACGTTGGAATGCCGTGGCAATCCGTCGATGATCAGTGTGAATGCCACTATTTCAAATGTATTGTGGAATGTTTTGACGTGATGTGACGTGATATGACGGCTGGTGTGAACTGGTCTTAAATCGGGAGCATCACTTCGCTGGAATAGGACCGAGTGGCATCATCTATTTCCTCGTTTCAGTGAGGTACTAACGCCATTGTCATGCAGGACGAGGCAGCTAATGTTAACTTGGACGCTGACAGTAAGTCCGACTTGACGAGCTACACCGCCATCGGTACACAAGGCTTGCTGGATAAGGATTAAAATTCCTACATTAGTTCTATTAAAGCGCAAATTTTCTCCAATGTCCATGTGCTAGTCATGTTGCTCCGTCTGTAGTATACATAAATACACTACTGGCCATTAAAATTGCTAGACCGCGAAGATGACGTGCTACAGACACGAAATTTAACCGACAGGAAAAAGCTGCTGTGATGCGCAAATGATCAGCTTTTCAGAGCATTCACACAAGGTTGGCGCCGGTGGCGACACCTACAACGTGCTGACATGAGGTAAGTTTCGAACCGATTTCTCATACACAAACAGAAGTTGACCGGCGTTGCCTGGTGAAACGTTGTTGTGGTGCCTCGTCTAAGGAGGAGAAATGCGTACCATCACGTTTCCGTCTTTGATAGAGGTCGGATTGTAGCCAATCGCTATTGCGGTTTATCGTATAGCGACATTGCTGCTCACGTTGGTCGAAATCCAATGATTGTTAACAGAATATGAAATCGGTGGATTCAGGAGGGTAATACGGAACGCCGTGCTGAATCCCAACGGCCTCGACTCACTAACAGTTGAGATGACAGGCATCTTATCCGCATTGCTGTAACGGATCGTGCAACCACGTCTCGATCCCTGAGTCAACAGATGGCGACGTTTGCAAGACAACAACCATCCGCACGAACAGTTCGAGGACGTTTGCAGCAGCACGGACTATCAGCTCGCAGACCACGGCTGCGGTTACCCTTGACGCTGCATCACAGATAGGAGCGTCTGCGATTGTGTACTCGACGACGAACCTGGGTGCACGAATGGCAAAACGTCATTTTTTCGGATGCATCCAGGTTCCGTTTACAGAATCATGATTGTCGCACCCGTGTTTGGTGACATCGCGGTGAACGCACATTGGAAGCGTGTATTCGTCATCGCCTTACTGGCGTATTACCCGGCGTGATGGTATGGGGTGCCATTGGTTACAAGTCTCGGTCAGCTCTTGTTCGCACTGACGGTACTTTGAACAGTGGACGTTACATTTGAGATGTGTTACGACCCGTGGCTCTACCCTTCATTCGATCCCTGCGAAACCCTACATTTCAGCAGGATAATGCACGACCGCATGTTGCAGGTCCAGTGCGCTCCTTTCTGGATACAGAAAATGTTCGACTGCTGCCGTGGCCAGCACATTCTCCAGATCTCTCACCAATTGAAAACGTCTGGTCAATGGTGGCCGATCAACTGACTCGTCACAATACGCCAGTTACTACTCTTGGTGAACTGTGGTATCGTGTTGAACCTGCATGCGCAGCTGTACCTATACACACCATCCGAGCTCTGTTTGACTCAATGCCCAGTCGTATCAACGCCGTTATTACGGCCAGAGGTGGTTGTTCTGGGTACTGATTTCTCATGATATATGCACCCAAATTGCGTGAAAATGTAATCACATGTCAGTTCTAGTATAATATATTTGTCCAATGAATACACCTTTACCAACTGCATTTCTTCTTGGTGTAGCAATTTTAATGGCCAGTAGTGTACATAAATGACCGGCAAGTCACCGGACTGTTGTTGGCGGAGGGTATCCCGTACCGCTACTTGTCATTCCCTTTCGTGTTCCATTGGCAGATAGAGTTAGGGAAAAACAACTGCTCCGTATGAACCGTAATTTCTCGTCTCTTATCTTCGCAGTCCTTACGCGCATTCTATGTTGGCAGCTGTAGAATCGTTCAGCAGTCAGCGTCAAATGCGGCTTCTCTAATTTTCTCAACAGAGTTTCTTGAAAAGTACATCGCCTTCCCTCCGGAGATTTCCATTTACGAGCGTTGGAACTTAAATAGTGGTAACTATTTGTTCACAACCGATACAAAAGAGTTACATGTTTGCAGCTGTTACTGTCCTTCAAAGTAGTCACCAGCGTTGTGTAGAACCCGTTGCCAGTGATGTGGAAGGCGTAGTATACCGTTAGCAGAGCCTCTTCTGTTGATGGGGCGAGTGGAGCGGTCTAAAGTTATGGTGATTCTCGTGTGTGACTGTGATGGTGTTATCATAACGCATTACGTTCCTCCACGGCAGACCGTCTATGCACAGTATTACTGTTCGTTTCTGGACCATCACCTGCGACCAGCTTTGGAAAAGAAGCGGCGACACTTTCTGCACAACCCACCCATCACTTTGCACTACAATGCGCTGGCGCATACAGCGCAAGCTGTGGCTGCTCTGTTCGGTAGATGGGACCGGGAAGTACTGTACCGTCCACCATACTCCCCGGACTTAAGTCCTTGTGATTTTGATTTGATTCCGAAGATGAGGCAACCACTTCGTGGCTTTCGCTTCAGAACTGTTCCAGAGATTCGACAGGCAGTAGACCGCTCCATTCACACCATCAACAGAACAGGCTCAGCTAACGGTATACTACGCCTTCCACATCTCTGGCAACGCTGGTGACTACTTTGAAGGACAGTAACAGGTGCAAACACGTAACTCTTTTGTATCGGTTGTGAATAAATAGTTGCCACTAATTAAGTTCCAACCCTCGTAAATTCCCGAAGCATCTCAGTAACACTTACGTGTTTCTCGAACGTACCGGTAACAAATCGATGTCTTCCTCCATTAGAGTTAGTACGGATCCCAAACACTCGAGCAGTACTCAAGAATAGGTCGGACCTGCGTCCTCTATGCGGTGAACCACTCTTTCCTAAAACTTTCCCAATAAATCGAAGTCGACCTTTGGCCTTGCCTATCATAGCTCAGTCGCTCGTCCCATTTCAAATCGCTTTGCAACGTGACGCCCAGATATTTAAACGACTTGACCATGCTAAGCAGGACATTAGCAATGTTGTATCCGAACATTACTGATTTGATATTCCTACTCATCCGCATTAACTTACATTTTACCACGTTTAGGGCTAGCCGCCATTCATCGCACCAATTAGAAATTCTGTCTAAATCGTCTTGTATGTTCCTACAGTGACTCAACCACGGCATCATCAGCAAACAACCGCATATTGCTGTGCATCCTGTGCATCAAATCACTTATGTATATAGAGGACAACACCGGTCCTATCACACTTCCCTGGGGCACTCCTGAAGATATCCTTGTCTCTGATCAACGCTCGCCGTCGAAGACAACATATTGGGTTATGTAGCTTACGAGGTCATCGAGCCACTCACATATCTGCCGACTTATTCCATATGCTCGCACCTTAGTTAAGTCTGCAGTGGGGCACCGTGTCAAATGCTTTACGGAAATCTACAAATACGGCACCTGCCTGCTGCCATTCGTCCATAGTTCGCAGTATAGCATGTGAGAAAAGGGCACGCTGAGTTCCACACGAGCAATGCCTTCTAAAACCGTGCTGATTCGTGGACATAAGCTTCCTAGTCCCGTCAGTGTTATATTCTAACTGAGAATATGTTCAAGGTTTCTGCGGCAAACAGAGGATAGCGATATTGGTCTATAGTTTCGCGGGTCCGTTCTTTTACCCTTCTTACATACTGGAGTCACCTGCGCAGCTAAGCAAGGGGCCAAACCGAATTGGGATTCCATCCGGACCCGGTGATTTATTTGCTTTCAAATCTTTCAGGCGTTTCTCCATGTCATGGATGCTTATTAGTATGTCGTCCATAAGAAGTCTATGGTCAAACGACGGAATGTTCGTACAGTTCTCCTGTGTGAACCATTTCCTTAACATGAAATTTAAAACTTGGGTTGTCGTTTTGCTATATTCAACCCCCACACCAGGCTGGTCAACAAGACACTGAATGGAAGCCCTAGACACGCTTAGCGATGTTACATACGACCAGAATTTCCTCTGGTACTCTTGCGACATCTTTTGCTATAGTATGACAGTGGAGTTGTTGAATGCTTTGCTCATAGGTCTTTTCACAGACGGGAGAAGCTATAGTAACCTTTTCTTGCCGTTATTTGTGCGTTCCCTTTCGAAACGTGAGTGAAACACCTCTACTTCTTTAGAAACTATGAATTTCTTTGTTAATGGTGAGCTTATTCCATCCCTTATCCACTTACTAACCACATAACTCACATAATGTACACTACTGGCCATTAAAATTGCTACACCAAGAGGAAATGCAGATAATAAACGAGTATTCACTGGACGAATATATTATACTAGAACTGACATGTGATTACATTTTCACGCAATTCGGGTGCATAGATCCTGAGAAACCAGTACCCAGAACAAGTACCTCTGGCCGTAGTAACGGTCTTGATACGCCTGGGCATTGAGTCAAACAGAGCCTGGATGGCGTGTACAGGTACAGCTGCCCATGCAGCTTCAACACGATACCAGAGATCATCAAGAGTAGTGACTGGCGTATTGTGACGAGCTAGTTGCTCGGCCACCATTGACCAGACGTTTCCAATTGGTGAGAGATCTGGAGAATGTGCTGGCCAGGGCAGCAGTCGAACAGTTTCTGTATCCAGAAAGGCCCATACAGGACCTGCAACATGCGGACATGCATTATCCTGCTGAAATGTAGGGTTTCGCAGGGATCGAGTGAAGGGTAGAGCCACGGGTCGTAACACATCTCAAATGTAACGTCCACTGTTCAAAGTGCCGTCAGTGCGAACAAGAGGTGACTGAGACGTGTAACCAATGGCACCTCATACCATCATGCCGGGTGATATGCCAGTATGGCGATAACGAATACACGCTTCCAATGTGCGTTCACCGCGATGTCGCCAAACATGGATGCGACCATCGTGATGCTGTAAACAGAACCTGCATTCAACCGAAAAAATGACTTTTTGCCATTCGTGCACCCAGGTTCGTCGTTAAGTACACCATCGCAGGCGCTCCTGTCTGTGATACAGCGTCAACGGTAACCACAGCCACGGTCTCCGAGCTGATAGTACGTGCTGCTGCAAACGTCGTCGAACTGTTCGTGCAGATGGTTGTTGTCTTGCAAACGTCCCCACGTGTTGACTCAGGGATCGCTCCGTTACAGCCATGTGGATAAGATGCCTGTCATCTCGACTTCTAGTGATACGAGGCCGTTGGGATCCAGCACGGCGTTCCGTATTTCCCTCCTGAACCCACCGATTCCATATTCTTCTAACAGTCATTTGATCTCGAGCGACGCGAGGAGCAATGTCGCGATACGTTAAACCGCAATCGCGATAGGCTACAATCCGACCTTTATCAAAGTTGGAAACGTGATGGTACGCATTTCTCCTCCTTACACGAGGCATCACAACAACGTTTCACCAGGCAACGACGGTCAACTGCTGTTTGTATATGAGAAATCGGTTGGAAACTATCCTCATGTCAGCACGCTGTGGGTGTCCCCACCGGCCCCAACCTTGTGTGAATGCTCTGAAAAGCTAATCATTTGCATATCACAGCATATTCTTACTGTCTGTTAAATTTCGCGCCTGTAGCACGTAATCTTCGTGGTGTAGGAATTTTAATGGCCAGTGGTGTACATCAGTAGTGCTCACATTGACAAATGTGGCTAATTTTCCGAATAATTTTTTAGCTTCAATCCGCTAGTAGCATCTCTGTCCAATTTTCCACTAGCCCACTTCACATGTATTACGTGCTACCCACGCCAATCATCGTTTACCATTTTGCCTCTAGGACAGACGTGAGGAGATGCGAAAGGCGGCTGCATCGTCCGCCAGTTTCGTCAAACTTAAGCGGTCCCACACTCACACTCGTGTTGAAGAGGGCCTAATTTGGCTTCTACAACACTCTTTTCTCCCGTATCTGTTTCCGCTCTCCACGCACCAGCGCCCTTAAGACAGAAATATCGATCTTATCGCTGCTGCTATCTCGGGCAAGAAGCCGCCAATCACCGGCCTGACAGCTTACGCTGTGAAACAAGCGGGTGGACACGTGCTGACAGCAGGCGGGCCCTTCACCACGTGTTATAACGCCGCCTCCTACCGCACGCCACGCGTGTGTGAGACAGCTTCGAAAATAAACTGGGCGAACTAGAATTCTGCCAAAGGCGAGCAAGAACCGACCAGAATAAACAACTAGTAAGAGGAAAGGAAGGAAGAGCGGTTTAGCGTCGTTTGACCGCCAATAGAGACGGAGCACAAGGTCCGATTGTGTAAAGGGTCAGGAAGGAAATCGGCCGTGCCCTTTCAAAGAAACCATCCCTGCATTTGCCTCGAGCAATGTAGGGAAATCACGGAAAACCTTAATCTGGATGGCCGGACGCCGGTTTGAACCGACGCCCTCTCGAATGAGTGTCCAGTGTGCTAACCACTTCGCTACCTCGGTAACTGAATGAAAGACTGGGTGAGAAAAATCTGTAGTTTACCCACTGTGCTGTTCATACACTGAAGAGCCAAAGAAACTGGTACATCTGTCTAATATCGTGTAGTGCCGCAACACAACGTGGCACGGACTCGACTAATGTCTGAAGTAGTGCTGGAGGGAACTGACATCATGAATCCTGCAGGGATAAATCCGTAATAGTGCGACCTCTTCTGAACATCACGTTCCGAGACATCCCGATATGCTCAATAATGTTCGTTTCTGCGGAATTTGGTAGCCAGCGGGGGTGTTTAAACTCAGAAGAGTGTCCCTGGAACCACTCTGCAACAATTCTGGTCGAGTGGGGTGTCGCATTGCCCTGCTAGAATTGCCCAAGTCCGTCGGATTGCACTATAGACACGATTGGATACATGTTATCAGACAGGATGCTTACGTACGTGTCATCTGTCAGAGTCGTATGTAGACGCATCTGAGGTCCCATACCTCTCCAGGAGTGGAATTAAAATACAAGGTGAAAGGATATCGATGATACGATTCGCTGATGACATTGCTATCCTGAGTGAAAGTGAAGAAGAATTAAATCATCTGCTGAACGGAATGAACAGTCTAATGAGTACACAGTATGGTTTGAGAGCAAATCGGAGAAAGACGAAGGTAATGAGAAGTAGTAGAAATGAGAACAGCGAGAAACTTAACATCAGGATTGATGGTCACGAAGTCAATGAAGTTAAGGAATTCTGCTACCTAGGCAGTAAAATAACCAATGGCGGACGGAGCAAGGAGGACATCAAAAGCAGACTCGCTATGGCAAAAAAGGCATTTCTGGGCAAGAGAAGTCTACTAATATCAAATACCGGCCTTAATTTGAGGAAGAAATTTCTGAGGATGTACGTCTGGAGTACAGCATTGTATGGTAGTTAAACATGGACTGTGGGAAAACCGGAACAGAAGAGAATCGAAGCATTTGAGATGTGGTGCTATAGACGAATGTTGAAAATTAGGTGGACTGATAAGGTAAGGAATGAGGAGGTTTCTACGCAGAATCGGAGAGGAAAGGAATATGTGGAAAACACTGATAAGGAGAAGGGACAGGATGATAGGACATCTGCTAAGACATGAGGGAATGACTTCCATGGTACTAGAGGGAGATGTAGAGGGCAAAAACTGTAGAGGAAGACAGAGATTGGAATACGTCAAGCAAATAAGAGGACGTAGGTTGCAAGTGCTACTCTGAGATGAAGAGGTTAGCACAGGAAAGGAATTCGTGGCGGGCCGCATCAAACCAGTCAGTAGACTGATGACAAAAAAAAAAAAACCTCTCCAACTGCACGCGCCCCACACCATTACAGAGCCTGCACCAGCTTGAACAGTTACCTGCTAACATTCGTGGTCTATGGATTCATGAAGTTGCGTCCATACCTGTACACGTCCATTCGCTCGATAACGATCTGAAACGATACTCGTCCCCGACCAGGCAACATGTTTCCAGTCATCAACAGTCCAATGTCGGTGCTGATGGACCCAGGCGAGGCGTAAAGCTTTGTGTCGTGCAGTCCTTAAGTAAACGAATGGGCTTTCAGTTCCGAAAGCCCATATCGGCGATGTTTCGTTGAATGGTTCGCACACTGACACTTTTTGATGGCGCAGCATTGAAGTCTGCAGCAATCTGCGGAAGGTTTGCACTTCCGTCATGTTGAACGATTCTCTTGAGTCGTCGTAGGTCCCGTTCTTGCTGGATCTTTTTCCGGCCGCAGCGATGTCGGAGATTTGATGTTTTACCCGAGTCCTGATATTCACGGCATCTTCTGGCGTAACGACAAGCGCCGGAACGAAGTCAAGAGAAGGCGGTGAAACAACGTTGGCCAATGGTGCGCTGATAAGGATCGCGCCACGACAGGAGCGAACCCTGCAAGAAGTGAATATACCGGGAGATCAAAAAGTCAGTATAAATTTGAAAACTTAATAAACCACGGAATAATGTAGATAGAGAGGTAAAAATTGACACACATTCTTGGAATGACATGGGGTTTTATTAGAACAAAAAAAAAATAAAAACAAAGTTCACAAAATGTTCGACAGATGCCGCTGTACAGCAAAACGTCAGTGACTGCGCAAGACAATCGTGTGTAAAAGGAGCTGTAATGAGAGAGAGAATCACATGCGCCAGCAGTCGCAGCATGTTGACGTTACCGGAAAAGGCGCTTTTAGTGAAGCTGTATTATCAGAATGGGGAATGTGCTAGTTCAGCGTTACGATTCTATCGCCATAGGAAGGGGATTCGAACGGGTAAAGGTCCGCTGGCAAATGCAGCTGTGGCGAGAATGATTTCGAAGTTCGAAGCCACAGGTTGTTTAGACGATAGACCCCGTAGTGGCCGACCGAGCACAAGGCGTAATGCTGCTGAGACAGTTCAGGAAGAAATGGAGACTGTAGCGGGTTCGTCTATGCACGGGGAAGTCAGCGCTCGTGCAGTCGCACGTCACACCGGCATTCCATACGGTACTGTTTGGTTGGCACTGAGGCGTACCCTCCGATGCTATCCGTACAAAATCCATCGGCATCATGAACTGTTACCTGGCGATTTAGTGAAGCGGAGGGCATTTGCGGTGTGGGCGTTTCAAAAGATGGCGGAAGATGACGATTGGTTGAGTAACGTGTTGTGGACCGACGAAACTCATTTCACGCTCCGAGGGTCTGTCAACGCCCACAGCTGCAGAATTTGGGCTACCGAAAATCCTAGAACTGTCGTGGAAACTCAATTGCACGACGAGAAAGTCACGGTATGGGTTGGATTTACCACATCTACCGTTATCGGGCCTTTTTTCTTCGAGGAAATGCGTCATTCTGGTTTTGTAACTGCTACCGTGACGGGTGAGAGGTACGCCGATATGTTACAGAATCGCATCATACCCAGTCTGGCTAATAAACACCTGCTGGAACGTACGATGTTAATGCAGGATGGCGCTCCACCCCATATTGCTAGACGCGTGAAAGATCTCTTGCGCGTCGTTTGGTGGTGATCGTGTGCTCAGCCGCCACTTTCGTCATGCTTGGCCTCACAGGTCCCCAGACCTCAGTCCGTGCGATTATTGGCTTTGGGGTTACCTGAAGTCGCAAGTGTATCGTGATCGACCGACATCTCTAGGGATGCTGAAAGACAACATCCGACGCCAATGCCTCACCATAACTCCGGACATGCTTTACAGTGCTGTTCACAACATTATTCCTCAACTACAGCTATTGTTGAGGAATGATGGTGGACATATTGAGCATTTCCTGTAAAGAACATCATCTTTGCTTTGTATTACTTTGTTATGCTAATTATTGCTATTCTGATCAGATGAAGCGCCATCTGTCGGACATTTTTTGAACTTTTGTATTTTTTTTGTTCTAATATAACCCCATGTCATTGCATGCATGTGTGTCAATTAGTACCTCTCTATCTACATTATTCCGTGATTTATTCAGTTTTCAAATTTATACTGACTTTTCGATCACCCGGTAGGTGCCTCTCCTGCCAACCTCGGCCGGACATTAGTGGACAGTATTCACAGAGTGTTAACACGACCAAGCAGAGAATGCTACGATATCAGATTGTAGTGATCCATATCCACTGCTTGTCTGAACACTGTGTATAGCAACAACTCGGATTTATGTTGTATGTCGCCCATAGCTTGCGACACCTTTCTACATTCAAGCAAGTATTGTCAACCACCTTTATTGAAATAAAATTACTAATATTATGTGCTTGAACTGTTGTATGGCATTCCGAGAACGCAGCTTCCTTTAGGCACCCCATCCGAGACGAGTTCACAAGACCCCACAATGGGCGACAAGGACTCAACATTATATACTCGTGAAATGGTCGACGGGAAAATCATCACGTCATCGCTACCTCGGAGATGCTGTGATTCATCGCTCGTGGGGCAACTATAGCACCAACTCACTTAAATCTTGATAACCTGTCATTGTAGTAGCAGTAACCGATCTACACTCATGTTCATAAGTTAAGGATAATGCTGATACATGGTGAAACAACGCTCTGGTGGTCGGTTTGCGGATTTAAATCACCTCGGTGTATGACCATGCGGTGCATTTGACCCGCGGTCGTCGCATGGTGGCGCTGGCAGCAGTCCACATACGCAGAAATGTGTTGGTGCATGTCAGAGTACGGTACAGCGAGTAAGTGTGCAGACGTTTTCAGACGTGCTAATGGTGACTGTGTGGCTCAGACAACACATATTGATGACGTTATGTGGGATAGAATACTAGGGCGACTGGAGGCTGGTCAAACACAGCAGGTCGTAGCTCGGGCCCTCCGTGTGCCACGAAGTGTGATCTCAAGATTATGGCAACGATTCCAGCAGAGAGGAAACGTGTCCAGGCACTACAGTACGGGACGTCCACAGTGTACAACACCACAAGAAGACCGATATCTCGCCATCAGTGCCCGCAGACGGCCACGGAGTACTGCAGGTAGCGTTGCTCGGGACCTTACAGCAGCCACTGGAACAGTTGTTCTCCAGACACAGTCTACAGACCACTGAACAGACACGGTTTATTCGCCCGGAGACGTGCGAGGTGCATTCCACTGACCCCTGGTCACAGGAGAGCCCGTAAAGCCTGGTGTCACGAACACAGTACATGGTCATTGGAACAGTGGTCCCAGCTTATGTTCACAGACGAATCCAGGTATAGTCTGAACAGTGATTCTCGCCGGGTTTTCATCTGGCGTGAACCAGGAACCAGATAGCAACGTGCTTAGAAGGGACCTGTATGCAGGTCGTGGTTTGATGGTGTGGGGTGGGATTATGATTGTTGCACGTACACCCTTGCATGTGTTTGACAGAGGAACTGTAACAGTTCAGGTGTATCGGGGCGTCATTTTGCACCAGTATGTGCTGCTTTCCTCGTGATGGATGATAACGCACGGCCACACCGAGCTCCCATCGTGGAGTACCTTGAAACAGAAGGTATGAGGCGAATGGACTGCCTGTTCTCCAGACCTAAACCCCATCGAGCACGTCTGGGATGCTCTCGGCCGACGTATCGCTGCACGTCTTCAAACCCCGACGACACTTCAGGAGCTCCGACAGGCACTGGTGCAAGAATGGGAGGCTATACCCCAACAGCTGCTCGACCACCTGATCCAGAGTATGCGAACCCGTTGTGCGGCCTGTGTACGTGTGCATGGTGATCATATCCCATATTGATGTCGGGGTACATGCGCAGGAAACAGTGGCGCTTTGTAGCTTATGTGTTTCGGGAAGTTTTTCTCAACTTATCACCAATACCGTGGACTTACAGATCTGTGTAGTGTGTGTTCCCTATGTGCCTGTGATATTAGCGCCAGTTTTGTGTAGTGCCACGTTGTGTGGCACCACATTCTGCAATTATCCTTAATTTATGAGCATGAGTGTAAGAACTGCGCCACACACTTGTTGTCTTATATAGGCTTTGCCGACCGCAGCGAAGTACGCTGCCTGTTTACTTATCTCTGTGTTTGAATACGCATGCCTACATCAGTTTCTTTGGCGCTTCAGTGTATCATATCTCGCATTTTGTAATGTCTAGGGGACCCATCATAAACTGCGGTGACTTCAGTGCAGTTATTATGTGTGAATAAATGTGTCATTTGTGTTTGTCTCATTGCGTATTTCTTTCACTTACCTTATGCATTTTGTTGCAGTAGTTCCTCCTATCTATGGTCCAAGTGTCATCGACCTATGCTATTTAGTAGTGACACTCCATGCGAAAGTTATTTTCGGACTAAAGTTTCGCGCACCATTGTAGTTGATGAGAAGCAATACAAATATTTTAACCACGATGGATGTAAAATATCGTTGAGAGTACGCAGAAAATACGCAGATTAAGTTAAACATATTTTTTGGCAACTGTGGAATAGTTACTACGACTCTGAAGCATAAAACGGGGAAAGAAACACGACTGCAGTTTTTTAAAACAGTGGCGTTGCCAAGCGTATTATGTGAAAGTGAATCGCGGGCATTGAATAAAGGACAAGAAAAACTAATACAAGGAATAGAAATGAGATTTGTGAGGTTGGTGAAGCGATGGAAAAGAATAGACAACATGCAATATAAAGATATCAGATATGACATTGTAAGTAAGGTTCCTGTATCAATGCTTAAAACATTTATGGATTATTACGACAGCTGTTTCGCAAGACTTCCATTTACAAGTAGGTCAAGGTTGTCCTGCCATATACAGGGCGCTACAAAAAGGTACGGCCAAACTTTCAGGAAACATTCCTCACACACAAAGAAAGAAATATGTTATGTGGACATGTGTCCGGAAACGCTTACTTTCCACATTAGAGCTCATTTTATTACTTCTCTTCAAATCACATTCATCATGGAATGGAAACACACAGCAGCAGAACGTACCAGCGTGACTTCAAACACTTTGTTACAGGAAATGTTCAAAATGTCCTCCGTTAGCGAGGATACATGCATCCACCCTCCGTCGCATGGAATCCCTGATACGCTGATGCAGCCCTGGAGAATGGCGTATTGTATCACAGCCGTCCACAATACGAGCACGAAGAGTCTCTACGTTTGGTACCGGGGCTGCGTAGACAAGAGCTTTCAAATGCCCCCATAAATGAAAGTCAAGAGGGTTAAGGTCAGGAGAGCGTGGAGACCATGGAATTGGTCCGCCTCTACCAATCCATCGGTCACCGAATCTGTTGCTGAGAAGCGTACGAACACTTCGACTAAAATGTGCAGGAGCTCCATCGTGCATGAACCACATGTTGTGTCGTACTTGTAAAGGCACATGTTCTAGCAGCACAGGTAGAGTATCCCGTATGAAATCATGATAACGTGCTCCACTGAGCGTAGGCGGAAGAACATGGGGCCCAATCGAGACATCACTAACAATGCCTGCCCAAACTCTCACAGAAAATCTGTGTTGATGACGTGATTGCACAATTGCATGAGGATTCTCGTCAGCCCACACATGTTGATTGTGAAAATTTACAATTTGATCACGTTGGAATGAAGCCTCTTCCGTAAAGAAAACATTTGCACTGAAATGAGGATTGACACATTGTTGGATGAACCATTCGCAGAAGTGTACCCGTGGAGGCCAATCAGCTGCTGATAGTGCCTGCACACGCTGTACATGGTACGGAAACAACTGGTTCTCCCGTAGCACTCTCCATACAGTGACATGGTCAACGTTACCTCGTACAGCAGCAACTTCTCTGACGCTGACATTATGGTTATCGTCAACTGTACGAAGAATTGCCTCGTCCATTGCAGGTGTCCTCGTCGTTCTAGGCCTTCCCCAGTCGCGAGTCATAGAGTGGAATGTTCCGTGCTCCCTAAGACGCCGATCAATTGCTTCGAATGCCTTCCTGTCGGGATACCTTCGTTCTGGAAATCTGTCTCGATACAAACGTACCGCGCCACGGCTATTGCCCCGTGCTAATCCATACATCAAATGGGCATATGCCAACTCCGCATTTGTAAACATTGTACTTACTGCAAAACCACGTTCGTGATAAACACTAATCTGTTGATGCTACGTACTGATGTGCTTGAACAATGAGTCGCATGTCAACGCAAGCACCGAAGTCAACATTACCTTCCTTCAATTGGGCCAACTGGCGGTGAATCGAGGAAGTACAGTACATACTGACGAAAGTAAAACGAGCTCTAACATGGAAATTAAGCGTTTCCGGACACATGTCCACATAACATCTTTTCTTTATTTGTGTGTGAGGAACGTTTCCTGAAAGTTTGGCCGTACCTTTTTGAAACACCCTGTATATAACATCTAGTGTGAGTATACCTGGTGACGTGTCGTTAGATTTCAAGTGAAATTCTAAAATATCGATTTCACGTCGATTTCGCGCTGTTTTATGCAGTGGAACGTAATATTTTGATATAATATTGTAAATTTTTCTTGTAATTTTTGTGACAGTTCGCACCATAGATGTTTTTATCGTGTGAATGTGTGAACTGTCAAAAAAACCGCAGGAAGCCTTGATTCGCAAAATGATAGTTGCGTCACCGTACGACGTAATACAAGAGTGTATATTATCTTTCATCCCGACGCAGTTTTCATGTGCACTGCAGTAAGGTGTGAAATTACTGATCAACCAGAAACTGTCATGACGTCTTGTGACCCGTTTCTGCTGCCTTTGCTTCAATTTAGTGGTTTTAGTGTATTTTTCGTAATATTTGAAGGAAGTGTAGTTGCAGATATTAATGCAGTTTTCCAGGTTTGTGATTGCATTTGAAAATGACGATGACGACCGAGTAATGTAACCTTTTAAAAATGTTAATGTTTTAGTGACTGTGGCTTGACGTACGTTTTTGGCGTCAAATAAACATTTAGAATTTCATTCTGTCAGGCGCCTTGATGACAGTTATGTCGAAATACAAAAAGATAATGCAATTTAAGATTGTCGTGCAAATTATACATGACCTCCATATATGTATTCCGTAATGAGCTGTTTTGAATGCTAACAGCTTATCCTGCACTGTTATTAGGCACGGTAAAGTGTTGTGTTTGTGAGGTTTCATATTTTTATCCGATCATTTAATTCTTTAGCAAAGGTCCTACTTGCGCTTGTCACTGATTTGGACTGGATACTGCGACAGCTGGCACGATATCAAGAAAGAAATACGGAGAAACAAAGACTCTTATCTATGGTAATGATGGAAGCTGAAGAAATGAATTAAAATTTTTTACAGCCAGGACTTGAACATATGTCTGCTTGCGTACCAGGTAGGAGTGCTAGCAATTACACCACCACAGCACCGTAGCTAACACTATAGCTGCACAGACTACTGAAGTTGAATGCTCTCCCCAACATAAACTTCAGTTCACATGTTCACTATTGTGACGAGCTAACAAGGGGAACATAAACCAAAGATGTGTACTGAAGTTTGTGCTAGGAGGCCACTGGACTTGTGTAGCCTGTTCAGCAATATTATCTGTAGTGGTGTGGTGGTGTAAAGCCTAGCGTTCCTGCCTAGATAGCAAGGAGACCTAGGTTCGAGTACCGGGTGTGCCACAAATTTCAATTCATTTCTTCAGCTTCCATCATTATTGTAGTTAAAGATGAGACTAAAGTGTCTCGAGAGAAAATTTAGTTATACACTACTGGCCAATAAATTGCTACACCCAAAGATGACGTGCTACAGATGCGAAATTTAACCGACAGGAAGAAGATGCTGTGATATGCAAATGATTAGTTTTTCAAAGCATTCACACAAGGTTGACGCCGGTGGCGACACCTACAACGTGCTGACGTAAGGAAAGTTTCCAACCGATTTCTCATACACAAACAGCAGTTGACCGGCGTTGCCTGGTGAAACGTTGCTGTGATTCCTCGTGCAAGGAGAAGAAATGCGTACCATCACGTTTCCGACTTTGATAAAGGTCGGATTGTACCCTATCGCGATTGCGGTTTATCGTATCGCGACATTGCTGCTCGGCTTGGTCGAGATCCAATGACTGTTAGCAGAATATGGAATCGGTGAGTTCAGGAGGGTAATACGGAACGCCGTGCTGGATCTCAACGGCCTGGTATCATTAGCAGTCGAGATGACAGGCATCTTATCCGCACGGCTGTAACGGATCGTACAGCCACGTCTCGATCCCTGAGTCAACAGATGGGGACGTTTGCAAGACAACAACCATCTGCACGAACAATTGGACGACGTTTGCAGCAGCATGGACTATCAGTTTGGAGACCATGGCTGCGGTTACCCTTGACGCTGCATCACAGACAGGAGCGCCTGCGATGGCGTACTCGACGACGAACCTGGGTGCACGAATGGCAAAACGTCATTTTTTCGGATGAATCCAGGTTCCGTTTACAGCATCATGTTGGTTGCATCCGTGTTTGGCGACATCGCGGTGAACGCACATTGGAAGCGTGTATTCGTCATCGCCATACTGGCGTACCACCCGGCATGATGGTATGGGGTGCCACTGGTTACACGTCTCGGTCACCTCTTGTTCGCATTGACGGCACTTTGAACAGTGGATGTTACATTTCAGATGTGTTACGACCCGTGGCTCTACCCTTCATTCGATCCCTGCGAAACCCTACATTTCAGCAGGATAATGCACGACCGCATGTTGCAGGTCCTGTACGGGCCTTTCTGCGTACAGAAAATGTTCGACTGCTGCCCTGGCCAGCACATTCTCCAGATCTCTCACCAATTGAAAAGTTCTGGTCAATGGTGGGCGAGCAACTGGCTCGTCAGAATACGCCAGTCACTACTGTTGATGAACTGTGGTATCGTGTTGAAGCTGCATGGCAGCTGTACCTGTACACGCCATCCAAGCTCTGTTTGACTCAGTGTCCAGGCGTATCAAGGTCGTTATTACGGCCAGAGGTGGTTGTTCTGGGTACTGATTTCTCAGCATCTATGCACCTAAATTGCGTGAAAATGTAATCACACGTCAGTTCTAATATAACATATTTGTCCAATGAATACCCGTTTTTGATCTACATTTCTTCTTTTGTAGCAATTTTAATGGGCAGTAGTGTATGTCACAGATATCTGAACCTTAAAAAGCTCTCTAGAACCATAGAGTTTCATTTCATTAAACAACATACACTGAACGATATGCTCTGAAACACTTGTGCCTGGCTGGATCAGCATTGTACTCTGCCACAAGGCGCCACCTATCCTGCTGTACAGAGCCAGCGAGCCTCCAACCTCCACGTTGTGTGATGAGGCGTGGTTGTCCAACACCGTGTCGCCTATTCATGGGTTCAGCATCCGACAGTAGCCACCATCATGCTCGTCTGGCCATATTAGCACAAAGCAGAGCCTGCACAGGATACGGTGCCCGATGCACAGTGACCAGTTCTCGTCCAAAGCGCTGGCCAAATTCATTCATTTGTTCGGAAGAGGAGGCCGACAATGCCTGCCAACTTTCGGCCAGTCGGCAATGACGGAATCCAGGACCACGCCCTGCAATCTCCCTCAAACGATTTCACAGAAACTATTGGGTAAAAATTTCATTTTTCGTTTCCTTGTAGCGTTCTATGTTAGGTTCATTATCGTGTGCCCATCATTTCGTTAAAAGTCATAGTTGTTGTGATACTGAGGTGGAAGTAGGACACTGCGCGAATTTCGAAAAAGTTTTCAATGAAAAACAGGGGTCGCTATGATTTTGCGTTTGGTGCATATTACATAATATGTTGCTGCGTACAATATGTAGCTAACATATCGAATTTTTCTTTAGACTCTAGACTCTACCTCGCATCAGTTTCGAGAAAATTGATCTGACGTGGCACACTCATTTGCGACGGCGCCGCACCAGCGATAAAGCCAGAGCGAAATATATTTATTTATTTATTTATTTATGCATTTATTTTACCTGGCAAGATTAGGGCCTTCAGGCCCTCTCTTACACCTAACCAGGCATACTCAGATTCAACAAATTTCAGTGTCTACAGAAAATTAGGACATATAACATGTTATACAGTATTAATGTTAAAGAAAAAAAATAGAGATTATAAAAGTAGTACAATGATAATTATAACAATCAAAAAATAATTATAACAATCAAGAATAATAAAAATAATATAATGATGATAATAATAATAATAATAATGACTATGTATATGAAAGTAAACATATTTTTCTTTTATGAGTGTCAGTCCTATTGCTAGTTGGGAATTTTCTCGTTATATTCTTGCAGCTTGTGAGTTATTCTCCACAACATTCCTCTCATATTTCATAAACGGTTTGAGATATCGAAATGAGATTTCGGCAGATGATAGCACGCAGGGACGAGAGTATTTTGCTCTACGGTTATTATGCAAAACTTCATTACCTGCCATGTTATTGCGCTAACTAAAGACTTTTTCGAGGAAAGAATGTAATTTTCAAGGGCCATCGATAGGTGGTGAAATGAGGAGTACTCTGGGTTTTGCAACAACATAGGTGAAGACAACAGACCGAGGATGAACTTTGTCCCAAGCTACTGACCTTACTTTCCCTCAGTTCCTCACTTAAGGGGAGCCGGAGGTGGTCAAATCCAAAAAATTACGATTTTTTTTGCTACCCAAAATTAATTGGAACATTCCTCTTTAATTTAAACTTTGAATTATTGTTCTACTCGCCCTAGAAGTGGAGTTATTACCATTTTCCCCCACGCCTGCAGAGGAAATGGGTGGTCGCTGAATGCATCTAACACCCTCTCGTGGCTTCCTGGCGAACTGCTTGGGATTTTCTCGGCCTGTTACGCATACAGCGCCTTATGTTACGCATACAACGAGTGTGCAAGGGTTGGCTACATTGTTTTCTGTGACAAATATTACCCTTATTTCCTTACAGCTTACTCCTATTTTCCTCAGAATTTCGAACATCTTGCTCCATTTAATATTGTCGTACACTTTTGTTCTGGTTACGATGCCACGTTTTAGTAACCGTGTATATAAGAAGAGGAATAACGTAGGGAAAAGAAAATTAACACTAATACCAAGTTGCGATACTACAATGAATAAGAGCGCGGAACATCGTCTCTTTGCTGTTTATCGTTTCGAATTAGTTCAGTGTTGCGCCTGTTGTTGGTAGTATTATACTTCTAGTGTAAAGCGCGTAATATGCAGTATGTACAAGAATCAGAAGGGAACAATAAAACGAATTTTTCATGACTTAGCACAGCCAGAATTGTTACACAAATGTCTACACGGAAAGACGCAGAATCCTAATGAGAGCGTAAACAATTTGATTTGGAATGTGATTCCTAAAAGGGTGTTTGTAAGCATAAAAATACTGCACTTTGGCATTTATGATGAAATAGGAACCTACAACCAAGGGAACAGTGTGAAGTGTGAAGTTCTGAAGGCATTAGGATTTACGGCTGGGGTGAACACTGTACGAGCACTAAGAAATATTGACAGAGAAAGGATAAGAGGAGCAGAAAGAAGAGAAAGGCATATGAAGTATGATGGAACAACAGGCCAGAAAAGAAGACAGAAGAGGAAGCTTTTGGAGGATGAAGAAGAAGACCCTGATAATCCATCCTATAGTGCAGAAATGTATTGAGAAACTTTGATAGCCATTTCCCGTAAATTAGAATTTTTCGAATATAAGGAACATTTTCTCAAAATCCACTCAAGCTAGAGAGATGAAATTTTTATACAGCACTCCTAGTGGTCAAACTTACGTTGTAACACAGCCATTTGGCAATATGTTCAGTAGTTTCATTTCAGTTTAATTATAAAGCAATTATTTGTAAAAAAATTTGGGTCATTAATAAAAAAAATAATTGGAAGGAAACTAGAAAAGATACTCCAAAATCCCTCTGTCACAACTGCAATACTAAACCACTCTATATGTAAAAAAAAAATTCAAAATTTTCTATTTGGTAGTTCATTCATAAATGTTCCTCAAACTTCGTGATTTTAACATGGGCAGCATAGGCACCTCCGGCTCCCCTTAATAAACTTAGTAAACCACTTTTCAGAATTATCTCACAACTGCGTCTGCGCAACATGTTAGTGAGGTAAACTCCACTGTTTTTAAAATAATTGAAAAGCGACGATCGCTTCAATATTGTTTACTAGATGACCGGTTTCAGCAATCTGAAGGTGCCATCATGGGACTACTGAAACTGGTCATCTAGTAAACGATATTGAAGCGATCGTGGCTTTTCAATTATTTTAAAAACGTAGTGATCAACTCACGGCACAACATGGGTTCACTGCAAAATTTCACTGTGTTTTGACAAAAGAAGCTAATTATAACGTAGCAACAAGAGAAATGTGTAGGTTTTACTCAAAATTGGCCACTCATGACGCTTCTGTGAAAGTTACAGGTGGTTAACAAACCGGCGAAAAGGAATTGCTGCATTTTTAGGTACTGACCAAATCAGGTCTTTTTGAATGGCCACCGAGCAAGCGAGTTTGGGGTTGGAAGGGCCCCACTTAATATTTACATAAAATATGATTTTAGGCTTCACTTCAATCCGGCACTTCGCCTCCGGCGCTCAGTGTTTCCCCTACACCGCCTTCCCACAACCCCCACCACTAACGGTCTCCCCACGTGTGCCCTGCCTTCAGCGCATCTACCGTCCACAGTGCGCCGACTCTGCTGTTAATACAGCAAAACGAGGAGTGTCCCCTACTTTATAATGTGGGACATGGAACTTTTGTTCCGTAAGAAACACAGGATGGAAAACAGCATTAGTTTTCTTTGCACTTTATGGTATGCCAGAAGGTGGACCTGTGTGTTATTCCGAAACTCATCGTATACAGTGAAATGTGATTGTTCAACAACTGTTGCAATTTTCCCCATTTTTTGAAAATGGAAATGTTCTGCTGCAGTAGCCCTAAGAAGAAAACTTTGCAAATTTCTCATCATTCTGGTCTCTTGTACATAGTCCAGTGACATTCTACATCTACATCTATACTCCGCAAGCCACCTAACGGTGGGAAACAATATACTGCTTGACTCCTCGGTAAAGGTATGTTCTCAAAACTTCAACAAAAGCCCGTACCGAGCTACTGAGCGTCTCTTTTGTAGAGTCTTCCACTGCAGCCTGTCATCTCCATAACGCTTTCGCGGTTACTAAATGATCCTGTAACAAAGCGCGCTACTCTCCGTTGGATCATCCCTATCTCTTCTATCGACCCTATCTGGTCCGGATCCCACACTGGTAAGCAGTATTCGAGCAGTGGGCGAACAAGTGTACAGTAACCTACTTCCTTTGTTTTCGGATTGCATTTCCTTAGTATTCTTCCAATGAATCTCAGTCTGGCATCTGCTTTACCAACGATCAACTTTATATGATCATTCCATTTTAAATCACTCCTAATGCGTACTCCCAGATAATTTGTGGAATTAACTGCTTCCAGTTTCTGACCTGCTATATTGTAGCTAAATGATAAGGGATCTTTCTTTCTATGTATTCGCAGCACATTGCACTTGTCTACATTGAGATTCAATTGCCATTCCTTGTCCATGCGTCAATTCGTTGCAGATCCTCCTGCATTTCAGTACAATTTTCCATTGTTACAACCTCTCGATATACCACAGCATCATCCGCAAAAAGCCTCAGTGAACTTCCGATGTCATCCACAAGGTCATTTATGTATATTGTGAATAGCAACGGTCCTATGACACTCCCCTGCGGCACACCTAAAATCACTCTTACTTCGGAAGACTTCTCTCCATTGAGAATGACATGCTGCGTTCTGTTATCTAGGAACTCTTCAATCCAATCACACAATTGGTCTGATAGTTCATATGCTCTTACTTTGTTCATTAAACGACTGTGGGGAACTGTATCGAACGCCTTGCAGAAGTCAAGAAACACAGCATCTACCTGTGAACCCGTGTCTATGGCCCTCTGAGTCTCGTGGACGAATAGCGCGAGCTGGGTTTCACACGACCGTCTTTATCGAAACCCATGGTGATTCCTACAGAGTAGATTTCTAGTCTCCAGAAAAGTCATTATACTCGAACATAATACGTGTTCCAAAATTCTACAATTGATCGACGTTACGGATATAGATCTATAGTTCTGCACATCTGTTCGACGTCCCTTCTTGAAAACGGGGATGACCTGTGCCCTTTTCCAATCCTTTGGAATGCTACGCTCCGCTAGAGACCTACGGTACACCGCTGCAAGAAGAGGGGCAAGTTCCTTCGCGTACCGTGTAAATTCGAACTGGTATCCCATCAGGTCCAGCGGCCTTTCCTCTTTTGAGCGATTTTAATTGTTTCTCTATCCCTCTTTCGTCTATTTCGATATCTGCCATTTTGTCATCTGTGCGACAATCTAGAGAAGGAACCACAGTGCAGCCTTCCTCTGTGAAACAGCTTTGGAAAAAGACATTAAGTATTTCGGCCTTTAGTCTGTCATCCTCTGTTTCAGTACCATTTTGGTCACAGAGTGTCTGGACATTTTGTTTAGATCCACCTACCGCTTTGACATAAGACCAAAATTTCTTAGGATTTTCTGCCAAGTCAGTACATAGAACTTTACTTTCGAATTCATTGAACGCCTCTCGTATAGCCCTCCTCACACTACATTTCGCTTCGCGTAATTTTTGTTTGTCTGCAAGGCTTTGGATATGTTTATGTTTGCTGTGAAGTTCCTTTTGCTTCCGCAGCAGTTTTCTAACTCGGTTGTTGTACCACGGTGGCTCTTTTCCATCTCTTACAATCTTGCTTGGCGCACACTCCTCTAATGCATATTGTACGATGGTTTTGAACTTTGTCCACTGATCCTCAACACTATCTGTACTTGAGACAAAACTTTTGTGTTGAGCCATCAAGTACTCTGAAATCTGCTTTTTGTCACTTTTACCAAACAGAAAAATCTTCCTACCTTTTTTAATATTTCTATTTACGGCTGAAATCATCGATGCCGTAACCGCTTTATGATCGCTGATTCCCTGTTCTGCGTTAACTGTTTCAAATAGTTCGGGTCTGTTTGTCACCAGAAGGTCTAATATGTTATCGCCACGAGTCGGTTCTCTGTTTAACTGCTCAAGGTAGTTTTCAAGTAAAGCACTTAAAAATATTTCACTGGATACTTTGTCCCGGCCACCCGTTATAAAAGTTTGAGTCTCCCAGTCTATATCCGGCAAATTAAAATCTCCACCTAGAACTATAACATGGTGGGGGAATCTACTCGAAATATTTTCTATATTTTCCTTCAGGTGCTCTGCCACAACATCTGGTGAGCCAGGGGGCCTATAGAGACATCCAATTACCATGTTTGAGCCTGCTTTAACCGTGACCTTCACCCAAATTATTTCACATTTCGAATCTCCGTCAATTTGCTTCGATACTATTGCACTTTTTATCGCTATAAACACGCCTCCCCCTTCACTGTCCAGCCTGTCTCTGTGGTATACATTCCAATCTGAGTTTAGGATTTCATTACTGTTTACGTCTGGTTTCAGCCAACTTTCTGTCCCTAGTACTATATGGGCGTTGTGAGCGTTTATTAATGAGAGCAGTTCTGGGACCTTTCTATAGACGCTCCTGCAGTTTACTATTAGCACATTAATATAGTTATTCCCTGTTGCGTTTTGCCTCCTACTACCTTGTCGCGTCTCAGGAGGCGTCTTGTCGGGCCTAGGGAGGGAATTCTCTAACCTAAAAAAACCCCATGTGCACTCCACACATACTCCGCTGCCCTTGTAGCCGCTTCCTGCGTGTAGTGCACGCCTGACCTATTCAGGGGGACCCTATATTTCTCCACCCCATAGCAGAGGTCGAGAAATTTGCACCTCAGATCTCCGCAGAACCGTCTGAGCCTCTGGTTTAAGACTTCCACTCGGCTCCAAACCAGAGGACCGCGTTCGGTTCTGGGAACGATACTACAAGTAGTTAGCTCAGATTCCACCCCGCGAGCGAGGTTTTTCGCCTTCACCAACTCCGCCAACCACCTGTACGAACTGAAGATGACCTCTGAACCTAGACAGCATGAGTCATTGGTGCCGACATGAGCAACAATTTGCAGTCGGGTGCACCCAGTGCTCTCTATCGCCGCCGGCAGGGCCTCCTCCACATCTCGGATGAGACCCCCTGGCAAGCAGACAGAGTGAACACTGGCCTTCTTCCCCGACCTTTCCGCTATTTCCCTAAGGGGTTTCATCACCCGCCTAACGTTGGAGCTCCCAATAACTAATAAACCCCTCCCCCCGTGTGCCTGCTCGGACCTTGCTGAAGGAGCGGCCACATGTCCACTCACAGGCAGAGCGGGCGATGCCACACGGCCAGCCTCCACATTGACCCTCCGCCTCGCGCGCCTCGAACGCCGCTGAACCCGCCACTACCCTTGGGGAGAGGGTGGCCCAACCGCGCCCGGTACCCGCGAAGATGTCTCGACAGCAGGGACAGTGGGTGAAGCATGTAACACCTGGGGTGTACCTTGCGACGCACCAGACTCCCCACTGCCGCTACACCCCGAGGCAGCAGCCTGAAGACGGCTGACCGCGGCCATCAACACGCTCAGCTGTTCGCGAACAGTGGCCAGCTCCTCCTGCGTCCGTACACAGCAGTCACACATCCTATCCATCCTAAGGAATCAATTTACTGTACATTGAAAACAAACACTAGCACTACTGGCACTATGGCTGACTAAAGGTACTCTCTCTGACTGTGTTCAAAACAAACACGAAATCTATGGAACACTATTACTAGCACTCGACAATTAAAGCCTGCTAAAAGCAAAAACACACGGAAGAAGAAGTGGCAAGTAAGAAAAATACAGTTAATGCGTAAATTAACGTAGCTCGCTGCACAGCAGGCGTGATGCAGACGGCAGTTACGACGAAGAGCACGGTCTATTTCCTTCCCCATCCTGGACACAATCCCAGTTTGCGCTCCGTCTCTAATGACCCCGATGTCGACGGAACGTTAAACCCCATCTTCCTTCCTTTCCATGATTGTATCCATGCGTGCACATGTTCGTCTGAAGCAAATTGACTGTCACCAATATCTTTCTTCAGCACTCCAAAAATCTGCAAATCCCATCCGGAGTGATCGGGACTGAACGGAAGATGCATGAGGGTTTCCCAGAGAAACTTCTACAGCGCAGTCGAAATAGGGCGCCCGCCATTGCCGGAAAAGTCATGGTGACCTGAAAGGGGCCGCGGCTCTTTGACTTCCTGCAACATGGTGCCACAGTTACGCACAGTGGTATGTGGACACTTTCGAAAAAACTGAAGCACTCCGTCGAGTCGAAATAATGTCTTATTCAAAAACAGTCAGAATCGCATTTATTATCATTATACTGCCAACCGGTTTCAACCCGACGTAGGGGTCATCTTCCGCGCGTTTACACCATTGGTCGACTGCTGGCCATGTCACTCCTGTCTACATAACGGTAGGAAACTATCAGAAGATGACCCCTACGTCGGGTACAAACCGGTTGGCGGTATAATAATAATAATAAATGCGATTAAGACTGTTTTTGAATAATTGATTAATCATACTAATCGCTGCTTCATCTCCACAACCATGTTGTCCAAATATCCTGAAATGTTGAATTACATCTTTCTGTTGATGTACACTGCCCGCCCACATGTTGCCAAAGTTGTATTCCGTATATTGTAGAAACCAACGATCCTATCATACCTCTTTGGGACTCTCCTGAAACTACTTTTATTTCAGTAGATTACGTACCGTTGTGGGTTTGAGAACGACGCTTTGATTGTTCTCTAGTAGTTTCCTCTAATATACTCACATATTTGCTCGTTCTTGAATGACATTTTCACTCTGCAACGGAAAGTGCGCTGATATGAAACTTCCTGGCGGATTAAAACTGTGTGCCGGACCGAGACTCGAACTCGGGACCTTTGCCTTTCGCGGGCAAGTGCTCTACCAACTGAGCTACCCAATCACGACCCACGTCCCGTCCTCACAGCTTTACTTCTGCCAGTACCTCGTCTCCTACCTTCCAAACTTTACAGAAGCTCTCCTGCGAACCTTGCAGAACTACCACTCCTGAAAGAAAGGATACTGCGGAGACATGGCTTAGCCACAGCCTGGGGGACGTTTCCAGAACGAGATTTTCACTCTGCAGCGGAGAGCTTCTGTAGAGTTTGGAAGGTAGGAGACGAGGTACTGGCAGAAGTAAGGCTGTGAGGAGGGGGCGTGAGTCGTGCTTGGGTAGCTCAGTTGGTAGAGCAATTGCCTGCGAAAGGCAAAGGTCCCGAGTTCCAGTCTCGGTCCAGCACACAGTTTTAATCTGCTAGGAAGTTTCAACTCCTTCTTCACTCACTGAATGCCCGTCCGGGGCAGTCTCGAATACACTCTGGAGTTACTCTTATGTCAACGATATACACAGAGGGTTCACATGGCTCTGAGCACTATGGGACTTAACATCTGAGGTCATCAGTCCCCTAGAACTTAGAACTACTTAAACCTATCTAACCTAAGGGCATCACACACATCCATGCCCGAAGCAGGATTCGAACCTGCGACCGTAGCGATCACGCGATTCCAAACTGAAGCGCCAAGAACAGCGAGACCACCGCGGCCGGCCGCGACCATTGCTTTCCACAGTATATATAAATGACCCAGTAGATAGTGTCGGAAGATGCGGCTTTTCGCGGATGATGCTGTACTATACTGAGAAGTTGCAGCATTAGAAAATTGCAGCGAAATGCAGGAAGATCTGCAGCGGATAGGCACTTGGTGCAGGGAGTGGCAACTGACCCTTAACGTAGACAAATGTAATGTATTGCGAATACATAGAAAAAAGGATCCTTTATTGTATGATTATATGATAGCGGAACAAACACTGGTATTAGTTACTTCTGTAAAATATCTGGGAGTATGCGTGCCGAACGATTTGAAGTGGAATGATCATATAAAATTAATTGTTGCTAAGGCGGGTGCCAGGTTCAGATTCATTAGGAGAGTCCTTAGAAAATGTAGTCCATGAACAAAGGAGGTGGCTTACAAAACACTCGTTCGACCTACACTTGAGTATTGCTCATCAGTGTGGGATCCGTACCAGATCGGGTTGACGGAGGAGATAGAGAAGATCCAAAGAAGAGCGGCGCGTTTCGTCACAGGGTTATTTGGTAAGCGTGATAGTGTTACGGAGATGTTTAGCAAACTCAAGTAGCAGACTCTGCAAGAGAGGCGCTCTGCATCGCGGTGTAGCTTGCTGTCCAGGTTTCGAGAGGGTGCGTTTCTGGATGAGGTATCGAATATATTGCTTCCCCCTACTTATACCTCCCGAGGAGATCACGAATGTAAAATTAGAGAGATTCGAGAGCGCACGGAGGCTTTCCGGCAGTCGTTCTTCCCGCGAACCATACGCGACTGGAACAGGAAAGGGAGGTAATGACAGTGGCACGTAAGGTACCCTCCGCCAAACAACGTTGCGTGACTTGCGGAGTATAAATGTAGGTGTAGAGAGTAACAGCGTTTGCGTAGCGCTGTCAGTGCTAGCAGACAAGCAACACTGCATGAAATAATCGAAGAAATCAACGTGGGAACTACGACGAATGTACAAGTTAGGACAGTGGGACGAAATCTGCCGTTACCTGGGCTATAGCAGCAGACGACCGACGCGAGAGCCTCTGCTAACAGGACGACATTGCCTGCAGCGCCTCTCCTGATCTCGTGACCATATCGGTTGGAACCTAAAAGACTGGAAAACCGTGGCCTGGTCTGATGAGCACTGACTTCAATTGCTAAGAGCTGATACTGGGGTTAGACTGTGTGGCGCGGACCCAACGAATTAATGAACCCATGTTGTCAACAAGGCACTGTGCAACCTGATGGTGACTTCATAATGGTGTGAGCTGTGTTTACATGGAATAGACTGTGTTCTCTGGTACAAATCAACCCGTCATTCACCATTTGCTGCAACTCATAGACTTGCATCTGGCGAGCAAGATGTATGAGACAGGCGAAATTCCCTCAGACTTCAAGAAGAATATAATAATTCCAATCCCAAAGAAAGCAGGTGTCAACAGACGTAAAAATTACCGAACTATCAGTTTAATACGTCACAGCTGCAAAATACTAACGCGAATTCTTTACAGTAGAATGGAAAAACTGATAGAAGCCGACCTCTGGGAAGATCAGTTTGGATTCCGTAGAAATGTTGGAACACGTGAGGCAATACTGACCCTTCGACTTATCTTAGAAGAAAGATTAAGGAAAGGCAAACCTACGTTTGTAGCATTTGTAGACTTAGAGAAAGCTTTTGACAATGTTGACTGGAATACTCTCTTTCAAATTCTGAAGGTGGCAGGGGTAAAATACAGGGAGCGAAAGGCTATTTACAATTTGTACAGAAACCAGATGGCAGTTGTAAGAGTCGAGGGGCACGAAAGGGAAGCAGTGGTTGGGAAGGGAGTGAGACAGGGTTGTAGCCTCTCCCCGATGTTATTCAATCTGTATATTGAGCAAGCAATAAAGGAAACACAAGAAAAGTTCGGAGTAGGTATTAAAATTCATGGAGAAGAAATAAAAACTTTGAGGTTCGCCGATGACATTGTAATTCTGTCAGAGAGAGCAAAGGACTTGGAAGAGCAGTTGAACGGAATGGACAGTGTCTTGAAAGGAGGGTATAAGATGAACATCAACAAAAGCAAAACGAGGATAATGGAATGTAGTCAAATTAAATCGGGTGATGCTGAGGGAATTAGATTAGGAAATGAGGCACTTAAAGTAGTAAAGGAGTTTTGCTATTTAGGGAGTAAAATAACTGATGATGGTCGAAGTAGAGAGGATATAAAATGTAGACTGGCAATGGCAAGGAAAGCGTTTCTGAAGAAGAAAAATTTGTTAACATCGAGTATAGATTTAAATGTCAGGAAGTCGTTTCTGAAAGTATTTGTATGGAGAGTAGCCATGTATGGAAGTGAAACGTGGACGATAAATAGCTTAGACAAGAAGAGAATAGAAGCTTTCGAAATGTGGTGCTACAGAAGAATGGGTATATCACATAACTAATGAGAAGGTATTGAATAGAACTGGGGAGAAGAGCAGCTTGTGGCACAACTTGACTAGAAGAAGGGATCGGTTGGTAGGACATGTTCTGAGACATCGAGGGATCACCAATTTAGTATTGGAGGGCAGCGTGGAGGGTAAATATCGTAGAGGGAGACCAAGAGATGAATACACTAAGCAGATTCAGCAGGATGTAGGCTGCAGTAGCTACTGGGAGATGAAGAAGCTTGCACAGGATAGAGTAGGATGGAGAGCTGCATCAAACCAGTCTCAGGACTGAAGACCACAACAACAACAGCAATGGACTTGCTGTTCTCAAACAATGGTGGAATTTTTTTGTGGATGACAATGCGCCTCAGCATTAGGCCACAGTTGTTTGCGACTGGTTTGAAGAACATTCTGGACAATTCGAGCCAATAATTTGGCCACCCAGAGCGCCCGACATGAATCCCATGGAGCATTTTTGGGACAAAATCGAGGGTTCAGTTCGTGCACGAAAGCCTGCACCGGCAACACTTTCGCAGTCTGGCCGGCTGTGAAGGCATCATGGCTCAATATTTCTGTAGGGGACTTGCAACGACTTGTTGAGTTCATTCCTCATCGGATCGCCGTACTACGCCTCGGAAATGCAGGTCCCACACGATATTAGGAGGTATCTCACGACTTTTCTCATCTCAGAGTAAGTCTACTGTTCCACGTATATGTTGGGCGGTGCCTCGTTATAGGGGGAATGGCCTCATTCCGAAAATAGTTAGTCCTGGAGATTAGGCCAGCGGGTAATCACACGATAGGTCACAGCTCGCTATCACGAAAGGCGATGAGAGGTCTCGTTACTCTTGTTCTGACTCGAGAGGGTTTCCATTAATGCCGCGAGAGGACGGACCTTTCGACCCTCGCCAGAGAAGCCCTCAAGGTCAGATCAATCAGGGCGAGGCTCTTCGCTCTATGCTATCTCCACCACTCTCCACTATCTTATCTTCCACTTCTGGAAGCACTCGCCCAGTTGTCGCACATAGGTGCGTGATCCTCTTAGCAGCGCACGTAGCCTCTCTGTCTCCCATGTCTTCTTCACAGCTTCTTCGTGTATCAGCAGAGCCTAACCGGAAAGCAATCCTGTGACTGTCAGAAACAAGGGTATCGCCAGGAGAGCCCAATGGGAGCGTGATAGGTGCGCTATTATTCCTTGTATACATATACTCTACTGGCCATTAAAATTGCTACACCACGAAGATGACGTGCTACAGACGCGAAATTTAACCGACAGCAAGAAGATGCTGTGATATGCAAATGATTAGCTTTTCATAGCATTCACACAAGGTTGGCACCGTGTTGGTCGAGATCCAATGACTGTTAGCAGAATATGGAATCGGTGGGTTCAGGAGGGTAATACGGAACGCCGTGCTGGATCCCAACGGTCTCGTATGACTAGCAATCGAGATGACAGGCATCATATGCGCATGGCTGTAACGGATCTTGCAGACACGTCTCGATCCCTGAGTCAACAGATGGGGACGTTTGCAAGACAACAACCATCTGCACGAACAGTTCGACGACGTTTGCAGCAGCATGGACTATCAACTCGAAGACCGTGGCTGCGGTTACCTTTGGCGATGCATCATAGACAGGAGCGCCTGCGATGGTGCATTCAACGACGAACCTGGGTGCACGAATGGCAAAACGTCATTTTTTCGGATGAATCCCGGTTGTGTTTACAGCATTATGATCGTTGCATCCGTGTTTGGCGACATCGCGGTGAACGCACTTTGGAAGCGTGTATTCGTCATCGCCATACTGACGTACCATCCGGCGTGATGGTATGGGGTATGGGGTGCCATTGGTTACACGTCTCGGTCACCTCTTGTTCGCATTGACGGCACTTTGAACAGTGGACGTTACATTTCAGATGTGTTACGACCCGTGGCTCTACTCTTCATTCCATCCCTGCGAAACCCTACATTTCAGCAGGATAATGCACGACCGCATGTTGCAGGTTCTATACGGGCCTTTTCGGATACAGAAAATATTCGACTGCTGCCCTGGTCAGCATATTCTCCAGATCTCTCACCAACTGAAAACGTCTGGTCAATGGTGGCCGAGCAGCTGGCTTGTCACAATACGCCAGTCACTACTCTTGATGAACTGTAGTATCGTGTTGAAGCTGCATGGGCAGCTGTGCCTGTACACGCCATCCAAGCTCTGTTTGACTCAATGACCAGGCGTATCAAGGCCGTTATTAAGGACGGAGGTGGTTGTTCTGGGTACTGATTTCTCAGGATCTATGCACCCAAGTTGCGTGAAAATGTAATCACATGTCAGTTCTAGTATAATATATTTGTCCAATGAATACCCGTTTATCATCCGTATTTCTTCTTGGTGTAGCGATTTTAATGGCCAGTAGTGTATAATCTGGAGGATCGTGTGGGCAGCAATCTGCCGTTGGCTGACGACTCTGTGGTGTAGGGGAAGGTCTCGTCATCGAGTGACTGTAGCGGGATGGGTGACAGACAAAATTTCTAGTCGGTGTGATCAATGACAACTTATTCTAAATTTAGAAAAAGACAAGTTAACGCAGATGAACAGGAAAAACAATCCCCTAATGATAGACTATAGTATTTGTAGTGCGTCACTTGACACAGTCAGGTAGATGAAAATATCTAGGTGTAGCGTTGCAAAGCGGTACGAAATGGAACGAGTTTGGAAGGATTGTGGCATGGAAGGCGAATGGTCGATTACGATTTATTGGGAGAATTTAGGGAAAGTGTGGTTCATCTGCAAAGGAGATCACATATAGGGCACTAATGCGACCTATTCTTCAGTACTGGTCGAGTGTTTGGGATATCCAGCAGGGTGGATTATAGGAAGACGTCAAAGCAATTCAGAGGGAGGCAGCTAGATTCATACCGGCAGGTTCGAACAACAAGCAAGTGTTACAGAGATGCTTTGTGAACTGAAATGGGGGCTGGTCGCGGTGGCCGAGCGGCTCTGGGCGCTTCAGTGCGGAACCACGCGGCCGCTACGGTCGCAGGTTCGAATCCTGCCTCGGGCATGGGTGTGTATGATGTCCTTACGATAGGTTTAAGTAGTTCTAAGTTCTAGGGGACCTCAGGTGTTGAGTCCCATAGTGCTCAGAGCCATTTGAACCATTTTGAACTGAAATGGGAGTCCCTGAAGGAAAGTCGATGTTTTTTTCGAGGAACGAGATTGAGAAAATTTAGGCAACAGGCATTTTAAGCTGTCTGCAGGACGAGTCTGCTGTCACCAATATACATTCCACATAAGGACCAGGAAGATAAGAGAAATCACGGTTCATACAGAGGCATATATACATTTTTCCTTCACTGTATTTGCGACTGGGTCAGGAAGGGAAATGAGTGGTAGTGCTACAGAACACCCCGCGCCACGCTCAGTACGGTGCCTTGCGAAGTATGTATGCAGATGTAGATCTAGCCAACAGTCTTGCCGAAGGGGCAACAAAGGTTCCCGTCAGCTCACCGAAGTTAGCACAGTCGGGTTTGGCTAACACATGGATGGGAAGACACGCGATCTATCTTAGTTTGACCGAGCGCAGATTGTCTCCAGCAGGTGGCGAAACTAAGGTGAAAGCATGTCCAGACGTCGCAGGGTTGGGTGGCCACCCTCATTACAGATGTCATAGGCTGGGCAGGCTGGTGAAACAAAACAGGCGGCGAACTGTGGCGGAACTAACCTGGCCAGAGCATAAGTGTGTCTGAACACACAGTGCTCCGAACATTCCTCCGGAGCCGACGACCCACACATGTGCCATTGTTAACACCACGACACCACGACATGGGCACCTATGACTGAAATGGGCACGTGACCTTTGTCACTGGACGTTGGCGCAGTGGCAGAGCGTTGACGGTATGGAGTCCCGATACCTTTTTCACCATGCCGATGGAAGCCAGCTAATCGGCCGTCCTCCTGGTGCACAGCTCCTTCACACCTGTTCTGTGTGACGGAGAGAAGCTGGCGGCGGCTCCATTATGCTCTGGCGAACATTCATGTGGGCATCCATGGGTGCAGCGGAGCTCGTGCAAGGCACCATGACGTACGTTGGTTGCAGACCACATACACCCCTTTAGGCTGATCACGTTTGCCGATGGCAGTGATATTTGTCAACGAGATAATCTGCCATGTGAATAGGAGTGTGATGGAGTGGACCGAGGAACACAGTGGCGAGTTCCAGTTGATGTTTTTGGCCCCCAAACTCGCCACATCTGGGGTGTGATCGGTCGTGGTGTTAGTGCCCATCGTCCCCGTCCTCGTAATTTACGGTAATTAGGTGACTTGTGTGTGCAGATGTGGTGACAACTCCCTCGAGCGACCTACCAAGACCTCACTGTTTCGATGGCAACTTCCAAGGATGGACGTACTCGCTATTAGTTTGGTGGTCATAATGTTCTTGATTATCAGCGTACGTCCTTACCGTTTATTCACAAATCACAATTTGGAATATCACAATGAAATATCACATAAAAGGAAGATTTTATTGAATGACCTGGCCCTACTACTTGTTCGTAAACATGTTTTTGTTGTTGTTGTCATCAGTCCAGAGACTGGTTTGATGCAGCTCTCCATGCTACTCTATCCTGTGCAAGCTTCTTCATCTCCCAGTACTTACTGCAGCCTACATCCTTCTGAATCTGCATAGTGTATTCATCTCTTGGTCTCCCTCTACGATTTTTACCCTCCACGCTTCATTCCAGTACTAAATTGGTGATCCCTTGATGTCCAGAACATGTCCTACCAACCGAACCCTTCTTCTAGTCAAGTTGTGCCACAAACTCCTCTTCTCCCCAATTCTATTCAATACCTCCTAATTAGTTATATGATCTACCCATCTAATCTTCAGCATTCTTCTGTAGCACCACATTTCGAAAGCTTCTATTCTCTTCTTGTCCAAACTACTGTATTTATCGTACATGTATCACTTCAATACATGGCTGCACTCCATGCAAATACTTTCAGAAACGACTTCCTGACGTTTAAATCAATACTCGATGTTAACAAATTTCTCTTCTTCAGAAAAGCTTTCCTTGCCATTGCCAGTCTACATTTTATATCCTCTGTACTTCGATCATCAGTTATTTTGCTCCCCAAATAGCAAAACTCCTTTACTACTTTAAGTGTCTCATTTCCTAATATAATTCACTCTGCATCACCCGACTTAATTCGACTACATTCCATTATCCTCGTTTTGCTTTTGTTGATGTTCATCTTATACCCTCCTTTCCAGACATTGTCCATTCCGTTCAGCTGGCTGCTCTTCCAGGTCCTTTGGCTGTCTCTGACAGAATTACAATGTCATCGGCGAACCTCAAAGTTTTCATTTCTTCTCCATTGATTTTAATACCTACTCTGAACTTTTCTTTTGTTTCCTTTACTGCTTGCTCAATATACAGATTGAAGAGCATCGGGGTGAGGCTACAACCCTGTCTCACTCCCTTCCCAACCACCGCTTCCCTTTCGTGTCCCTCGACTCTTCTACCTGCCATCTGGTTTCTGTACAAATTGTAAATAGCCTTTCGCTCCCTGTATTTGACCCCTGCCACCTTCAGAATTTGAAAGAGAGTATTCCAGTCAACGTTGTCAAAAGCTTTCTCTAAGTCTACAAATGCTAGAAACGTAGGTTTGCCTTTCCTTAATCTTTCTTCTAAGATAAGTCGTAGGGTCAGTACTGCCTCACGTGTCCCAACATGTCTACGGAATCCAAACTGAGGTCGGCTTCTACCAGTTTTTCCATTCGTCTGTAAAGAATTCGCGTTAATATTTTGCAGCTGTGACTTGTTAAACTGATAGTTCGGTAATTTTCACATCTGTCAACACCTGCTTTCTTTGGGATTGGAATTATTATATTCTTGGAGTCTGAGGGAATTTCGTCTGTCTCATACATCTTGCTTACCAGATGGTAGAGTTTTGTCAGGGATGGTTCACCCAAGGCTGTCAGTAGATCTAATGGAATGTTGTCCACTCCCGGGGCCTTCTTTCGACTTAGATCTTTCAGTGCTCTGTCAAACTCTTCACGCAGTATCATATCTCCCATTTCATCTTTATCTACATCCTCTTCCATTTCAATAATATTGTCCTCAAGAACATCACCCCTGTATATACCCTCTACATACTCCTTCCACCTTTCTGCTTTCCCTTCTTTGCTTAGAACTGGGTTTCCATCTGAGCTCTTGATATTCATGCAAGTGGTTCACTTTTCTCCAAAGGTCTCTTTAAATATCCTGTAGGCAGTATCTATCTTACCCCTCGTGAGATAAGCATCTACATTCTTACATTTGTCCTCTAGCCACCCCTGCTTAGCCATTTTGCATTTCCTGTCGATCTCATTTTTTAGACGTTTGTATTCCTTTTTGCCTGCTTCACTTACTCCATTTTTGTATTTTCTCCTTTCATCAATTAAATTCAGTATCTCTTCTGTTACCCAAGGATTTCTACTAGCCCTCGTCTTTTTACCTACTTGATCCTCTGCTGCCTTCACTGTTTCATTCCTCAATGCTACCCATTCTTCTTCTACTGTATTTCTTTCTCCCATTCCTTTCAATTGTTCCCTTATGCTCTCCCTGAAACTCTGTACAACCTCTGGTTCTTTCAGTTTATCCAGGTCCCATCTCCTTAAATTCCCACCTTTTTGCAGTTTCTTCAGTTTTAATCTGCAGTTCATAACCAATAGATTGTGGTCCGAGTCCACATCTGCCCCTGGAAATGTCTTACAATTTAAAACCTGGTTCCTAAATCTCTGTCTTACCATTATATAATCCATCTGAAACCTTTTAGCATCTCCAAGGTTCTTCCATGTATACAACCTTCTTTCATGATTCTTGAATCAAGTGTTAGCTATGATTAAGTTACGCTCTGTGCAAAATTCTACCAGGCGGCTTCCTCTGTCATTTCTTACCCCCAATCCATATTCACCTACTACGTTTCCTTCTCTTCCTTTTCCTACTGTCGAATTCCAGTCAACCATGACTATTAAATTTTCGTCTCCCTTCGTACACATATCGAGTCCAAACCCAAAGAAACCTGTAATTTGCAAAGAAATGCTCTACAAGCATTGCCTAGATGTGGCGTGAAAAGCGGCCGGGAAATGGATATAATCTCCCAGAGAAAAATGCCTGGAAGAAGATGCTTTTGTGTCTACATGAAGTGGAAGGGAAAATAACTCAGTGTTGTTCAAAATGTTCCAACAATGTATGCAATGAATATAGTGTGCTCGTTAGCAAAGATTAATGTCAACAATGTGTCGACCTTAGTAACAGGCAGCTCAATCTTCATTTGGATAAACTGCTGTGATAAACTGGCATGTAGGCCCGCCCGGTTAGCCGCACCGCCTAAAGCACTGCTTCCCGAGCGAGAAGGCGTGCCGGTCCCCGGCACGAATCCACCCGGCGGATTAGTGTCGAGGTCCGGTGAGCCGGCCAGCCTGTGGATGGTTTTTAAGGCGGTTTTCCATCTGCCTCGGCGAATGCGGGCTGGTTCCCCTTATTCCGCCTCAGTTACACTATGCCGACGACTGCTGCACAAACACTATCTCCACGTACGAGTACACCACCATTACTCTACCTCGCAAACATTTGGGGTTACGCTCGTCTGGTGTGAGACGTTCACGGGGGGTTCCCCGGGGGCCGAACCGCACCATAGCCGCGGGTTCGGTGTGGGGCGGCGGTGGGGTGGGTGGACTGCTGTGGCCTGTTGTGAGGTTGTCAACTACTGAGGGCTACGTCGGGGACGAAGCCTCTCCGTCGTTTCTAGGTCCCCAGTTCCAGTTTCTATTTTGCATCTGAACGCTTTATGCATATTGATTTGCGTTGTACCTCAGCAGAATGCAATTCCTTGTTTATGGAAATCATAATGCAAGTTACTTTATGCCAAAATAATGAAATTAGTAAAAATTAAATTGAAACATTCCATTAAAAGTAAGGTCCAAATTTCTTCTTTAATGTTTTCCTAACTTAAACTAACTTCAGATATGCTTTATAAGACTGTAATCAGTCGCTTATAAAAGTAAGTTTTCACAATAACAAGGCTGAAAAATAACGACACTTGTAGTTTCCCACATAATGCATTAACGACAGTCCGAACACTCGTGCGCCGGCCGAAGTGGCCGTGCGGTTAAAGGCGCTGCAGTCTGGAACCGCAAGACCGCTACGGTCGCAGGTTCGAATCCTGCCTCGGGCATGGATGTTTGTGCTGTCCTTAGGTTAGTTAGGTTTAACTAGTTCTAAGTTCTAGGGGACTAATGACCTCAGCAGTTGAGTCCCATAGTGCTCAGCCATTTGAACCACTCGTGCATCCAAGCTAAGACCAGAGCGGGAAAGACATCAAAATTGAACTTGCAAATATCGATATCGGAAGCTAATCGACGCAATCAATGTCCTCTAACTACGCACTTGTTCAAGGGCCATCGACCAACAAACAAGAGCACTCGCAGCGACCCTCAGAGACAAGGTGGTGTCGATGGCCCACCACACGAACGCCATCGCAAAGGATCTGTCCGACTCTTGCGTCTGCTCGCCGCATTGCCCCCTTACCCAGAACGCAGTAGTTTGAAAGCAGCAGATGTTTGAAATGACCACTGCAACTTACTACGGTCAAAGCCAAAAGAAAAATTAGCGAGAAGTGCCATGCGGCCAAAAATGTAAAACAAGAATATAGTGTGAAGTTGGTGTACAAACATCATGCAGATGCCTCATCAGGACCCATCGACTCTTACATTTAGACGAAAATACATACAGGAGGTTTCCGTAAGAGCGTGAAAAAATTTAGCAGGACATAGAGGATGCTTCACTGAACAACTTGAGGCGGGGAACCTGCGGTCAGAGAAGTCAGCTTAACGAGATACTAGGAATAAAAAAACATTACTGTGTACTTTTTATTTACATTAACAATATTATGAGAAGGAAATTTGCTACTCAAAATATAGCGGAGTCGCAGATGGGCACAATAAAAAGATTTTCACACAAAGCTTTCGGCCTATGGTCTTTGTCAACAATACACACACACACACACACACACACACACACACACACACACACACACACACACGCAAAAGCAACTCACGCACACGACTGCAGTCTCAGGCAACTGAAACAAGATTCTAACGCACCCTAACATATATCCCTAATGTGTTTCGAATCACATCAGAGGCAGCCATACTTCTGGCAACTATCTCCATATCCACTGGGGCCTCATACACAATTTAACTTCATAGATCCCAGTAGGAAATAATCTAGGGTATTCACATCAGGTAACCTCGTAGGCCATGGGATAGGACCTCTATTCCAATGCAGCGACCAGGAAATACAGCACTGAGATAAAGAAACTTCCTGGCAGATTAAAACTGTGTGCCGGACCGAGACTCGAACTCGGGACCTTTGCCTTTCGCGGGCAAGTGCTCTACTATCTGAGCTACCGAATCACGACTCAAGCCCGGTACTCACAGCTTTACTTCTGCCAGTAACTCGTCTCCTACCTTCCAAACTTTACAGAAGCTCTCTTGTGAACCTAGCAGAACTAGCACTCCTGAAAGAAAGGATATTGCGAAGACATGGCAAGGTTCGCAGGAGAGCTTCTGCAAAGTCTGGAAGGTAGGAGGCGAGGTACTGGCAGAAGTAAAGCTGTGAGGACGGGGCGTGAGTCGTGCTTGGGTAGCTCAGTTGGCAGAGCACTTGCCCGCGAAAGGCAAAGGTCCCGAGTTCGAGTCTCGGTCGGGCACACAGTTTTAATCTGCCAGGAAGTTTCATATCAGCGCACACTCCGCTGCAGAGTGAAAATCTCATTCTGGCATGTTCCACAGTGTTTGTGGGTGCGTTAGGTGTCGCAATATGAGGGTACATCCAGAGTCACTGTTCAGACTGAATCTGCCCTCATCTGAGAAGAAAACATCACCTCACTCATCATTGGTCCAGTTCCTGTACGCTTGTTACCATGGCAAATGGTACCGACTGCGTGCAGGTGTCAACGCAAGAGAATCGGTCATCATGCAAAGAGAACATCCCCATGCACTCGTCATGCCACTGTGGACCATGAGGTTGAGTGTCCTGCGATCCTGTTCAATGTGGTTGCAATTGCACCCGCTGTTTAACGCGAGTCCCTTCATGTCTGTTGCACAATGTAGCGGCCATCAGTTGGCTGCTGTAGTTGACCGTAGTCAGCCAACTCCTCTCCTTCGGGCAACAGAGCCTGTGGTTTGAAACGCTCTCCAAATGCACTTGTTACAGTGCTGTAAGAAATACCGAATTCTTGATTTACACTCGTCACACTTCCTCTTTCTTCCAGTTTCCCGATGATTCTTCCCAGTTTGAAATGTTCCATATGCAGTGTCCAGGCCTTGATCTACGCTACTGGCCATTAAAATTTTACACCACGAAGATGACGTGCTACAGACGCGAAATTTAACCGACAGGAAGAAGATGCTGTCTTATGCAAATGATTAGCTTTTCAGAGCATTCACACAAGGTTGGCGCCGGTGGCGACACATACAACGTGCTGACATGGGGAAAGTTTCCAACCGATTTCTCATACACAAACAGCAGTTGACCGGCGTTGCCTGGTGATACGTTGTTGTGACGCCTCGTGTAAGGAGGAGAAATGCGTACCATCACGTTTTTCATTTTCATAAAGGTCGAATTGTAGCCTATCGCGAATGCGGTTTATCGTATCGCGACATTGCTGCTCGCGTTGGTCGAGATCCAATGACTGTTAGCAGAATATGGAATCGGTGGGTTCAGGAGGGTAATACGGAACGCCGTGCTGGATCCCAACGGCCTCGTATCACTAGCAGTCGAGATGACAGGCATCTTATCCGCATGGCTGTAACCTATCGTGCAGCCACGTCTCGATCCCTGAGTCAACAGATGGGGACGTTTGCGAGACAACAACCATCTGCACGAACAGTTCGACGTCCTTTGCAGCAGCATGGACTATCAGCTCGGAGACCGTGGCTGCGGTCTGTGATGCAGCGTCAAGGGTAACCGCAGCCACGGTATCCGAGCTGATAGTCCATGCTGCTGCAAACGTCGTCGAACAGTTCGTGTAGATGGTTGTTGTCTTGCAAAGGCCCCCATCTGTTGACTCAGGGATCGAGACGTGGCTGCACGATCCGTTACAGCCATGCGGATGAGGTGCCTGTCATCTCGACTGCTAGTGATACGAGGCCGTTGGGATCCAGCACGTATTACCCTCCTGAACTCACCGATTCCATATTCTGCTAACAGTCATTGGATCTCGACCAACGCGAGCAGCAATGTCGCGGTACGATAAACCGCAATCGCGATAGGCTACAATCCGACATTTATCAAAGTCGGAAACGTGATGGTACGCATTTCTCCTCCTTACACGAGGCATCACAACAACGTTGCACCAGGCAATGCCGGTCAACTGCTGTTTGTGTATGAGAAATCGGTTGGAAACTTTCCTCATGTCAGCACGTTGTGTGTGTCGCCACCGGCGCCAACCTTGTGTGAATGCTCTGAAAAGCTAATAATTTGCATATCACAGCATCTTCTTCCTGTCGGCTAAATTTCGCGTCTGTAGCACGTCATCTTTGTGGTGTAGCAATTTTAATGGCCAGTAGTGTACTATACATTGTCCTCCACTCATACATGCATGCAGTTTGTTTTCCATTGTGCGCAAAATGACTTTTAAAACGGAATTTTATGTGCTTTAGCGTTTGAGCGGCCCCAAATTAGTCCAGTACGATATTTGTTTCGTCGATATGTATTAACAGGGACGGTAAAACGCGAAAACTAGCCAATACTGCAGCAGCGATTGAGCAGCGCTGCATGTATGGCTGTAGCGGTCAGCGCGAGCCTGGAAGGTGCCACCGCTACTGGAGTGCTGGTCATTCCTCCTGTTTTACTATCTCTGTTTATACGTATGGACGAAACTAGTATCGCACTAGACTAATTTGGGCTGATCAAACACTCGTGCACATAAAATTCCGGTTTAAATATCGTTCAGCTTCTACATGGAAACAAACCGACACTTCCCACCTACACCGGGCGTCGTATGAAACAAGTGATGTGCTGCATTTGTCTGAGAAGCTCATCTGCAAAAACCAGCACGGTTTTAGGAAACAGCGGTCATGCGAGACACAGCTGGCCCTCTTTGTGCATGATATACAACAGGCTCTAGATACCGATTCCCAGGTTGATGCCATGTGGTGTCACCGCCAGACACCACACTTGCTAGGTGGTAGCCTTTAAATCGGCCGCGGTCCGTTAGTATACGTCGGACCCGCGTGTCGCCACTGTCAGTGATTGCAGACAGAGCGCCGCCACACGGCAGGTCTAGAGAGACTTCCTAGCACTCGCCCCAGTTGTACAGCCGACTTTGCTAGCGAAGCTACACTGACAAATACGCTCTCATTTGCCGAGACGATAGTTAGCTTAGTCTTCAGCTACGTCATTTGCTACGACCTAGCAAGGCGCCATAATCAGTTACTATTGAGGCTGTAATAATGTATCAACAAGAGCGATGTTCTGCAATTATGGATTAAAGTTAAGTATTCAAAGAGCTTCGTACTTTTCTTATTAGACTCAACTCCTTTAATTGTTCCAGACCTCACGCCAGCCTGCGTGAGCTTAAACGCGTGCATTTCGGCCTCCTCGCATAGTGACTTGGCTGTCTTGCCAAGTCACAACATGCCATATTTCACAACTTTTGAAAGGCGTTCGACTCAGTTCCGCACCGTCGCTTGCTACAAAAAGTGCGCGCTTACGGTCTATCCGATGACATATGCGGTTGGATAGAAAGTTTTCTGACAGACAGGGAGCAGTATGTCGTCCTGAACAGGGTGACTTCAACAGAAACAAACGTAACTTCAGGTGTGCCCCAGGGCAGCGTAATAGGTCCTCTGCTTTTTACGATTTACATAAACGATCTGTTTCATGATATTGACAGCGGCATTAGGCTGTTTGCCGAAAACGCTGTGGTCTACAGGAAAGTAGTATCACACGAAAGTTGTGAATACATCAATGAGGATTTGCATAAAATAAATGCGTGGTATAATGACTGGCATTTATCTCTCGATATTAGTAAGTGTAACCTACTGCGTATAACAAGTCGAAAATCCCCATTAATTGCATGAGTACAAAATAAATGATCAGTCTTTGGAAGCGGTAACATCCGTCAAGTATCTGGGTGTGACTATTCGGAATGATCTCAAGTGGAATGATCAGATTACACAAGTAACGGGTAAGGCGAACTCTGGATTGCGGTTTATTGGTAGAATTCTGAAGCGATGCAGTCCTTCAACGAAGGAAATAGCTTCCAATACGTCAATTCGTCCAGTCTTATTGTTCGTCTGTATGGGACCCTGACCAGTTGGGTATGATTCAAGAGATTGAAAAGGTCCGAAGAAGAGCGGCAAGATTCGTGACTCGTACATTTAGCCATCGCGAAAGCGTTACAAATCTCATAGAAAGTTTGAAGTGGGACACACTTGCAGATAGACGACGCGCTAAATGGAAGGGGCTGCTCACTAAATTCCGAAATCCAATCTTCACCGAGGATGTAGAGCATATATTATTACCATCAACTTTCAAATCGCGTAATGATTATCATTCAAAGATAAGGGAAATCAGAGATCGTACTGAGGTGTTCAGACAGTCGTTTTTCCCTCGCGCGATCCGCGAGTGGAACAGAGGCGGGAAATATAACTTTGGCGCGAATTGTGCCCTCCGTCACACACCGCTTGGTGGCTAGCGGAGTATATATGTAGGTGTAGATGACTCTGAGCTACACGTCGCGAAAACTAAACTGTAAATACGAGATCAGTTCAAAAAATTCCTGAACGTTCGTAATTTTGCGCCAGTGGTGTGTTGGGGTGAATAAGGTTGGCGTCCCTACACACGCCTCATTATAAATGAGTAGAACGTTGTGTCGCACAGTTTGCGAATTTCGAGGTGGGAGAGGAGCAACGCGTCTGCATGTAATTTTGCGTGAAACTCAGGAAAACCTTTACGGAGACATCCCAAATGCTACAGAAGATCTACGAGGTGCATTCAAGTTCTAAGGCCTCCGATTTTTTTTCTCCGGGCTGGAAAGAGATAGAAACATGCGCATTGTTTTAAAATTGAGGCCGCGTTCATTGTCAATACGTCCCAGAGATGGCAGCACCGTACGGCAGACGGAATTTTACCGCCAGCGGCGAGAATGAGAACTGTTTTAAATACTTAAAATGGCGACGTTTTCCTTACTTGAACAGCGTGCAATCATTCGTTTTCTGAATTTGCGTGGTGTGAAACCAATTGAAATTCATCGACAGTTGAAGGAGACATGTGGTGATGGAGTTATGGACGTGTCGAAAGTGCGTTCATGGGTGCGACAGTTTAATGAAGGCAGAACATCGTGTGACAACAAACCGAAACAACCTCGGGCTCGCACAAGCCGGTCTGACAACATGATCGAGAAAGTGGAGAGAATTGTTTTGGGGGATCGCCGAATGACTGTTGAACAAATCGCCTCCAGAGTTGGCATTTCTGTGGGTTCTGTGCACACAATCCTGCATGACGACCTGAAAATGCGAAAAGTGTCATCCAGGTGGGTGCCACGAATGCTGACGGACGACCACACAGCTGCCCGTGTGGCATGTTGCCAAGCAATGTTGACGCGCAATGACAGCATGAACGGGACATTCATTTCGTCGGTTGTGACAATGGACGAGACGTGGATGCCATTTTTCAATCCAGAAACAAAGCGCCAGTCAGCTCAGTGGAAGCACACAGATTCGCCGCCACCAAAAAAATTTCGGGTAACCGCCAGTGCTGAAAAAATGATGGTGTCCATGTTCTGGGACAGCGAGGGCGTAATCCTTACCCATTGCGTTCCAAAGGGCACTACAGTAACAGGTGCATCCTACGAAAATGTTTTGAAGAACAAATTCCTTCCTGCACTGCATCAAAAACGTCCGGGAAGGGCTGCGCGTGTGCTGTTTCACCAAGACAACGCAACCGCACATCGAGCTAACGTTATGCAACAGTTTCTTCGTGATAACAACTTTGAAGTGATTCCTCATGCTCCCTACTCACCGGACCTGGCTCCTAGTGACTTTTGGCTTTTTCCAACAATGAAAGACACTCTCCGTGGCCGCACATTCACCAGCCGTGCTGCTATTGCCTCAGCGATTTTCCAGTGGTCAAAGCAGACTCCTAAAGAAGCCTTCGCCGCTGCCATGGAATCATGGCGTCAGCGTTGTGAAAAATGTGTACGTCTGCAGGGCGATTACGTCGAGAAGTAACGCCAGTTTCATCGATTTCGGGTGAGTAGTTAATTAGAAAAAAAATCGGAGGCCGTAGAACTTGAATGCACCTCGTACATTGATGAGCTCTTAAGCCTTATTCGATGAATGAATCTCTCACAAGGTTGAAAAATGGCCGGACGCCAGTTGAAGATGACCCTCGTTCAGGATCGACGTCTACCAACGACGCTCATGTCAGGAATGTCAATGAAATCGTGCTTGCCAATCGAAGACTGACTGTCCGAGAGATTGCAGAAGAGTGAAACATTTCAGTTGGATCATGTCAGGAAACCTTGACACGGCATCTTGGAATGCATGGTGTTGCCGCCAAGATCGTCTTACAGGTCATAAGTCAAGACCAGAAAGACCTTCGCCTCGGAATCTGTGAAGAGCTTTTGCATCGCGAAAATGAGAGTGGGATGTTCCTTAAGAAAATAATAACTGGTGATGAGAGACGTGGGTCTACGGTTATGATCTTGAGACGAAAGTCCAGTCTTCACAGTGGTCAGAAAAGGTTCTCCAAGACTAAAAGGTCGAATGTCAAAGCCATGACTTTCAAAGATTAGTTCACCACGAATTCGAGTCACAGGGACAGACTGTTAATCGATGGTACTATCGGGACGTGTTGCGACGCCTGCGAGAAAATGTGAGAAGGAAACAGACCTGAAATGTGGCGAGACAATTTGTGGCTCTTCCATCACGATAACGCACACGCACATTTATCCCTGTTGCTGCGTAACTATTGCACAAAAAGCGAAATCACTGTGCTGCCTCATCTTCCGTACTCTCCGAACCCAGCCCCTGTGGACTTTCTTTTATTTCCACAACCCCGTCGAAAGAACGAAGATTTGCAACTATAGACGAGATAAAAGAAAATTCGCAGATGGCTCTTCCCGCGATCCAGCAAGTGGTGTACCAAGACTGCTTCCGGAAGTGGAAACGGCGTTGAGTGCGGTGTATCAATTGTGGAGGAGAATATTTCAAAGCAGACCATACATAGTAAGTAAGAGGCATGCACAGAAATATTTCGTGAACTAAGTTCCGGAATTTTTTGAACAGACCTCATGTGTGCCGAAACACCAGAGAAGATGTGCCTGACAGCAAATAGACACTTTTACGACGATAATCGTCTTCCGTTTCTCAATTTCTATAGTTTCCTATCTGTCGAGTCTTCTTTCTGAAGGCCGTTGACTTCATCGCAACAAAAACCTTTTGCATCTATCTTCTAGGTGGTTTTTCATGTCTTCTTCGCTCAGGTTCTGTCCATAGATTCTTTGATCCGTTTTTGGAGGTTGCCGTACCAGGATAATATTTCGTTATCCATGGCGTCCAGAGTATTATCTTTTTCCTCCATAATTTCTCGTATTCTTCCATTTGTGACGTATGCTTGTCTGGAGTTGGGAAAACTTCTTCGCCAAAAATGCATCTCAGGGAACATGAATTTATTTTTCTCCAGTTTGGTTACCTCCCATATTTCAGCGCCATATGTAGTTGCACTCTCTACGACTGACTTCGCATTCTTTGCATTTTCGTCATTTCTTAGCAATGAGTTAAGAAGAAGCCTGGAGATACTGGAAGGTCTCTGATAGATTATATAATGGTAAGAAAGAGATTCAGGAACCAGGTTTTAAATTGTAAGACATTTCCAGGGGCAGATGTGGACTCTGACCACAATCTATTAGTTATGAACTGTAGATTAAAACTGAAGAAACTGCAAAAAGGTGGGAATTTGAGGAGATGGGACCTGGATAAAATAAAAGAACTAGAGGTTGTAGAGAGTTTCAGAGAGAGTATTAGGGAACAATTGACAAGAACGGGGCAAAGAAATACAGAGAAGGAGAATATGTAGCTTTGAGAGATGAAATCCTTGAGTAACAGAAGCGATATGAATTTAATTGATGAAAGGAGAAAATATAAAAACGCAGTAAATGATGCAGGCAAAAAGGAATACAAACGTCTCAAAAATGACTTCAACAAGAAGTGCATAATGGCTAAGTAGGGATGGCTAGAGGAAAAATGTAAGGATACGCAGTCATATATCACTAGGGGTAAGTTAGATACCGCCTACAGGAAAATTAAAGAGACCTTTGGTTAGAACTGGGTTTCCATCTGGGCTCTTGATATTCATACAGCTGGTTTTCTTTTCTCCAAAGAAGGGAAAGCAGAAAGGTGGAAGGAGTAGGTTGGTTGGTTGGTTGGTTGTCTGGGAAAGGAGACCAGACAGCGTGGTCATCGGTCTCATCGGATTATCGGATTAGGGAAGTAAGTCGGCCGTGCCCTTTCAAAGGAACCATCCCAGCATTTGCCTGGAGTGATTTAGGGAAATCACGGAAAACCTAAATCAGGATGGCCGGACGCGGGATTGAATCGTCGTCCTCCCGAATGCGATGGAAGGAGTATATAGAGGGTCTATACAAGGGCGATGTACTTGAGGACAGTATTATCGAAATGGAAGAGGATGTAGATGAAGATGAAATGGGAATATGATACTGCGTGAAGTGTTTGACAGAGCACTGAAAGACCTAAGTCAAAACAAAGCCCCGGGAGTAGACAACATTCCATTAGAACTACTGACAGCCTTGGGTGAACCATTCCTGACAAAACTATACCATCTGGTGAGCAACATATATGAGAGGGTGAAATACCCTCAGACTCTATGAAGAATATAATAATTCCAATTCCAAAGAAAGCGGGTGTTGAAAGGTGCGAAAATTATTGTACTGTCAGTTTAATAAGTCACGGATGCAAAATACTAACATGAATTCTTTGCAGACGAATGGAAAAACTGGTAGAAGCCGACCTCGGGGAAGATCAGTTTGGATTCCGTAGAAATGTTGGAACACGTGACGCAATACTGACCCTACGAATTATCTTAGAAAATAGATTAAGGAAAGGCAAACCTACGTTTCTAGCATTTGTAGACTTAGAGAAATGCTTTTGATAATGTTGACCGGAATACTCTTTCAAATTCTGAAGGTGGCAGGGGTCAAATACAAGGAGCGAAAGGCTATTTACAATTTGTACAGAAACCAGATGGCAGTTATAAGAGTCGAGGGGCATGAAAGGGAAGCAGTGGTTGGGAAGGGAGTGAGACAGGGTTGTAGTCTCTCCCCGATGTTATTCAATATGTATATTGAGCAAACAGTAAAGGAAACAAAAGAAAAATTCGAAGTAGGAATTAAAATCCATGGAGAAGAAATAAAAACTGTGAGGTTCGCCAATGACATTGTAGTTCCGTCAGAGACAGCAGAGGACTTGGAAGAGCAGTTGAATGGAATGGACAGTGTCTTGAAAGGAGGATATAAGATGAACATCAACAAAAGCAAAACAAGGATAATGGAATGTAGTCGAATTAAATCGGATGATGCTGCGGGAATTAGATTAGGAAATGAGACACTTAAAGTAGTAAAGGAGTTTTGCTATTTGGGGAGCAAAATAACTGATGATGGTCGAAGTAGAGAGGATATAAAACGTAGACTGGCAATGGCAAGGAAAGCGTTTCTGAAGAAGAGAAATTTGTTAACATCGAGTATAGATTTAAGCGTCAGGAAGTCGTTTCTGAAAGTATTTGTATGGAGTGTAGCCATGTATGGAAGTAAAACGTGGAAGATAAATAGTTTTAACAAGAAGAGAATAGAAACTTTCGAAATGTGGTGCTACAGAAGAATGCTGAAGATTAGACGGGTAGATCTCATAACTAATGAGGAGGTATTGAATAGAACTGGAGAGAAGAGAAATTTGTGGCACAACTTGACTAGAAGAAAGGATCGGTTGGTAGGGCATATTCTGAGGCATCAAGGGATCACCAATTTAGTATTGGAGGGTAGCGTGGAGGGTAAAAATCGTAGAGGGAGACCAAGAGAATACACTAAGCAGATTCAGAAGGATGTAGGCTGCAGTAGGTATTGGGAGATGAAGACGCTTGCACAGGATAGAGTAGCATGGAGAGCTGCATCAAACCAGTCTCTGGACTGAAGACCACAACAACACGAGTTAACTCTTTTTCCTTACTTAAAAAAATTAGTCTTTTTCCTTACTGAAACATAAAAATGTATTTCTTATTTATTTCTTATTATTTTTACGAAGAAGTCATATGTTATATCAAAAACTGAGTAATCGAAATCAGTCAGAATTCACAGGTAATGAGTTAAAAAAAAACGACACTTTAAAAATGCGAGGACTGTGTTTTCTGGCTACCTACTCTTGCTTCTGACTCTGAGGCATTAGGAGCGATGTGTGGTCATCACTGTGTGTAATCTTGAATCTACTGAGTAATAATCGTTTTATTGCCGGTGTCTTCATTCTACGTACAAAACTTTTGCCATTACAGTATCAGTTTTATTCTGATGATTTCATGTGTTTCAGAAGATGTACCAGGAAATTGTGGACACATTATTTGAAGGCAGAACGGCCGATTACTTATCGCATCGCGTCTTTCAAGCGTTGTAATCTCAACAAGTCGAACCGGCAGACTTATTTTTACGAAATCTGAATTAGTATCCGTTGCCGGTCTGAGTGGCCGAGCGGTTCTAGGCGCTACAGTCTGGAAACGCGCGACCGCTACGTTCGCAGGTTCGAATCCTGCCTGGGGCATGGTTGTGTGTAATGTCCTTATGTTAGTTAGGTTTAAGTAGTTCTAAATTCTAGGGGACTGATGACCTCAGAAGTTAAGTCCCTTAGTGCTCAGAGCCATTTGATTTTTTAGTATCCGTTAGCACGTTTTATGGGGAAGTCAGTATAGTATTTTCACGGGAAAAAAGGGTTCAAACAATGATGTTCAACAGCCACAAGGACCTGATAGATTAAAAAATCATTATACGCGATGCTATAATTAACAACAGTAATTCAGTAGAATATAACATCTAGGTTTGCCTTGATGTGTGTCGTATTAACGACATCATGCCATTGCATCTGTGGCATGTTTTTCCAGAGGCAATCATGGTTCTCAGCGAAGAAAATGGTTCAAATGGCTCTAAGCACTATGGGACGTAACATCTGAGGTCATCAGTCCCGTAGACTTAGAACTACTTAAACCTATCTAACCTAAGGACATCACACACACATCCATGCCCAAGGCAGGATTCGAACCTGCGACCGAAAGTGCAGCTCAGTTCCGGACTGAAGCGCCTAGAACCGTTCGGCCACAGGGGACGGCCCTCGGCGGAGAGTAGAAAGTATGCAGTACTTATGTAAGTCTGCAGGCTTTCGTGGCCGTTGTCACTAAAGTTAAAAATCTTCTGGGTTGCTATGCCGCGTCATATTTCTTTCTAAAATAACCGACTCTCGACCCCTCTGCTGGGATCTTCCTCAGGATGTAACGGTGTCCACTGTTACTATAACACTGTCAGAGATCCGTGTCGCGTTCTCTTATGAAGGGGAGTTTTCCCGAGTTTGTACTGGGGAAGTGGGAGTATCGGTTAAAATTCTCGTGGCTGCCATTGGCGGGCCATCGTCATAGGCTAATATTCCCGCACTGATGCAGAAGGAGGGGCGTTATTGGCTGGACTCTTATGGATACTGTTGGTAGCCGTTTCGCATCTAGCCAGTGATGATGGCCAACCGATAGCGGTAGGAGGAATTTCAACCGATAACCCTTCTCCAAGAAGTGAGAGGATCAGAGAGTTAATGAAGGTGGAAGCATTCCAGGAGGAGAAAGAGAAATCAAGGCTGAGATGGTATGGGCATGTTAAGCGAATGAAGAGCCACCTCTCCTGAAGCTTACAACTGCCCATTTTCTATGTGGCAGCTGGATTCTGCATTGTCTGCAGCTCGTGACACATCCCCTGGTCACGACAGGATCCATTACAGTAAGCCACGGCACCTCACAAGGCGCAACAAAGAAATCCTCCTCGCGCTTTTTAATGCCATTTGGGCGTCAGGTCGCTTTCCTGACTCGTGGCGTGAAGCAGTTTTAATTCCTTTTTTAAAACCGCAGGAGCCCGAGTAGCTACCGTAGTGTTGCCCTCACTATAGTTCAATTCTTTTATCTTGGCGGCTCGCGCATGCCCGCCCAGACGCGGGAGATTGCTGCGTTGCCAGTTGCACACGACGCACGCGCCAATAGAAGCAGCGCCATAGTATAGCATAGTTCGCAAGCTTACATTTAGGGGGGAGCGCGCAGTTCATGAAGTAAAGCCACCACGGCCGCATTAGCCCTTTCGCTGCTACAAAGACGTGCTCCCTGCATTCCGCGCTGTGGGCGATTTTGTCATCACTGCACTGCTCGCCTGTGCAGACACATCGTGCTCCGACTGCTTTGACACTCTTATCATTCAATTCCACAAAAACTATTTGGCCCAAAAATTAGATTTTTACATGTCTTCTTGACTGATACCTTCCCCCCATAAATGACTTAATTTTGTTTCGATGTTCAACGCAGTTATTATGCAGCATTAAATATAGTAAACCATTGCAGGAAATTTTGAAGAGTTTGCAGAGGTAAAAGTCCATAGATTATACTTTCCGTATGGTCGATTTTAGTTGCCACCATGTTGAGAATGAAATGTGGACAAGATACCTATATATTTCATTTAATTTAAGTACCACATAAGTGTCGTATGTAATATTGAGAAATATTGCACCTTTTGCGACTGTAACAAAAGTTTTACTTACACTGGGCACGTTTGGCTTTATTTTAAAGCACTTCAATCAATCAAAAGGAAGTAGACAAAATACATTAAACAAAACTGCGGACTTACAAAAACATTAGGACTTGAATATACCGTCTGTCAGTGAAGTGCTCAGAGCTATGTCAAATATAATTTTGTGTGTGGCACACACAAACAGCATTTATTTGCTAAAACACTGATCAGCCGACACAAACGTTGAATATTGTGTTACCACAGCACAAAACTACGAAAGGTGACTTGGCAATGGAGGAGACAAAATACTGTCCACTGAAGATGCTTCAAAAGAGAGAAACGCGTCTGGTCTAAATAAGTCGCTTACTACAGTTGCAGAAGAGGAATATATTTCAATACCATAGGTAAAACTGCGACTGTGGAACAAAAACAAGAAAGAGAACACGAGTACCATTGTTTATGTACCTCAGTGATTGAAGTGCTTTAAAATAAAGCCAAAAGCGCCTGGTGTAAATAAAACTTTTTTTACAATCGCGAAAGATGGAATATTTCTCAATATTACATACGACACCTATGTGGTACTTAAACTAAATGAGATATTGTTATACAGTAAATTTTATATGAAATTTAGGTATCTTGTCCACATTTCATTCTCAACATTGTGGCAACTAAAATCGACCATATGGAAAGTATACGCTATGGAATTTTACCTCTGCAAACTCTTCAAAATTCCGTGCAATGGTTTACTACATTTAATGCTGCACAATAACTGCGTTGAACATCGAAACAAAATTTAGTCTTTTAGGGGGGGAAGGCATCAGTCAAGATGATGTGTAAAAATCAAATTTTTGGGCCAAATAGTTTTTGTGAAATCGAATGATAAGTGTGTCAAAGCAGTCGGAACACTATGTGTCTGCACAGGCGAGCGGTGCAGTGATGACAAAATCGCGCACAGCGCGGAATGCGGGGAACACGTGTCTGCAGCAGCCAAAGGGTTAATGAAGAGACAAAGCACTAGAAATTTCAAAAAACTCCATTCAAACGAATAAAATTCTTGAAGTAAGACACTTCGATATTGTTTTTAAATAAAGAAAAATTTATGCACCATACAAGGTTTGAACTCTTAACTTTTCGCTTAGTATCTCAGCACTTTAACCATTATGCTAACGCAGCTCGTGTGGCAGTAATACTCCATAAGGATTCTAATATGTCAAGCAAAATACTGACAAACACTATTGGTATGACTATGAATTACTCATGCTTCGTCGAAGTACAATAGGAAATAAACAATTACCACTGTTCTTTATTGCGAAAAGGCGGTTCGTGAGATTGATACAAACACCTTCCCTTGTTATCGCCTGAATTAGGAGTCTTATTGCTTGTTTGGTTTAATTAATATAATATAAAGCAATTGGTATAAAGAACACTTTTTCCAAACTGTCTATAAAACGAAGTCTGCTATCAAGACATGGCTTTTGTTCTATTACTTTATTTATGACTGAACGTTTCTAAAACTGAAGACACTCGTCCGTGCTCTGCACTGCAGCGAGATCTGGCAACGTCGTTCTCTGTTCATTGGCTGACTGTGTTTTGTGACGTCAGATGCGCAGAACGGACCTAAACTCGGCCGCCAAGATATATGACGCGCACTTTAGTTGCATAGGAAAGACCTTGGAGCAGATGGTCAACCGCCGCCTTGTCTGGATGTTAAAATCCCGGCAACTCCTTAGTCGCTTTCAGTGTGGGCTCAAGAGGTTTCGTTCCACCTTCGATAAACTTGCCCTCCTGGAGGCGGCTATACAAGAACCTTTCCTACGCCGTCATCACCTTCTAGGTGTATTTTTTGACGTCGAGAAGGCCCACGATACCACTTGCAGGCGTCTCATCTTGGAGCAGCTTCACGAATGGGGTTTTCGTGGTTGTCTTCCTCTTTTTATTCAGTCTTTCCTCTCGCCACGATATTTTAGATACCGAATTGGTGACGTCTTGTCTGACCGCTTTGAGCAGGAGAACGGTGTCCCTCAGGGTAGCGTTTTAAGTGTGACTGTCTTTGCCATCGCTATTAATAGCATTATCTCCATAGTGAAAAGTCCTGTCCAGTGTTACTTGTTTGTGGATAATTTCTTATTGTTTTGCTCTTCTTCAAGCCTTGCAATGACAACGCGTCAGTTGCAACTTACTCTTAGACGGTTGGATGACTGGGTGCAGAAGACTGGTTTTAAGTTTTCCACCGAGAAGTACGTAGTTTTTCACCGTTCTCGTTCAATTTTAACCTTTCCTGAGTTGAGGATGAGGGACACTGTCCTTACTTTTAAAGACACGGTGAGATTTCTGGGGCTCATTTTTGATTCGAAGCTTACGTGCTTACCTCACAAAGACCTGAAACGACGGGCACTTAAGGCTTTAAGTTTTCTAAAATGTCTTAGCCACACTACTTGGAGAGCCGACAGGAGTTGTCTCCTCCAGTTTTACAGGGCGTTTGTGCACGGTGTATGGGTCTGCGAGGCCTTCTTACTTAAAGATGTTGGACGTTGTGCACTATGAAGGGCTTCGGTTGGCCACTGGGGCATTCCGAACTAGCCCTATACCAAGCCTCTGTGCAGAGGCTGGTGAACCGCCACTTCATATGCGGCGGCGGCTACTTACAGTGCGCCAGGCGTATAAAACTTTGTCCACACCATACACACCTGCATACCATACCGTTGCTCAGCCTCCTTTGGCATGGTTATTTCATAACCGGCAACGAGCGACGCGGCCCTATGGGATTCGCGCACAGGATTGTCTCTCTGCGATGTCCATGGCTGGTCTTCGTGTTTTCCGTCGCAGTTGGAGGAGATTTCCACCTTGGCTCATCCGGAAACCCAGACTTATTTTAGATTTGACTAATTTTAAGAAAGATAGTAGACCAGATTTTACATTCTAATCTCAGTTTTTTAACATTTTAGATGCGCATCACTGTTTTACCATCGTTTACACTGATGGCTCCAAAGAGGAGAACTTCCTTGGCTGTTCTGTAGTGTTCCCTGATCATCTTACCTGGATTCACCTCCCTGATGAATATACCGTTTTCGCCGCGGAGCTCCACGCGATCCTGAAGGCACTGGAGTGGATGAATCGTGTTCGGGACAATCGATTTCTCCTCTGCTCCGATCCTCTTAGTGCCTTACAATCACTGCAGAACCTGTACCCGACTGAGGAGATGGTGCAGCTGATATATGGCCAACTGTACTTGCTCCAACGGCGGGGGAAGGTGGTGTCCTTCTGCGGGGTGGCTGGTCATGTCGGAATATGGGGCGATGAACAGGGCGATCGGGCTGCCAAGGAGGCCTGCAGAGAGCAGGATGTGGTCCAGTGTCCTATTCGCTAACAGTCTGTCATCTCTGCACTCCACAGGAAGTGCATGGAGTTGTGGGAGGACGAATGGCTGGTGACGACGGCCAATAAACTGCGGTTGGTGAAGCCAACAACTCTGCCGTGGCGTTCCTCCTGCCGGTTGCTCAGGCGGGAAGAGGTGGCCCTCACACGTCTTCGGATCGGGCACTGTCCTCTCACACATAGCTTTCTATTACGGCGGGAGGATCCTCCGTTTTGTGATGCTTCTGGTGTGCACATCTCTGTCCGGCACATTTTAACAGACTTCATTTTATACCGCGATGCAAGGGCAGAAGCACAAGTTGCTGGGGATCTGCCTTCTGTTTTAGCTAATGATGAGACGTGTGTGTCTAGGGTTTTTAAGTTTTGTGATGTGTCTGGACTCTGACTGTAAGCTTTTAGGCTGGAGGTTTTAGTGTATTGCAAAGTGGCTGCCTCTTCCCTTTTTTCCTTGCGGTCAGCCAGCCACTTCCAACTGCTATATTGTCTTAGCTCCCTCTACCACTTTCTTCCTGTGTTGTCCATGTTTTACTTCTGGCGGCATGCTTCGTCCCACGCTTCGGTGTGGGTAGGCACATATTTTTCCAAGCTTGTTACCTGTATTTTACGTTCTGTTTTATCTTACTGTTCTGAGTCTTTTCTTGACACCCGCTGAAGACCTTGCCGTCGTGCGCCCATACAACCCTCTCCATCCATCCATCCATGTTGTGTTGTGCTGTCAATTATTTCGTTTATTTTTCCGAAATGAATAGTGAAACAATATATGGTGCATTGTGGGAACTGAATGCAACTCGGAGAATGAATTTCCAGGAGATATTTAAGCATGTGTGACATATATGTCTCAGTTTCGCTGTCATAGATGCAGTGTGCAAAGTATGTGTGTACTGGATGGACTACCGAAGGCAAAATTCACACATTTATTGCACAAGGTGTAACCTCCACCACATTGCCTCGGGTGTTAATCCTAGCGGTTCTAGGCGCGCAGTCCGGAACCGCGCGACTGCTACGGTCGCAGGTTCGAATCCTGCCTCGGGCATGGATGTGTGTGATGTCCTTAGGTTAGTTAGGTTTAAGTAGTTCTAAGTTCTAGGGGACTGATGACCAAAGTAGTTAAGTCCCATAGTGCTCAGAGCCATTTTTGTTAATCCTAGTACTTTAGTTAAAAAAATGTACGAGGGAGCGTTCGATAAGTAATGCAACACATGTTTTCCCAAAGCAGGTTGCTTTTATTCAGGATTCGAAGTCGCCGTATCATTCCCAACTCCTTCGGCTTCAAAGCCCTCCGTTCAATGCGACGGCCTTACGCCACCGTACTGGGAGGGCATTTATGCACGCGTGCTCTACTGGTCCAAGTCGGAGCCAACATTTCGCTGCATCAATCGCCTCACCGTCGTCAGCTTACTGCTTTCCGCAGATTGCATCCTTCGTTGGGACAAACAGATGGAAGTGCAAGATTGGGCTGTAAGATGGACGAGAGAGACCGTTCAATGAAGTTTTGCGAGCTCCTCCCGGTTCCGCTCACTTGTGTGGGGCCTTGCATTGTCGTGGAAAAGGAGAAAATCGTTACACAATGGTTCAAAAGTTCAAATGTGTGTGAATTCCTAAGGGTCAAACTGCTGAGGTCATTGACCCCTACACTTACACGCTACTTAAACTAACTTAAGCTAAGAACAACACGCACACGCATGCCCGAGGGAGGACTCGAACCTCCAGTGGGAGGGGCTGCGCAATCCGTGACATGGCGCCCCTGACCGCGTGGCCAGTCCGCGCTGTCTACACGATAACTCTTTCAGGGTTCCAGAAGACCGTCCACTCGCGAACACAGCGAAAGAAAAACGACTGTATCAATGCCTCTGTACGATCCTTAATTTTTCTTATGTTATCTTTTCGGTTCTTACGCGAAACGTACATTGGTGGAAGCACAATCGTTCTGCAGTCAGCTCCAAATGCCGATTGCCTACATTCTGGCGATAGTGTTCCATGAAAAGAACGTCGCCTTCCCTCAAGGATTCCCATTTCAGTTCCTGAAGCATCTTCGTAACACTCACGTGTTGTTCGAACCTACCAGTTACCAATGTAGCAGCCCCACTCTGAATTGGTATGGATCAAACACCCAGTACTCAAGAATAGTTCACACTGATATTGCATACGCGATCTCCTTTTCCAAAATTCTGTCAATAAAACAATCCACCGTTGGCCTTCTCTGCTATCGCCTGTGCATGTTCCTTCCGTTTCATATCGCTTTGCAAGGTTACGCCTCGATCATTAATCGACCTGCATGTGCCAAGTAGTACAGTACGAATGCTGTATTGTAACATTATCGGATTGTTTTTCCTACTCATGTGCACTACCTTACATTTATCTACATTTTGAGCTAGCTGTCATTCATCATACCAACTATAAACTTTGTCTAAGTCATCTCTTATCCTCCTACAATCACTCAACTTGAAAGTGGTTCAAATGGCTCTGAGCACTGTGGGACTTAACATCTGAGGTCATCAGTTCCCTAGAACTTAATGAACTACTTAAACCTAACTAAACTAAGGACATCACACACATCCATGCCCGAGGCAGGATTCGAACCTGCGACCGTAGCAGTCGCGCGGTTCCGGACTTAAGTGCCTAGAACCGCTCGGCCACAGCGGCCGGTCCACTCAACTTCGACGCCTTACCGTACCCCACAGCATCATCAGCTAACAATCGCAGATTGCGGCCCTCCCTCACCGCCAGATCATTTATGTATAGAGAGAACAACATCTGTCCTGTGACACTTCCCTGGGGCACTCCTGACGATACCCTTGTCTCGAATGAACACTCCCCGTTGAGGACAACATACTGGGTTCGGGCCACTCACATATCGGCGGACAACATACGCTCGTACCTGTCTAACAGTCTTTAGCTTTTCGGAAAACTATAAATATGGAATCTGCCTGTTGCCCATCATCCATAGTTATCAAGCCGGCCGGTGTGGCCGAGCGGTTCTAGCCGCTTCAGTTTGGAACCGCGCGACTGCTACGGTCGCAAGTTCGAATCCTGCCTCGGGCATGGATGTGTGTGATGTCCTTAGATTGGTTACGTTTAAGTAGTTCTAAGTTCTAGGGGACTGATGACCTCAGAAGTTGAGCCCCATAGTGCTCAGAGCCATTTGAACCATGGTTATCAGGATATCGTATGAGAAAAGGGCAAGCTGGGTTTCGCACGAGCGATGTTTTCTAAATCCATGCAGATTTGCGCACAGAACCGATTCTCTGTCAAGGATCTTTATGTTATTCGAACTGAGAATATGTTCGAGAATTCTGCAGCAAGCCGATGTTAAGCAAAGTGGTCTGTAATTTATCGGGTAATCTTTGTTACCCTTTTTATATACAGGAAATACCTGCCCTTTCTTCCAGTCGTTTGGAGTTTGCGGCAGGCGACAATTTCGCGATAAATGCCAGCGTCTCGTTTCTCTTTCTCAGTTTTTTCCCCTGTGTATGGGAGTTTTATGTCCATGTATGTCTTCCACTGTTAACTGAATCTCTCGCTGGCCGATCTGCTTTGACATTCTGCACTCTAGGGGGGGAAAAAACCGACGCACGACGAAGGAATTATCCGAATGGGGCGGAAATTGGTACATGTGTCATACTTCTACACACAAACAAATGATTACAGTTTCAGAAAAACTGAGTGAGTTATTCAAGAGGAAAAGCTTCACAAATTGAGCAAGTGAATAGCAAGTTGGTCCACCTGTGGCTCTCATGCAAATAGTTACTCATCTTGGCGTTGACGGATGTCGTGCGGAGTTCTTTCCAGTTGGCGCGTTCGATCGTCGAAATCCCGAGATGGCTGGACAGTCCTGCCCATAGCGCTCCAAAGGTTCTCAGATGGCGTTGCTAGCCAAGGGGGCGGTGTAAGGTGTACGTGAAATTCGTTGAAATTTGACATTTTCTGTTTTCTACTCCACAATTACTTTGGACTTTCCTGAACATTTTGCTATATAATACATTAAAATCAGACACTTGTGAGACCTTCAAATAATATTTTGAATGTTGACGTGTGACGGCTACGCATAATCTGCCACAGTTCAGCAGTCATATCTTGAGAACTACACAGTCTAGAAGGCTATGAATTTGCCTACTGCTACATCTCAGAAGTTGGCATTACGAATGAACAAATCAGTCCTGTGTTTCTGATGCTAGTTTTCGTTGAAAGTAGTGTGATTATCGGCCATTCTTGTAGTAAGCTAATTTCTATTGCTTTTAATACGTAAATAAAATGACTAAGCGTAAAAGTAACTTCCAGAAACGCAAATTTGCGGGTAACAGATACGTGAGACCTGCATTTTCTTCTGAAGTACTTGAAAAGACGTGTGCCAGCAATGAAAGAAACCACGATAATGTTTCTGAAGTGACCACGCCCCCTAGCGCATCGAAAAGGAAAGTAACTTTAGAAACGGATGAGAGTGCTAAAAGTAATGATATTATGGGCAACGTCATTACTGATCTGCAAATCCTTGCAAAAGTTCTTTCTGAAACTGTATCTTGCTGCCTTTGTGGTGGTGAAGTTAAACTTTATGGGGATATTGGAGCTAGAATAGCTGTTGTGTCTAAATTAATTATTAAATGTCAGAAGTGCAAAAACGAAAAAGCATTTCATACTTCACCAAAGTGTTCAGGTAATGAATTGTATGAAACTAATGTGAGACTATTCTATGGCCTTAGATGCATTTGTAAAGGTCCAAGGGCTGGTAATGTTCTCTGCACTGTGTTTAATTTGCCAAAACCGCCTTCTATGTATACGAAATATGTAACAGCAATTTGAGGACTCTGTAAATGCTGTGGCTGAAGATTCCATGGTTGCTGCTACATCAGAAACTGTTGAACAAAATGAGGGTGACACATACATCACCATTGCTGCGGATGGATCCTAGCAAAAGCGTGGGTGTGGTTCTAAAAATGGTTTTACATCTGCAATAAGTATTGACACTGGAAAAGTTTTGGATTTTGAAGTTCTCAGTAAGTGGCTCGTTCAAATGGCTCTGAGCACTATGGGACTCAACTGCTGTGGTCATAAGTCCCCTAGAACTTAGAACTACTTATACCTAACTAACCTAAGGACATCACACACAGCTATGCCCGAGGCAGGATTCGAACCTGCGACCGTAGCAGTCGTGCGGTTCCAGACTGTAGCGCCTTTAACAGCTCGGCCACTCCGACCGGCGTCTCAGTCAGTACTGCCAAGGCTGTACAGTGAACTAGAAAAACAGATTATTTCATAAGCAGCAAAGTATAAAAAATTATGATGGCACAAGTGCAGGAATGGAGGTAAAAGGAGCAGTTAACATTTTCCAGCATTCGCAGGAGGACAGAGGTGTCAGATATGTGAATTACTTAAACGATGGAGACAGGAAGGCTATCATTGCAGTGCAAAACAGTAAGCCATATGATGTTCCGATACAAAAACCTGACTGTGTAGGACATGTCAAGAAAAGGATTGGAACACGTCTGCATAACCTGAAAACCAATCTGGGTAACACAAAATTGTCTGATGGCAAGACAATAAAATGTGCTGGAAGACTAACGACAAAGTACCTGATGAATTACAGGAATATTATGGGAAGGCCATTATAGATAACTGTGACAATTTAGAGAAGATGAGAAGAGCTGTGTAGAGCACTTGCTTTCATCAAATATCAACCGATGAAAAGCCATGTCATGCTTTGTGTCCACCTCCACGAAACACTTGGTGTAAATAGAGGCAAGCTGAATTTTTTGACACCCTGCATGAATTTACGCATAAACATTCTCTTCCTGTGGCCGTAATGGAGGCAATCAAACCTATTTACAGAGATTGGCAAATCCTGAGCTACTAAAGAAGTGTTTACATGGGAAGACCCCCGAATGTGAATGAGTCCTTCAATAATGTTTTGTGGTGCTGTGTGCCTAAAAATGTATTTGTTGGCCTTCAGCGTCTGAAGCTGTAATAACTTTTAATGGTGGGATCTGTGGAAGACTTAAAGTTCTGGAGAAGTTAGGGGTAAGATTGGGACAGCTAAAGGCTGCGGGAACTGGATGAGCTTCGTGTACGTGAAGCAGAGTTAGCTGCTCAGCAAATGACAAAAGAAGCAAGAAAGAAGAGGAGGAGGCAAGCACTGGGCTGTTATGACACTGAAGAAGACACAGACTATGGGCCAGGGAAATTCTAGTGCAGAAAAGACGCAGAAATGTCTGTTTAAGAATTTGTAATAAAAAAGTTTTAAACCTCAATATCTCTGAACGACATTTTTTGCAACAAATGACCCGTTTTCTAAAAAAGTACTGATGGTAGAGACGTGAAATTTTCACAGCATGCCAAGTGTGAGATATGGGCCACGCGGAGTGGCCGTGCGGCTTGAGGCGCCATGTCACGGATTGCGCGGCCGCTCCCACTGGAGTTTCGAGTCCTCCCTCGGGCATGGGTGTGTGTGTTGTTCATAGCTTAGGTTACTTTAAGTAGTGTGTAAGTATAGGGACCGATGACCTCAGCAGTTTGGTCCCTTAGGAGTTCACACACATTTGAACGGAATAACGGTTATGCATTCCACTTATGTTTACATTTGTCCTCTGTCAACGTCAGCACGTGGATGTGTTCCGTTACCGCGAGTACCGGCACTAAGCACTGGGAGCGTCAACGTCAGTGCCGTGTTATGTAATTAATAACGTTGTGTTTCAGTGAATGGTACCTGTGATACATTTTTGAATAGGTCTGTAGGAGAGGAAATGAATTACTGAATAAAAAATACAGGGTGACATTTAAAAAAGTAATACCGCTGTTCATATCTTTGTAAAAAACAAAGCTACATCGGAGGCAATCATGCTGATTGATGACCCCCTGACGGCTAAAGAACGTTTGCATAAAACATGTTGTAATTTGCATTTGGACAAACAGTTATTTATGGTGATCAAGAATATAGTGTATTTAATGTCTGAGTGAGGATTAAACCGTAGACAATCTGTAGTTTGAGCCGTCTTCTTTGCGGGATGATACTCCTCTGCCCGATCGAGACCTTTTCGTCAGCCCCGGGCAGGTCTGGATGCTGGGCGGGCAAAGAACGCGTGCCGCATGTTTCTCTGGTGACCAAGTCCCGACGAAGCAGGCAAAGAGAGCCCACTGCTTGCCCCCGTGCACCACAACACTGGCGTAATCGCGCGATGCTGTATCGCGTCTATCAGCCAGTCCAATCTCCGCCTGTGATAAGGCCCGGGGCCCAGGACTTCACCGAACAGATAGCGTCCCACTCGAGACGCTATCAGGGACGTTCCATCTGCTCGTGGGAGGCGACGAGGCTGGGCGGAGAAGGAGCGGTCTTATCTGCACGTTTCCGTGGAGACAGCGTCCGATTTGTTCGCCTCTCGCGACACAAGCAGGCACCTTTCCTTTTGGGCAAGCCGCAGCCAAATCTGCTCACAGTGAAAAAAATCTTACGCACTGGCTGTTAACATCTACATCTACATGGTTACTCTGCAATTCACACTTAAGTGCCTGGGAGAGGGTTCATCGAACCATTTTCATACTACTTCTCCACCATTCTACTCTCGAATGGCGTGTGGGAAAGGAACACCTAAATCTTTCCGTTCGAGCTCTGATTTCTCTTATTTTATTGTGATAATCACTAAGCAGATTCAGAAGGATGTAGGCTGCAGTAGTTGCTGGGAGATGAAGAAGCTTGCACAGGATAGAGTAGCATGGGGAGCTGCATCAAACCAGTCTCAGGACTGAAGACGAGAACAACAAGAACTACATACACGTAAATTTGGAGTAGGTATTAAAATCCATGGAGAAGAAATAAAAACATTGAGGTTCGCCGATGACATTGTAATTCTGTCAGACACACCAAAGGACTTGGAAGGGCAGTTGAACGGAATGGACAGTGTCTAGAAAGGAGGATATAAGATGAACATCAAGGAATGGACAGTGTCTAGAAAGGAGGATATAAGATGAACATCAACAAAAACAAAACGAGGATAATGGAATGTAGTCGAATTAAGTCAGATGATGCTGAGGGAATTAGTTTAGGAAATGAGACACTTCAGTAGTAAAGGAGTTTTGCTATTTGGGGAGCAAAATAACTGATGATGGTCGAAGTAGAGAGGATATAAAATGTAGACTGGCAATGGCAAGGAAAGCGCTTCTGAAGAAGAGAAATTTGTTAACATCGAGTATAGATTTGAGTGTCAGGAAGTCGTTTCTCAAAGTATTTGTATGGCGTGTAGCCACGTATGGAAGTGAAACGTGAACGATAAATAGTTTACACAAGAAGAGAATAGAAGCTTTCGAAATGTGGTGCTACAGAAGAATGCTGAAGATTAGATGGGTGGATCACATAACTAATGAGGAGATATTGAATTGAATTGGGGAGAAGAGGAGTTGTGGCACAACTTGACTAGAAGAAGGGATCGGTTGGTAGGACATGTTTTGAGGCATCAAGGAATCACCAATTTAGCATTGGAAGGCAGTGTGGAGGGTAAAAATCGTAGAGGGAGACCAAGAGATGAATACACTAAGCAGATTCAGAAGGATGTAGATTGCAGTAGATACTGGGAGATGCTTGCACAGGATAGAGTAGCATGGAGAGCTGCATCAAACCAGTCTCACGACTGAAGACCACAGCAACAACAACATTAAAGGTGTAGCGGCACTACCGTTTGGGATAGGAAAACTCAGTTTTGGTCCAATTTTTCTGAGCACGCAAGTTACAGCCAGGGATCGGGTGGTAGGACATGTTCTGAGGCATCAAGGGATCACAAACTTAGCATTGGAGGGCAGCGTGGAGGGTAAAAGTCGTAGAGGGAGACCAAGAGATGAATAAAGTCAGCAGATTCAGAAGGATGTAGGTTGCAGTAAGTACTGGGAGATGAAGAAGCTTGCACAGGATAGAGTAGCATGGAGGGCTGCATCAAACCAGTCTCAGGACTGAAGACCACAACAACAACAACATTAACATTGTGCTACTCATTCCTCCCTACGTAGCTGGGTGACAACAAAACATTCTCACATTCGCAAGAGGAAGTTGATGATTGAAATTCCGTAAATAGCTCTCGCCGCTGAGAAAACCACCTTTGTTCCAGTGACTACCACCCCCAACTCGCGTATCATATCAGTGACACATTCTTTCTTTCTTTCTCGTGCCTTTGTCCCGTTGCAACACGGGGTCGGCTTTGTTATGACGGATTTGGCAGCGTTAATTGGAGAGGGTGGCTGGATGCCCTTCCTGCCGCCACCCCGAACCCCACGGGGCGGAAGTAGTGTACCCCAGCTGTCTGCGTCTAGTGTAAGTCACGAAATAGTGCGGACGTTTTCAAATGTCTGTGAGTCGTGTAACTGAGGCGGAACTGGGGGACCAGCCCGGTATTCACCTAGCGCGATGTGGAAAACCGCCTAAAAACCACATCCAGGCCGGCCGGCATACCGGCCCCCGTCGTTAATCCGCCGGGCGGATTCGATCCGGGGCCGGCGCGCCTACCCGAGTCCAGGAAGCAGCGCGTTAGCGGTCTCGGCTACCCTGGCGGGTCAGTGACACTCTCACCCCCTATTGCGCGATAGCACTTTTTCCACGTCCTCCGTCAATCCTACCTGGTAAGGATCCCACACCGCGCAGCAATATTCCAGCAGAGGATGGACAAGTGTAATGTAGGCTTTCAAATAACTTCCAGGAATTCAGCCAGGTAACACTTTTAGCGACCGCCGGTATTTCGGCGGGAGAACACACCGCCATTTTCAAGGCAAACTGCAACGGACAGGCGGCGTACATGCAAATTTAAAACCTCGGTTCTCGGACTGAAGCAGGAAATACACTCCTGGAAATTGAAATAACAACACCGTGAATTCATTGTCCCAGGAAGGGGAAACTTTATTGACACATTCCTGGGGTCAGATACATCACATGATCACGCTGACAGAACCACAGGCACATAGACACAGGCAACAGAGCATGCACAATGTCGGCACTAGTACAGTGTATATCCACCTTTCGCAGCAATGCAGGCTGCTATTCTCCCATGGAGACGATTGTAGAGATGCTGGATGTAGTCCTGTGGAACGGCTTGCCATGCCATTTCCACCTGGCGCCTCAGTTGGACCAGCGTTCGTGCTGGACGTGCAGACCGCGTGAGACGACGCTTCATCCAGTCCCAAACATGCTCAATGGGGGACAGATCCGGAGATCTTGCTGGCCAGAGTAGTTGACTTACACCTTCTAGAGCACGTTGGGTGGCACGGGATACATGCGGACGTGCATTGTCCTGTTGGAATAGCAAGTTCCCTTGCCGGTCTAGGAATGGTAGAACGATGGGTTCAATGACGGTTTGGATGTACCGTGCACTATTCAGTGTCCCCTCGACGATCACCAGTGGTGTACGGCCAGTGTAGGAGATCGCTCCCCACACCATGATGCCGGGTGTTGGCCCTGTGTGCCTCGGTCGTATGCAGTCCTGATTGTGGCGCTCACCTGCACGGCGCCAAACACGCATACGACCATCATTGGCACCAAGGCAGAAGCGACTCTCATCGCTGAAGACGACACGTCTCCATTCGTCCCTCCATTCACGCCTGTCGCGACACCACTGGAGGCGGGCTGCACGATGTTGGGGCGTGAGCGGAAGACGGCCTAACGGTGTGCGGGACCGTAGCCCAGCTTCATGGAGACGGTTGCGAATGGTCCTCGCCGATACCCCAGGAGCAACAGTGTCCCTAATTTGCTGGGAAGTGGCGGTGCGGTCCCCTACGGCACTGCGTAGGATCCTACGGTCTTGGCGTGCATCCGTGCGTCGCTGCGGTCCGGTCCCAGGTCGACGGGCACGTGCACCTTCCGCCGACCACTGGCGACAACATCGATGTACTCTGGAGAACTCACGCCCCACGTGTTGAGCAATTCGGCGGTACGTCCACCCGGCCTCCCGCATGCCCACTATACGCCCTCGCTCAAAGTCCGTCAACTGCACATACGGTTGACGTCCACGCTGTCGCGGCATGCTACCAGTGTTAAAGACTGCGATGGAGCTCCGTATGCCACGGCAAACTGGCTGACACTGACGGCGGCGGTGCACAAATGCTGCGCAGCTAGCGCCATTCGACGGCCAACACCGCGGTTCCTGGTGTGTCCGCTGTGCCGTGCGTGTGATCATTGCTTGTACAGCCCTCTCGCAGTGTCCGGAGCAAGTATGGTGGGTCTGACACACCGGTGTCAATGTGTTCTTTTTTCCATTTCCAGGAGTGTAGTATCGCGACATTGCTGGTCGCGTTGGTCGAGATCGAATGACTGTTAGCAGAATATGGAATCGGTGGGTTCAGGAGGGTAAAACGGAACGCCGTGCTGGATCCCAACGGCCTCGTGTCACTAGCAGTCGAGAGGACAGCCATCTTATCCACATGGCTGATAATCTCGATCCCTGAGTCAACAGATGGGGACGTTTGCAAGACAACAACCATATGCGCGAACAGTTCGACGACGTTTGCAGCAGCACGGACTATCAGCTCGGAGACCATGGCTGCGGTTACCCTTGACGCTGCATCACAGACAGGAGCGCTTGCGATGGTGTACTCGATGACGTACCTGGGTGCACGAATGGCAAAACGTCATTTTTTCGGATGAATCCAGGTTCTGTTTACAGCATCACGATGGTGGCATCCGTGTTTGGCGACATCGCGGTGAACGCACATTGGGAACATGCAACCGTCATCCCCATACTGGCGTATCACCCGGCGTGATGGTATGGGGTGCCAGCGCTTACACGTCTCGGTCACCTCTTGTTCGCATTGACGACACTTTGAATACTGGACGTTACATTTCAGATGTGTTACGACCCGTGGCTCTACCCTTCATTCGATCCCTGCTGAACCCTACATTTCAGCAGGATAATGCACGACCGCATGTTGCAGGTCCTGTACGGGCCTATCTGGATATAGAAAATTTTCGACTGCTGCCCTGGCCAGCACATTCTCCAGATCTCTCACCAACTGAAAACGACTGGTCAATGGTGCCCGAGCAACTGGCTCGTCACAATACGCCAGTCACTACTCTTGATGAACTGTGGTATCGTGTTGAAGCTGCATGGGCAGCTGTACCTGTACACGCCATCGAAGCTCTGTTTGACTCGAATGGCCAGGCGTATCAAGGCCGTTATTACGGTCAGAGGTGGTTGTTCTGGGTACTGATTTCTCAGGATGTATGCACCCAAATTGTGTGAAAATGTAATCACATGTCAGTTCTAGTATATTTGTCCAATGTATACTCGTTTATCATCTGCATTTCTTCTTGGTGTAGCAATTTTAATGACCATGGTGTACATTCTTTTTCATGGAACTGCACGCTGCATCATGTTCTTCAAGAAAGAAGAAGTAAATATCACTCTGTCCAAAGAGCTAATATGTCATCTGATTTACTCTGTTACAGAGGTAATCGTAGCAGCGGAGGTGCGAAGTTAGACACGTGAACTGCTGCTGATGAAAGTATCCACCAAACACACACCTAGAAATAACCCACATTACTCGCACATCCTTACGACGGCAGTACTTAAACACCAGTAGAGGTACCAGCCCGGTGTTCACCTAGTGGGATGTGGAAAACCACGTAAAAACTATGTACAGACTGGCCTACAAACTGGCTCTCGTCGTCTGCTGGCCAGATTCGACCCGAGGCCCACACACCTCCACATCCCATATAAGGCGCTTTAACACGCACGGCTATCTGGGCGGGCTACTACTCTCCCAAGAACTGTACTATTTTACATCTGGAATATTTGACCCAAGAGGACGCCATCATCATTTAAGCATACAGTAAAGCTGCGTGCCCTCGGGAAAAATTACGGCCTTAGTTTCCCCTTGCTTTCAGCCGTTCCCAATTCCCGCACAGCAAGGTCGTTTTGGATAGTGTTACAAGGCCAGATCAGTCAATCATCCAGACTGTTGCCCCTGCAACTACTGAAAAGGCTGCTGCCCCTCTTCAGGAACCACACGTTTGTCTGGCCTCTCAACAGATACCCCTCCGTTGTGGTTGCACCTACAGTAACGGCCATCTGTATCACTGAGGCACGCAAGCCTCTCCACCAACGGCAAGGTCCATGGTTCATGGCATATATCAGTACAGAATTTAAAGGAAGGAGAAGCATCAGCCCCAGAAGGATTAATTGATTTTTGTTACTATTGGATAAATGGTAGCAATCTAAAATGCAAAGAAAATCCTAAGCGTATTTGTCAAATCAAATCTCATTGTGAAGCCATCGCATATGCTGTCCGTAATGGTAAAGTCAAGACGTCAAAACACATTATATTTATTTGATAAACAGCTGAAAAATTATTGATTTTTTCGTAGGTATGGTCATTGCATTAATTATGAAGGGGTAGAAAAGCTGGAAACAGAAGCGACATATTCTTCATTAGAGAAGTCAAGTATCTGTCCTGAAACAATTAAAAAATCACCGCATCTCTGCACCGGTATTGCTTTTCACAACTTTGATTGATTCGTAGAAACAAAGAGTGGAATATATACGTTACACGATGCTGTTGACATTACTTTCCCAAATGTTAATTTAAATGTCCCAAGAGAAGCACAGTAAATAGATTTACCTGCTGTCAATAGCGAGGTGACCTCAAACATAAAGAACTCTTGTGATTATATCTTTAGATGTAGAGGAACAACCATCACAAAAGAAAGAAAAAACTAGTAATTTAGACTTGTCGGCCCATGCATGTGAAAATACAGAACCTGAAATTTACACTCATAGAAAGTGACTGATACAATGTGGATGGTTAGCCATGCCCTTCAGTTGTCAAATTTTCCAACGTGGGTTGGTTTCTATAGCTTACTGCATGACAGCGCTACTCCAAAACAAATATTTCCGTATCTACCTTCCGTTAACGCATCGCCAACCAATAAATCAGTAGTTTTGGAGACTATGAAAGGAAGCCAGGAAATTTGCAAAGAAGTCCAACAGTCTTCCATCCGAGCTACACAAGACCTCGGAATTGCGAAAGTAACTTTACAAATTCAAGCTAGCGACAAAGCATATCTGGATGATCTGTTCATACGTCTGCGGCCTTTTCATATCATGATGACTTATTTCAGAGCTTTAGGAAAAATCAAAGTAGAACTGTATTTTAAGCAATACTGTGGTCCAGAATAATCTGTTAGCTTCGGGCTCCGTAAATGGGTTTCTTGAGCGAAAACACTTCAATAGATGTAAGAGATTTCATCCTTTGTTGGCTGTACGATCGGAAATTTCAAATTTGAAATCATTTCAGGAAATAAATAATACCGTGATCACATATCAAATGGCCGTGGAAATTGAGAGACTGAAAAATATCTTCATAATCTTCATTTACAATAGAGAAGCATCTGCACAGGAAATTTTGCTTTACTTAAATTTATACTGTCAAAAATTACCAACTTTTTTTGTATGTAATCAACAAAGTTATGCTCGCTGGACAGTCAATTAAAATGACAGTTTGCAAAAAGTTACCGAAACTCACTGTGATTCGTTTCAACAATTTCAATGCCATTTCTTCAGCAGTCAAAGAACCAATAAATCCTTTTCAAAAATCCAGTCGATTTAGTTCTGGAACAAACAGTCAATCCAGATGCAGCTAGAAGATTCACAGCTATAATACAATTCACTAACTCAGTTTCATCTCTTCAGCGACGGACTCTCAGGCATGATATACAATCAACCATCATTAGTTATGTTTATAAAGATTTGGGTTTGCATAAAAAAACAAGATGTTCCAGCAGAGTTAGCAAATCATAGCATGAAAAATAACAGCAAGCAATTACTAAAATTTACTCACACCTTTGATCAGCTTATCAATCCATTCATCGCTGGATTACCTAAAGATCTCTTAACAAATATTTTGTCCAGTAAAGTAGACTCAGAACCAGTTGAAACATTCCTTCTAAATATAAGAACCAAATGATGAGATTAAACGTAAAATTTTCATTGCAGAATGTACAGAAGTCGCAAATAGTTTTGAGAAGAGCGTAAAAAATATCCGCTAGGCAACTTTTCTGTGGATTATTTTAGAAAAAAGAAAAACAAAGATCCGTGGTAAAGTGCAGGAAGTATGTATTCAAAGAGATTTATTTCAATGTATTCTCAGTAGATCGATTGACCGTGAAACCGACATGGCGAAAATTTTCTCACAGTCCGTAACTCAAGTGCCATTATCCATGTGCCATTTCGATGGCGGTATTTGTAAAATCCAAAAATCTATTGTAATGAAAGCTCTGGAAAAAGTCGGAGACCACAATCCACTTCCTCAGACAGATATTGTGATAACCGATGGTTTTTTTCTTACTTCATACTATGACTAATGTCCCTAAAACGTTTGGAAGCAACTCATAGAAAATTATGCAGTTGGTAACAATTAAAAGCGGCGAGATATGACGTCGTTTTCTATCAATATCTTTCGCCATCAATTGAATATTATGATAGATATCTTCGGGATGAACCAACACAATTGGAGTTTAACATTATTGCACTCGATCAAGTTCGGCTGAATCGTTTCTGAAGAAGAGAAATTTATTAACATCGAGTATAGATTTAAGTGTCAGGAAGTCGTTTCTGAAAGTATTTGTATGGAGTGTAGCCATGTATGGAAGTGAAACATGGACGATAACTAGTTTGGACAAGAAGAGAATAGAAGCTTTCGAAATGTGGTGCTACAGAAGAATGCTGAAGATAAGGTGGGTAGATCACGTAACTAATGAGGAGGTATTGAATAGGATTGGAGAGAAGAGAAGTTTGTGGCACAACTTGACTAGAAGAAGGGATCGGTTGGTAGGACATGTTTTGAGGCGTCAAGGGATCACAAATTTATCATTGGAGGGTAGCGTGGAGGGTAAAAATCGTAGAGGGAGACCAAGAGATGAATACACTAAGCAGATTCAGAAGGATGTAGGTTGCAGTAGGTACTGGGAGATGAAGAAGCTTGCAGAGGATAGAGTAGCATGGAGAGCTGCATCAAACCAGTCTCAGGACTGAAGACCACAACAACAACAACAAGTTCGGCTGTGTGACTTCGCAAAAAAATTTAAAAATACATGCTTCAAACAGTCTCTTGTTGATACCCTCATCTTGCACGGGGCTTTTGAGCAGATTGTACAATTCACTGTTAATAAACAGATTTCATTAATTACAAACAGTGTCAGCCTTATACTGTGACCAATAACACAGCTGTGTCTGGTACTGAAGGAAGTCCGTCGGGTCCACGTTATGATGAGGCTGACACCGAGATTGTGTACCATCTCTGTAATATTGATGCTCAGTCCAATTTTGTGATTCAGTGCACTGATACTGATATTGCAGCAGTTATGCTGGGCACTGTGCATCATTCAGAAACTGATGACTCTCGCGTGTGGATGCTGACTGGCGACGGAAATAAGCTGAGGTAGTTGATAATTCAAAAATGTACAGAAAGTTGTGATCGCCCTTATCTTGAAGCTTACCGGGCTTCTTGTGATCACTGGCTGTGATCACAAGTCATCTTGTTTATTTCAAGAAAGACAAACAAACGCCGTTCAATATACTTAGAAAGAAATATGAGCATCAATAAGCATTTATCAGTTTCTCCGAGCCGGAGTTATTCATAGATATAAAACTACAGGAACAAACCTTCAATATACTTCAGAAATTTGTGTGTGGTGTTTATAACGTGCCAGGAATTATAGATGCTCCTCGACCCTTACACTGCTTCCGACGTAAATGAAGAGTTTACTAGGAAAAGTATTACAAACTTGGATGCGAGCAACTTAGCACTGTGTAAGATTGAACCTGGACAGCAACTCTGTTGAGTAAATTACGTCGCTGGTCTCTCGAATAATGCTCATACGAAGGTGCTTGGTATTTTCAGTCCTGAAAGTGATGGATGGGAGTTACAAGACAACCTTTATCAACTGTACTGGTTCGATAGAGACAAGTTACCTGCTTTCGTCAGTGATTCGCGTGGGACAAATTCAGGTATTTTGCTTTAACTTAAAATAGCTTTTATAAATTAGTAGCTTCAGACTTTTAGGGTTATGTTATTTGTTTTTACAGGAGCAGACACAAATAATGGTACTGATGATTATGTAGACCTAGATATTCAATACAAAGATTGACTGGATGACGATGGCGATAGTAAAATGGTGAAAGTAAAAGAACCGCAATATACTTATTCATGAAAAGTAACTAATCTTTAAATAACGTTTTTATCATCTTTGCTGTGCACATTTCTTTATACTGTATCTTGTGAGACGAAATGCATATCAGTATTTATTGATGGAATTAAATGCTGGTAACAAACATTCATTCCAAATACATTTAGTATACAACTTTCGTCCATAGGTCAACAATTTATTACCATACTGCAATTTGTAATTGAGCATTAAAATATGGTTTGACTTGTTCTGAACAATTTTATTGTGACATAAGTTTTTTGCTACATTTGTCAATCATTTTAACTTGTAATGGCTAAAAAGTATGTCTACTAGAAGACAACAACAAATAAAATAAAAAGACGCCTACAACTCTTCTCCACAAGCCTCCTTGCGATGTGTGGCGGAGGGTGTTTTGTCACCTCCTCTCTTTTCCCGTTCCGCTCACTAATGGTGAGTGCAAGAAACCGACTCCTCTGTAGGAACGGCTTGCTAAAACAACGATTATGTGAAACACAGATCGCTCTGTTGGCCACGACACCCAGAGAGCGCCCAAGCTAATGCCGTGTTCCTTCACTTCCGGGAGGCATTCGATACAGTTACGCAGTGCCTCCTGATGAGCAGAATACGAGCGATCAGAACACCAGACCAACTGTGTCTGGACTGAAGAGTGTGACGTAAAATTTACATGGAGTGTACCCAAAGGACCAACATTTTGCACATTATCCACCGTCCTAGGATCCATATAAAGCCGACCAGTCGATAGTAGCGTCACCTGACGGGGAATGACTGCCAGTCAGACACAGGCACGTTGCATGTAGTATCAGTGAGTGTGCTGTCCGTGTTCAGAGCAGGGAATGCGCGCCCATCAATCTCATTTTGACTGAGGGCAGGTTGTGATATGCCCGGAGGCCCACCACGAGCATTTCGGAAACTGCACGACTTGTCTAGGGTTCGAGGGGTGCTGTGGTGAGTGTCTTCAACACGTGGCGAAACCACTTACAAAAGTCGTGCGGTTGGGCGGGTAGTCATCACAGACGACAGACGTCGTGGTCTGGACAGAGTGGTGAGACTGTAACACTACGCTACTGCGTACCATACTTATTAAAGCCTGTACTATGGTAAGTTGACGGGCTTCACCTTATAAGAAAGGATTTTGGTATATATGTTGACCGCGTGTACCTGAATGCAGGCAAAATCAGACTTTCACCCACTCAGTAACAACAATGATAGGTCAAGCAAGCCTGAAGTGCAACAACACGTTAGGACGGACAAGAAACGACACAGCAGATGCTACCAAATTGTTAATAATACGGTCGTCAGCCTAATTAGGCATTAACTGAGTTTCTTCCCAGTACAAGTTGATGTACGTTCATACCAAACAACACGTAACAACACTGCATAATATGGCAAATTTTAGAACCAGGAAATCTACTGAACTAATAATTTCACTTTCTGTACTAATATGAACAAGCCATAAATACACAACAATACACTATAATGTTTACTACAAACTTCGTACCGTCTATGGATCTGATTTAAATCGGGCATAGGTTACCCTAGAAATAGCACTTTCGAAACACACATACAATGTCAATTTTGAAAAAGGTAAAACACTAATAAATTTTGATTTTATATTGACTTTAACTTTGCTGGTCAAACCAGTTCAGTACACTTCAGAATTTAATTGAATAGAAAAGAAAATGGGGGGGGGGGCCTGAAACTGTTATGATCACTGTATTGAAACTATTTATTGAAAGCATTAAGCACTCAAGATTTCCAATATATGAATTACTACTCTTTTTATCATATTTCCTGCTCATTTAACTACCATTTTATCTGCCTCAAATAATTAAACTTCATTACTAAACCAATTTCAACATTATCTTCCAACTTTGCCAGACCTATATATTCATTAACAACAAAGTTCTTTAAACATCATTCTAACATAGATAGGTCTGCAGGTAAGTATTATTAACATAAATTTTAAATCTTCATTTCGGGACACTCGGATTGCACAACATGTGGAAAGGGCCCTGTCTAAGTTAATGATGAGGATAATTAAATGATAGGACAGTTCTGGTAAAAGTTAAGTTGTTATTGAACAGTATGGAACAAAAGTAACACTGGTCCAGACGAATACAGTACTAAAAGTTTCAACCTGTTCGTATCGATGCGGTGGTTGGCGGGCGGCGAGATGGCGAGGCGCACAGCACACATACAATCACAGCTATGGCTCTTGATGTATCGGCACTTTACTTCTTCATAGCGTCGCAATATTTTTCCATTTAGTGCCTATAGAATTTTGCCATGCTGTATAATCGTCGGAAAGGGCACATCCGAGGCTCAACGAAACTACGTCTTCCAGGAGAGCCTCCTCGATCCAGAACGTTGTTACTCAGACCGATGCCCAACTCCGACTACTACTGCTGAGCCCGTTATGCCGTACAGTGCCCGTGTGCATTTTCCCGTGCTCGCCTGCCATCCACCTTTTACCGCTCCCCTACAGACAGGGTATTCACCAAAGGTTTTGCATTCTACATATCCTAATACATTGCCTACGTATGGACCAGGCGCACAATTACACCTGTAACATCTTACAACAGTTTCAACATTTCTTACATTTCCATTTTGTTATAATATTGCTTGCAATTTGACATAAACATTAATATTCACATCGAAAATTGTTTACAGTTTCTTTAACATAATGACATGAAAAGAAGAAAGAAATGAAATCAGAACATCGCTTACACTAATTTATCGAAAATCAGAAGAAAAAATTATTATATGTACAGTTTTTGTTGTTACAAGACAGGACAGCCGGCGAACTGTGGTGGAACTACCATCGGACTTTAATGCTGCACAGGGTACAAGTGTGTCTGGAAACACAGTGCACCGATCACTCCTAACGATGGGCCTCCACGGCTAGCGATCCGTACGTCCTCGAATTTTAACACCGTGACATCAGCAACTACTACTGAAATAGACACGTGACCATTGGCACTGGACATTGGCGCAGTGGCAGAGCGTTGCACAGTCTGATGAATCCCGATACCTTCTTCATCATACCCATTGGAGGGCACGAATCCGTTGTCTTCCAGGGGAACAACTCCTTTACACCTGTACTGCGGGATGGAGACAAACTGGCGGCGGCTCCATTATGTTCTGCGGAACATCCACATGGGCATCCAAGGGGTCTAGTGGAGCTCGTGCGATGGCCAGGGATTATCGTACACTGGTTGCAGATCACGTACAGCCCTTCATGACGACCATGTTCCTCAATGGCATTTTTCAACAAGATAATGCACCAAGTTGCAAGGCCAGGAGTGTAATGGAGTGGTTCGAGGAAAACAGTGCCAAGATCAAATTGATGTGCTGCCCCACCCCCCTCAATTCGCCAGATCTGAACCCGATCGAATACATCTCGGATGTGACTGAATGTGGCGTCAGAGCTCATCGCCCAACTCCCCGGAATGTACTGGAGTTAGGTGACTTGTGTGTGCAAACGTGGTGCCGACTAGCTCCAGCGACCTACCAACGCCTCATTGCTTCCAGGCCACGACGCGTCGACGCTGATATCCGTGCTAAAGTTGGACAAATGGCTATTAGGTAGGTGGTGATAATGTCCTCGCTGATCAGTGTACGAGGTGCATTCAAGTTCTAATGCCTCCGATTATTTTTCTCCGGACTGGAAAGAGATAGAAACATGCGCATTGTTTTAAAATGAGGCTCCGTCCATTGTCAATACGTCCCAGAGATGGCAGCACCGTACGGCAGATGGAATTTTACCGCCAGCGGCGAGATTGAGAACTGTTTTAAATACTTAAAATGGCGACGTTTTCCTTACTTAAACAGCGTGCAATCATTCGTTTTCTGAATTTGCGTGGAGTGAAACGAATTGAAATTCGTCGACAGTTGAAGGAGACATGTGGTGATGGAGTTATGGATGTGTCGAAAGTGTGTTCATGGGTGCGACAGTTTAATGAAGGCAGAACATCGTGTGACAACAAACCGAAACAACCTCGGGCTCGCACAAGCCCGTCTGACGACACGATCGAGAAAGTGGAGACAATTGTTTTGGGGGATCGCCGAATGAGTGTTGAACAGATCGCCTCCAGAGTTGGCATTTCTGTGGGTTCTGTGCACACAATCCTGCATGACGACCTGAAAATGCGAAAAGTGTCATCCAGGTAGGTGCCACGAATGCTGACGGATGACCACATGGCTGCCCGTGTGGCATGTAGCCAAGCAATGTTGACGTGCAACGACAGCATGAATGGGACTTTCTTTTCGTCGGTTGTGACAATGGATGAGACGTGGATGCCATTTTTCAATCCAGAAACAAAGCGCAAGTCAGCTCAATGGAAGCACACAGATTCACTGCCACCAAAAATTTTTCGGGTAACCGCCAGTGCTGAAAAAATGATGGTGTCCATGTTCTGGGACAGCGAGGGCGTAATCCTTACCCATTGCACTCCAAAGGGCACTACGGTAACAGGTGCATCCTACGAAAATGTGTTGAAGCACAAATTACTTCCTGCACTGTAACAAAAACGTCCGGTAAAGGCTGCGCGTGTGCTGTTTCACCAAGACAACGCACCCGCACATCGAGCTAACGTTACGCAACAGTTTCTTCGTGATAACAACTTTGAAGTGATTCCTCATGCTCCCTACTCACCTGACCTGGCTCCTAGTGACTTCTGGCTTTTTCCAACAATGAAAGACACTCTCCGTGGCCGCACGTTGACCAGCCGTGCTGCTATTGCCTCAGCGATTTTCCAGTGGTCAAAACAGACTCCTAAAGAAGCCTTCGCCGCTGCCGTGGAATCATGGCGTCAGCGTTGTGAAAAATGTGTACGTCTGCAGGGCGATTACGTCGAGAAGTAACGCCAGTTTCATCGATTTCGGGTGAGCAGTTTATTAGAAAAAAAATCGGAGGCCTTAGAACTTGAATGCACCTTGTATATTCTGAGTAAAAACGTATTAGCCACTGTGACGTCCCCTCTCCGGCGAGTGCTGTTGTCGACACCCTGGAGCTGTTGCTGCTACAGCTCGGTCGGTGGAGTCGAGACGCAATGCGCGATGATGGATGTCTCCGTCGGTTAACGAGAGACAAGATCTGAAAAAGCTCTTAAGAAATCGTTCCTCGCGTAATGATTAAAGTTTGATTGCCCTTATTAATGCGGACTGCGCACTCTGATTGTCTCTTATGGTTTGAAGTTGAATTATTATGTGCCCGATTAACACTCTAGTGCAGTAATTGACGAATCGTCCCTCATGCGCATAGTCCACATCACCAAAAGCGAGGAAAAAGTTCAATTGCAGATCGTATTGGTCTATGTATGTTCGTTGCTAAGTAAGATTGTTCGCTCTATACGACGCGAGATCCACAGATACTCTTTAACAATGTGTTAATTATCTTGCGTCGTAATATTATGTATGTCCAAACCTTCCTTGTCACAACTAACAGTCCGCGAATTTACTCCCAAGTTAAACAGTCACTGTTCATTAACTTTTTATTACCAAATATTCATAGAATGATGGAGGCGACACGTTGAATTTCCTCTTTTGGTGAACAATTTTGTTGTTTCTTTTCGCTAAATACTTTATAAACATCACGTCACACGCACACACGGTTAATTAGCACTGGCAGTTCTGTTAGTTTCAAGTATCGTGACAATTACGACAGCGTAATTGTATCTTCTTCATGTATTCGTGTCAATGTCTCCTACTCGAGACTAAACGTGTATTATAGCCTTTTGAAACTTTGTCCATTCCTTTCTAGAAGTTCTCTTATATGAATGCTTAGTCCAATATTGCCTACTTCCGTTAATAAAGTCCAACAACTCGGTATACACAGTCAGCATGCTATCTCGGTTCAAGTCTCTAGTCTGAATATCAGTTCACAAAATCCGTGCGTCTACGTCACGCAACAACGACTCTTGAAAGTAAAACAACGTCGTCGCGCTCCGTTCGCTCAACTATGGCACGAGCTGCTCTCGTATGACTTGATAGCTCGATAGCTGGAAAGCGACTTACCTTTGCCGTGAATGAGTATTGTCGACGCATTGAATTTCTTCGTTGCGTTTACAACTCTCTTCCACATAAAAGTTATCTCTGGCCGACATTTCTTTGGACTTAACTTTCGTGGTAGTAATTAACCATTACTACTTAGATGTTTGCAAATAACTAAATATGACCTTTATTTCTTCTTCCTTTCTACCAAAACACACTCTGTAATGCTTAATGTTGGTGTTTATCAAGACTTTCTGGTGTCATATCATCGGCAAAGTTGTCGTACCTGTCAGGATAGGTTTTCCCTACTTTACATCATGATGGTCTTTCCTAATTGGATTTTGGGGCTCATTAGGGTGCTACACCACCCAATCGGTACCATGGATCTGACAGTTATAAATGTGACACAGGCATAATATCACACACTAGACGCCACGAAATTTTATGTTTAACATCAAGACACATTCATAGAAATTGTCGACCTGGAAAGACCGTTCGACAATATGAAGTGTCAAAAGATGTTCGAAGTACTCAGTGAAATATGTGTAAGCAAAAAGGAAAAATGAGTAATATACAATGCTACCCGCCTGGTTAGCCATGAGGTCTAACACACGGCTTTCCAGAGTGGGAAAGAGCACCTGGTCCCCAGCACGAATCTGCCCGGCGGACTTGTGTCGAGGTCCGGTGAGCCAGCCAGTCTGTGGATGGTTTTTAGGCGGTTTTCCATCTGTCTTGGGGAATGCGAGCTGGTTCCCCTTATTCCGCTTCAGCTACACTATGTCAGCGATTGCTGCGCAAACAAGTTCTCCGCGTATGCATACACCATGATTACTCTACCACGCAGGGGGGCGGGGTCCACTGGGGTCCAGTCGCACAAGAACCTGGGATCGGTGTGGGGCGGCGGTGGGGTGGGTGGACTGCTGTGGCCTTTGTGGGGTTGTGAACCACTGCGGATGCGGTGGGGATGGAGCCTCTCCATCGTTCCTTGGCCCCTGGTTAACGTACAATACAATACAATATACAATATTTATAATTGGCGATCAAAAGGCCGTACAGTGCAGAACCGGTATGCCAATCGGGTAAAATCGCCGTGATCGTTGAGGCCATCATCCCACCAATGCTCATCCGTTTGAAAGAACACCGCGTCCTGTTGTGTGAAGAAGTCCCTCCTAAATGCCTGTTGCCCATCCTTGTCTGACAGGAAAAGTCCACCCTTCAATGCCTTTTTAAGGGAGCGAATAGTTTTGTGGGGAGATTGTAGGACTACATGTAGAGCGTTCAATTATCTCCCGCCTGAGTTGGCGCAACTTCGGCGTTATAACGGTGCGATATGGAGGGGGCGTTATCATGAAGAAACGGCGCCCAGCATGGAACTTGTCGCATCATTCTACAACGGGTGTTTTCGACACGCATGCTCACCCACACACGTTCTTCATCCTCCGATGGATGTCTACCTGTGTTTGGCGTTCGGCAGCCAAGGAAAGAGTGACAGTGCTTTGGTCTGTTTCGATGCACTTGGTAATAATGTCGCGCCGCGATGAGTGGCGGTCTGAGGCGCCTTGTCACGGTCCGCGCGTTCAATGGGTGACCCCAAACTGATTTCGGAAGAAACGTCATGATTCCCATTAGTTGCCACCGTCTTTAACTGGCCGGCCGGAGTCGCCGAGCGGTTCTAGGCGTTACAGTCTGGAACCACGCGACCGCTACGGTCGCAGGTTCGAATCCTGCCTCGGGCATGGATGTGTGTGATGTTCTTAGGTTAGTTAGGTTTAAGTAGTTCTAAGTTCTAGGGTACTGATGACCATAGAAGTTAAGTCCCATAGTGCTCAGAGCCATTTGAACCATCTTGAACTGGCATTAGTTTCCATCTTATTTTTCCACAGCACACTTGTTCACTCCCATGTAAGGTACCCCTTATTTTGAGATAACAGCGCATTTAGCTTTATTTAAAGTTGTGTTATTTCACATACGTTACCCGAATGTATCAGCGCTGCAGTACATACAGAGTAAGCAGCGAACGGTAGGTTCCCACGCTATAAGAGCCTGCTGCCCTTCCGGCGCTCTCAGAGCCAGTGGGATGAGAAACAGCTCGTGACGTCTCCAAAGATATATGTAACGTACTGTTACGAATAAATATTTGCTAACAAAAGTTGTTTTCTGCCACTCAGACACTAGGAGGAGTTTACAGGGCGTAAATACTATCTTTCAATAATTTTACAATGCCAGGACAAGTTGATATTAATAAATGAATGAATAACTTTGGCATAACACAGCCTTCCGAAATTCCTTCAGAAAAGAAGACGAAGTACACGACTGGCCATTAAAATTGCTACACCAAGAAGAAATGCAGATGATAAACGAGTATTCACTGGACAAATATATTATACTAGAACTGACATGTGATTACATTTTCACACAATTTGGGTGCGTAGATCCTAAGAAATCAGCACCCAGAACAACCATCTCTGGCCGTAATAACGGCCTTGTTACGCCTGGGCATTGAGTCAAACAGAGCTTCGATATCGTGTACAGGTACAGCTGCCCATGCAGCTTCAACACGATACCGCAGTTCATCAAGAGTAGTGGCTGGCGTATTGTGACGAGGCAGTTGCTCGGCCACCATTGACCAAACGTTTTCAGTTGGTGAGACATTTGGAGAATGTGCTGGTCAGAGCAGCAGTCGAACATTTTCTGTATCCAGAAAGGCCCGTACAGGACCTGCAACATGCGGTCGTTCATTATCCTGCTGAAATGTAGGGTTTCGCAGGGATCGAATGAAGGGTAGAGCCACGGGTCGCAGCACATTTGAAATGTAACGTCCACTTTCAAAGTGCCGTCAAGGCGAACAAGAGGTGACCGAGACGTGTAACCAATGGCACCCCATACCATCACGCCGGGTGATACGCCAGTATGGCGATGACGAATACACGCTTCCAATGTGCGTTCACCGCGATGTCGCCAGAGACGGATGCGACCATCATGATGCTGTAAACAGAACCTGGATTCATCCGAAAAAATGACGTTTTGCCATTCATGCACCCAGGTTCATCGTTGAGGACACCATCGCAGGCGCTCCTGTCTGTGATGCAGCGTCAAGGGTAACCGCAGCCACGGTCTCCGCGGTGATAGTCCATGCTGCTGCAAACGTCGTCGAACTGTTCGTGCAGATGGTTGTTGTCTTGCAAACGTCGCCATCTGTTGACTCAGGGATCGAGACGTGGCTGCAGGATCCATTACAGCCATGCGGATAAGATTCCTGTCATCTGAACTGCTAGTAATACGAGACCGTTGGAATCCAGCACGGCGTTCCGTATTACCCTCCTGAACCCTCCGATTTCATATTCTGCTAACAGTCATTGAACCAACGTGAGCAGCAATGTCGCGATACGATAAACGGCATTCGCGATAGGCTACAATCCGACCATTATCAAAGTCGGAAACGTGATGGTAGGCATTTCTCTTCCTTACACGAGGCATCACAACAACGTTTCGCCAGGCAACGCCGGTCAACTGGTGTTTGTGTATGAGAAGTCGGTTGGAAACTTTCCTCATGTCAGCATCTTGTAGGTGTCGCCACCGGCGTCAACCTTGCTTGAATGCTCTGAAAAGCTTATCATTTGCATATCAAAGCATCTTCTTCCTGTCGGTTAATTTCGCGTCTGTACCACGTGATCTTCGTGGTGTAGTAATTTTAATTGTCAGTAGTGTTAATATTCCAGAATTCGAATTAAGAACAGCTACCAACATGAGTTACATAAAAGTAAATATCCGCGGAGTTGTGAAGCAACTTAAATCACTTAATAAAAGCAAGTCTTCTGGTCCAGACTGTATACAAATTAGGTTCCTATCTCAGTATACAGATGCAATAGCTCCATATTTAACAATCATAAACGACCGTTCGCTCGACTAAAGATCCATACCCAAAGACTGGTAAGTTGCTCAGGCCACACCAATATTCACGAAAGGTAGTAGGAGTAATAGACTAAACCACAGGTCCGTATTATTAACATCGCTTTGCAGCAGGATTTTGGAACATACACTCCTGGAAATGGAAAAAAGAACACATTGACACCGGTGTGTCAGACCCACCATACTTGCTCCGGACACTGCGAGAGGGCTGTACAAGCAATGATCACACGCACGGCACAGTGGACACACCAGGAACCACGGTGTTGGCCGTCGAATGGCGCTAGCTGCGCAGCATTTGTGCACCGTCGCCGTCAGTGTCAGCCAGTTTGCCGTGGCATACGGAGCTCCATCGCAGTCTTTAACACTGGTGGCATGCCGCGACAGCGTGGACGTGAACCGTATGTGCAGTTGACGGACTTTGAGCGAGGGCGTATAGTGGGCATGCGGGAGGCCGGGTGGACGTACCGCCGAATTGCTCAACACGTGGGGCGTGAGGTCTCTACAGTACATCGATGTTGTCGCCAGTGGTCGGCGGAAGGCGCACGTGTCCGTCGACCTGGGACCGGACCGCAGCGACGCACGGATGCACGCCAAGACCGTAGGATCCTACGCAGTGCCGTAGGGGACCGCACTGCCACTTCCCAGCAAATTAGGGACACTGTTGCTCCTGGGGTATCGGCGAGGACCATTCGCAACCGTCTCCATGAAGCTGGGCTACGGTCCCGCACACCGTTAGGCCGTCTTCCGCTCACGCCCCAACATCGTGCAGCCCGCCTCCAGTGGTGTCGCGACAGGCGTGAATGGAGGGACGAATGGAGACGTGTCGTCTTCAGCGATGAGAGTCGCTTCTGCCTTGGTGCCAATGATGGTCGTATGCGTGTTTGGCGCCGTGCAGGTGAGCACCACAATCAGGACTGCATACGACTGAGGCACACAGGGCCAACACCCGGCATCATGGTGTGGGGAGCGATCTCCTACACTGGCCGTACACCACTGGTGATCGTCGAGGGGACACTGAATAGTGCACGGTACATCCAATCCGTCATCGAACCCATCGTTCTACCATTCCTAGACCGGCAAGGGAACGTGCTGTTCCAACAGGACAATGCACGTCCGTATGTATCCCGTGCCACCCAACGTGCTCTAGAAGGTGTAAGTCAACTACCCTGGCCAGCAAGATCTCCGGATCTGTCCCACATTGAGCATGTTTGGGATTGGATGAAGCGTCGTCTCACGCGGTCTGCACGTCCAGCACGAACGCTGGTCCAACTGAGGCGCCAGGTGGAAATGGCATGGCAAGCCGTTCCACAGGACTACATCCAACATCTCTACGATCGTCTCCATGGGAGAATAGCAGCCTGCATTGCTGCGAAAGGTGGATATACACTGTACTAGTGCCGACATTGTGCATGCTCTGTTGCCTGTGTCTATGTGCCTGTGGTTCTGTCAGTGTGATCATGTGATGTATCTGACCCCAGGAATGTGTCAATAAAGTTTCCCCGTCCTGGGACAATGAATTCACGGTGTTCTTGTTTCAATTTCCAGGAGTGTATATTGTGTTTAAACATTATGAATTACCTCGAAGAGGACGGTCTATTGACACAAAGTCAACACAGGTTTAGAAACACAACTAGCTCGTTACTCGAACGAAGTGTTCAGTGCTATTGACAAAGGATTTAAAATGAATTCCGTATTTCTGGATTTGCAGAAGGGTTTTGACGCTGTAACACACAAGCGGCTTGTAGTGAAATTGCGTGCTTATGGAATATCGTCTCAGTTATGTGAGGGGATTCCTGGTTTTCAGTCAGAGAGGTCACAGTTCGTAGTAGCTGACGGAAAGTCATCGAGTAAAACAGAAGTGATTTCTGGCGTTTCCCAAGGTAGTGTTATAGGCGCTATACTGTTTCTTGTCTATATAAACGATTTGGGAGACAATCTGAGCAGCTCTGTTAGGCAGATTGCAGATGACGCTGTCGCTTATCGAGTATTAAAGCTATCAGAAGATAAAAACAAATTGCAAAACGATAAAAAGTCAAATGTGAAGGCCGTAAAGTCAACTAAATACCTAGGAATTACAATTACGAACAACTTAAATTGAAAGGAGCACACAGAAAATGTTGTGAGGAAGGCAAACCAAAGACTACCTTTTATTGGCAGGACACTTAGAAAATGTAACAGACCTGCTAAAGAGACTGAATACACTACGCTTGTCCGTCCTCTTTTAGGATACAGATGACCGGTGTGGGATCCTTACCAGATGGGACTGACGGAGTGCATCGAAAAAGTTCAAAGAAGGGCAGCACGTTTTGCATAATCGTGATATAGGGGAGAGTGTCACTGAAATGATACGGGATTTTGGATGGACATCATTAAAACAAAGGCGTTTTCCGTTGCGGAGGAATCTTCTCACGAAATTCCAATCACCAACTTTCTCCTCCGAACGCGAAAATATTTTGTTGACACCGACCTACATAGGGAGGAAAAATCATCACGATAAAATGAGGGAAATCAGAGTTCGCACGGAAAGATATAGCTGTTAGTTGTTTTCGCGCGGTATACGAGATTGGAATAATAGAAAATTGTGTGGGTGGTTCGATGAACTATCTGCCAGGCACTTGAACGTAATTTGCAGGGTATCCATGTAGATGTAGACAATGTACGAACTCATACGAATTACACCTACTGCACGCTCAAGTTACATACTGTGCGCCATAGTCGTCAGTCGTCGATACGATGCGTTTCGATCTAGTGACACGGTAGACCATGCTCTCGTACCGTTAGTAGTTAGCGTAAATAAACGCGCCGTAATGGCACCCTGTGTAAAAATTATTTCCACAAAAAACTTCTTCCCGCTTCATTACGTACAGCACAGACAGTAGACTGCAGTTTCGGAACCCAACTTCGTTACTACGGCTCTGCAACGGACGTAAAATTACGAGAGCATCTCCACATGAGAGGTAGGATGGTTTCTACGCGACAGCTCACAAAGTCAGCTCAGAGACGGACTGGTCTAATTATCGTTAAACTCGGGTGGTAAGGCGGGGCCAGTTATACTGTACGCCCCTCATACCACCATCTACGGACTCACCAGGTAAACCGAGACATTTCTGGAGATTCAGTACGAGTGGGAGGGTTCTTGCACCTGTAAGTTATCAACAGTACCGTAACTTTTCCCTTCCTATTTCACAGAGACTTAGGACTGTCTAGTTGTACTAAGTACGATTAAAAACCTTCGTCCGCAGCTCGTGGTCGTGCGGTAGCGTTCTCGCTTCCCGCGCCCGGGTTCCCGGGTTCGATTCCCGGCGGGGTTCAGGGATTTTCTCTGCCTCGTGGTGACTGCGTGTTGTGTGATGTCCTTAGGTTAGTTAGGTTTAAGTAGTTCTAAGTTCTAGGGGACTGATGACCATAGATGTTAAGTCCCATAGTCTTCAGAGCCATTTGAACCATTTTTTAAAAACCTTCGGATTTTTGACATCCTCGTAATCTAAGTACAGTACAACCGAAGTTACAATTGTCAAGCACAAGTAATAAAAGTATGTAAGTGGGAGAAATTTACAGCAGATGTTCTGAAGATAGTTATACGGGGTATGCCATTTCCTCTTCTTATGTAGTTTCACTTGTCCCGCGTTTTCAGAGTCGTTCGCCACTGATTCACAAAATTATGGTTTATTGGGCAACTGCGGAAGTTTGCGTAATCGAGTGGCATTAATATTTTTCCTTATTGTAAATAAATCATGAGTCGTGAGAGTGTCAATATCGCCAGTGGCTAGCTCGAGGAGTATATGCTTGGATGTGCACTGACTCTGATTTTCTTCCGCTTTTCTCTTCACAATGTTACTGTCTGCCAGTTTTAATAGACCAGAGTCATCCTTTTCATGATCATCTAGACCTACATGGATAATCTGCAGATCGCACAAGTGCCTCGTAGAAGGTCGACTGAACCATCTTCACAATACTTCTCTATTATTCCACTCTCGAAGAGCGCGTGAAAAAAACGAACCCCTGTATCTTTCCGTGCGAGCTCTGATTTCCCTTATTTTATTGTGATGATCTATTCTCGTAGGTCGTCGTCAACAAAATATTTTCGCATTCGGAGGAGAAAGTTGGTGATTGAAATTTCATGAGAAGATCCCGTCGCAACGAGAAATACTTTTGTTTTAATAATGTGCATCCCACATCCTGTATCATGTCCGTGACACTCTCTCCCCTATATTTTGGTAGTACGAAACGTGTCGGCCTTCTTTGAACTTTCTCGATGTACTACGTTAATCGTATGTGGTAAGGATCCCAGACCACGCAGCAGTACTCCAAAAGAGGACGGACAAACATAGTGTAGGCAATCAAGATAAATTAACCTCTGTACAAAAGCATATCATAATCTGTGGAAGACCTATAATGTCATCTCTGTGAACTACCTATAAGAAGATCTTTGTAACTGTTTTGTTCATATAAGATATTTTCGATGTGTAAAATGTACATGTTGTGTGTGATGTTAAGTGTGTGTGACTCTCTACACAAATGGACCATTAGAAAACTATAAGTACAAATTGTTCTCAAACTTTAGCCGCTAACCTCACAGAAAGAATTGATACCCAACTAAAAATCGCGTTTCTTATGTATTACAGTAAAAGTCAACAAAATGAAGCAGACTCACACACACTGACAACATCAAAAGAAATGGCTTAACACACATAAAAAAAAACGCACTTGAAAATGGGAATTATTTCTCGAAACGCGTCGTGCGAATAGTAAAATAAAGAAAATCGTGACTGGTAGCAGAAGATTGATTTATATATTTATAAACAAACCTATTATTTATAAACAAACCTAAGGCAATCTGTTTAGTAGATCTGTTGCATCTTCTAAGTGTTTTTATATTTATTCTCACGTACACCTCTAGTTCCGTAGGACCAAATTGAGGAGCAAATCTCCAAAGTCATGGAACGTGTCAGTACATGAAATTACAACTTAAAAGTAATAACAGATAAAATAAATTGTTTATGAACTCAAAAAAAAACGTCATGCCACAAGTTTAAGTAAACGCAATCAACAATACAACAAGAATCAGCTTAATTTTCCGAAGAACTCCTCAACAGAATAGGAGGAGTGACCCATGAGGAAACTCTTCAGTTTCGATTTGAAAGCCCTTGCATTAGGCCTACTGCTAGGATTTTTTAATTCTTGTGGCAGCTTACTGAAAATGGATGCAGCAGTATACTGCACACCTTTCTGCACAAGAGTTAAGAAAGTCCGATCCAAATGCACGTTTGACTTCTGCCGAGTATTAACTGAGTGAAAGCTGCTTATTCTTGGGAATAAGCTAATATTGTTAACAAGAAACGACAGTAATATATATATATATATATATATATATATATATATATATATATATATATTATATTGAGAGGCCAGTGTCAAAATACCTAGACTCGCAAACAGCTGTGACTATTGAACAGTTCTGTCGATAAATCGCAGTATTTGGCCCACAACATTTTCTACGTGTTCTTCCCAATTTAAGTTGCTCGTAATTGTAATTCCTAAGTATTTAGCGGAATTTAAGCCCTTTAGATTTGACTGATTTATCGTGTAATCGAAGTTTAACGAATTCCTTTTAACACTCACATGGATGATCTCGCACTTTCCGTTCTATAGGAACAATTGCAAATTTTTGCAGCATAGAGATATTTTTCCTGTAGAGTTTTGCAATTTGTTTTGATCTTCTGATGATTTTACTAGACGATATACGACAACATCATCTGCAAACAACATAAGACACCAGCTCAGGTTGTCTCCTAAATCGTTTATATAGATAAGAATCAGCGGAGGGCCTAATTGCGACCCGACAATACAGTTTAAAGAATTTAATTTCGAAAACACTTAAATGTTCTCCTCATATGCTTGTATCCATCAACGCCATCGACGAGTGTCATGGTAACAGGATTTATACCCATCCATCACCAAAAGTTGATCGCCATTTCACTTGACATTATGGTAGCCTTCGGCGCTCACACTCAGTGTACTACTTACAAGCCTGGAATCAATCCCGCTGTTATTGTTCGGCGAACTTACCAAAAAGGGAGTCAAGTGGCTTACTATTCGACCATAGGCGGACGCAAAACGGCAGCAGTGCTGTCAGAGTATGGTGATAAAATAGCGCCATACTCAGCAATCGCGTAAAACAGCTCAACGAAAAATCCGTAGCAGGTGACTGATAACTTGGATGGGTCACAGCAACACTCGAGGAGGGAAATAGCAGTAATCCGATGGATTATAGACCCATACCGCTGGCGAAGATTTGCAAGAAGGATTTTCGAATATATTCCGTGTTCATACATTACGAATTATCTCGAGGGTAACGGTCTACTGTCACACAGCCAGCACGGAATCAGAACATATCGTTCCTGTGAAACACAACTAGCTCTTTATTCGAGGTAATGATTGCTCTCTTCAGGGGACGTCAAATTGATTCCACATTTTTAGATTCGCAGAAGGCTCTTGACAGCTTTCCTCAAGAAGAGACTTCTAATCAAACTGCGTGCCTATGGAGTATCGTCTCAGTTGTGAGAGTAGATTCGTTATTTCCTGTCACTAAGGTCACAATTCGTAGTATTCCACGGAAAGACGTGAAGTGAAACAGAAGTGATTTCTGGCGCTCCCTAAGGAAGTACCAAATGCCCTCTGTTGTTCCTAAAATACATAAACGATTTAGCAGACAATCTCAACAGCCATTTTACGGTGTTTGCAGATGACGCTGTTATTTACCGTCTCGTAAAGTCATCAGGAGCTAAAAATCAATTTCAAATGATTTAAAGGTACACTATGTTATCACGTGGCTGAATTTGACTTACAAGCTCGTGGCGCCCTCCATCGGTAATGCTGGAATTCAGTATGGTGTTGGCTCACCCTTAGTCTTGATGACAGCTTCCACTCTCGCAAGCATACGTTCAGTCAGGTGCTGGAAGGTTTGTTGGGGAATTGCAGCCCATTCTTCACGGAGTGCTTGCACTGAGATATCGATGTCGGTCGGTGAGGCCTAGCACGGAGTCGGTGTTCCAAAACATCCCAAAGGTATTCTATAGCATTCAGGTCAGGACTCTGTACAGGCCAGTCCATTACAGGGATGTTATTGTTGTGTAACCACTCCGCCACAGGCCGTGCATTATGAACAGGTGCTCGGTCGTGTTGAAAAAATGCAATCACCGTCCCCGAATTGCACTTCAACAGTGGGAAGCAAGAAGCTCTCACATCAATGTAGGTTTGTGGTGTGATAGTGCCACGTGAAACAACAAGTGGTGCAAGCCCCTGCATGGAAAACACGACCACACCATAACACCACCGCCTCCGAATTTTACTCTTGGCACTACAAACGCTGGCAGATGACGTTCACCGTGATTCGTGACTCCACACAACGTTTTTCCACTGTTCAATCGTCGAATGTTTACGCTCCTTACACCAAGCGAGGCGTCGTTTGGCATTTACCGGCGAGATTTGTGGCTTATGAGCGGCCGCTCGATCATGAAATTGAAATTTTCTCAGCTCCCTCGTAACTGTCATAGTACTTGCAGTGAATCGTGATGCAGTTTGGTATTTCTGTGTGATGATCTGGATAGATGTCTGCCTATTACACATTATGACCCTTGTAAGGGGTCCGTAGGCCCTTACTATAAGTTTGCACTCGGCACAGGTCGATAGGGCAAACAATCGATAGTGTCGTGTTGCGAGAGCGAGTGTAGAGTTGAGTCAGTGTTCCCAGGTTGCGGGCCGAGCGGTGTGGAGGCCTGTTGCTGTAATGCAAGGCTTTACCGACAAAGGGAGTGGCCATCGCCGCGTTTTACCCCTTTGTGTTAGAATAATACGGGAAAGTGAAAAAGTATAATTACGAGAGTGATCAGTGATATTTCTGTGCCGATATTTTTGGTTCCACGTCTACCGCGCCGGCATCATTTGGATTGCAGTGTTGGATTGCAGTGTTGGATTGCAGTGATTGAATTTGCGTGTGACGATAATGAATAGCGAGGAAGCCTGTGCTGAGATTAGCCGTAATTAAATATGTATGACGAAGGCAGTGGCTGTCTCCTTCCTTTTGTGTTTTTGAGACGAATATAGGTCCTTGATTAGTGAAGCTGTGTTGGCGTTTCTTCTTGTCACCGGACATTTCATTATTACAGCATTTGAGAAGGACAAAATGGAATGTAACAACTCCGTAGCAGTCAAATCCGATTGCCAGCCCCATTAGGTACACGGTCACATTAATTAATATCTGTTTGGGCTGCTATCAGATCCCGATCGAGCGGGATACATAAATCGGACTTGTTACACCCTCTTCAACTGTCGGCGGTCTCTGGCAGTCAACAGACAAGGTCGGCCTGTACGCTTTTGTGCTGCACGAGTCCCTTCACGTTTCCACCCACTATCACACTGGAAACAGTGGACCTAGGGATGTTTAGGAGTGTGGAAAAAAAAAAAAAAAATGACACAAGTGACACCCAGTGACGTGACCACGTTTGAAGTCCGTGAGTTCCGCGGAGCGCCCCATTCTGCTCGCTCACGATGTCTATTGACTACTGAGGTCGCTGGTATGGAGTACCTGGCAGTAGGTGGCAGCACAATGCACCTAATATGAAAAACGTATGTTTTTGGTGGTGTCCAGATACTTTCGATCACATAGTATATCTGTATGGTGCGAAAAGTGGCTCTGAATAAGGAAAAGTGCGAGATCATCCATATATCAAAAGAAATCCATTATATCTCGGTCACATGGCCGGCCGCTGTGACCCATCGGTTCTAGGCGGTTCAGTCCGGAACCGCGGTGCTGCTACGGTCGCAGGTTCGAATGTCCTAAGGTTAGTTAGGTTTAAGTAGTTCTAAGTTCTAGGGGACTGATGACCTCAGATGTTTAAGTCCCATAGTGCCCAGAGCCATTTGAACCATTTTTTCGGTTACATGCATAAATCAATTTAAAGGCTGTCATTTCGGCTAACTACATAGGAATTACAATGATAACATAAATGATGATGTGGGAAACGCAAACCAAACACTCCATTTTATTGGCGGACACTTATAACAGGCAACAGGTCTACTAGACTGCCTACACTGCGCTTGCCTGCCCCCTGCTAGAGGATTGCTACGCAGTGTGGGACCCATATTCGATACGGCTGACAGAGGACATCGAAAAAGTATTAAGAAGACTAGCTACTTTTGTATTGCCGGCCGGAGTGGCCGTGCGGTTCTAGGCGCTACAGTCTGGAGCCGAGCGACCGCTACGGTCGCAGGTTCGAATCATGCCTCGGGCATGGATGTGTGTGATGTCCTTAGGTTAGTTAGGTTTAATTAGTTCTGAGTTCTAGGCGACTGATGACCTCGGAAGTTAAGTCGCATAGTGCTCAGAGCCATTTGAACTTTTGTATTATGGTGAAATTGGGGAGAGAGAATCATGCATATGATAAGCGATTTGAGGTTGGCGGTAATTAAGGCAAAGGCATTTTCGTTCCTGCGAGATCTTTTCAAGTAATTACAATCACTTTATTTTACAGATCCGTCTTGATCTTTAACAGTTATCGGTTTCGGTTACGGCCATCTTCAGATATGTTAGAATTGAAAACATAGTGTAACCAACTAAGCTCAGTTTGCTGAAGCTAAACCTAGTGCTACATGAGATAAATAAAAAGTATTGTCATGATTAAACCGCTATGCTCACCAGCATGAAGATATCAACGTCAACCTATCCATGTAGATACATAGTAAGTGCCAACGACCTTGCCTCAGTGGTAACACCGGATCCCGTCAGATCACTGAAGTTAAGTGCTGTCGGGCTGGGCTAGCTCTTGGATGGGTGACCATCCGGTCTGCCGAGCGCTGTTGGCAAGCGGGGTGCACTCAGCCGTTGTGAGGCAAACTGAGGAGCTACTTGATTGAGAAGTAGCGGCTCCGGTCTCGGAAACAAACATACGGCCGGGAGAGCGGTGTGCTGACCACATGCCGATCCATATCCACGTCCAGCGACGCCTGAGGAAGACACGGCGTCCCGTCGGTAGCGTTGGGCCTTCCAAAGCCTCTTCGGACGGAGTTTAGTTTTATGTACACAGTAAGTGCTGGTGCTGATCTAGGTACGTCTGATACTTATACAAATAACTGAGACCAACAAAGGGCACTACGGCTAGGGTACACGAGTAACCAGTATCGCAAATTTAATAGTTAAAATTATTGCACGTGGCAAAACGAGCGTCTAACAATAAAACTTGTACTGATATATAATATGCGGAATTGGTTCCATGCTTAAAATCCACATTAAAAGTGCAAATAGTAATAATGGGTTGCTCCTAACCTGGCAAAGTAAAATACGCAGTTGTGTAAAAGCCAGTACCAAAAAATGAAATAAAAAAATCACATCCATAAATTGAAATCTTCCAGCACGACAATAGAATTAAACCATTAAATGAATTTTATTCATAGTGGATGCTGTCGAACTCCGTGACTGTTCCTTTATGGGGTGTAGAAAATTATCTGCTACCAGTCACAATAAAAGGTTATTTATTTGTCACACGACCGGTTTCGGGCTTGCGCCCATCTTCAGGTGTATGTACATTCATGTACATGTTTGTGCTTTTGGAGATCACTGTATAAATACAAAAAAAAAAAATTTGCTAGTGACTACACAGATACGAGTGGGACAATTGTAAGTGGTAAGGCAGCATTTGACGAAAATATATCTGTACTTACATAAAGATGAAGCACCAATATTGCAGTTATGCTGTGGTGGTAGTTTTCCCGCTTAGTTACACACTTACGGTCATTTTCACCTCCATATTTCAGTTTTACCAAGTATAGCTTCATACACTCCTGGAAATGGAAAAAAGAACACATTGACACCGGTGTGTCAGACCCACCATACTTGCTCCGGACACTGCGAGAGGGCTGTACAAGCAATGATCACACGCACGGCACAGCGGACACACCAGGAACCGCGGTGTTGGCCGTCGAATGGCGCTAGCTGCGCAGCATTTGTGCACCGCCGCCGTCAGTGTCAGCTAGTTTGCCGTGGCATACGGAGCTCCATCGCAGTCTTTAACACTGGTAGCATGCCGCGACAGCGTGGACGTGAACCGTATGTGCAGTTGACGGACTTTGAGCGAGGGCGTATAGTGGGCATGCGGGAGGCCGGGTGGACGTACCGCCGAATTGCTCAACACGTGGGGCGTGAGGTCTCCACAGTACATCGATGTTGTCGCCAGTGGTCGGCGGAAGGTGCACGTGCCCGTCGACCTGGGACCGGACCGCAGCGACGCACGGATGCACGCCAAGACCGTAGGATCCTACGCAGTGCCGTAGGGGACCGCACCGCCACTTCCCAGCAAATTAGGGACACTGTTGCTCCTGGGGTATCGGCGAGGACCATTCGCAACCGTCTCCATGAAGCTGGGCTACGGTCCCGCACACCGTTAGGCCGTCTTCCGCTCACGCCCCAACATCGTGCAGCCCGCCTCCAGTGGTGTCACGACAGGCGTGAATGGAGGGACGAATGGAGACGTGTCGTCTTCAGCGATGAGAGTCGCTTCTGCCTTGGTGCCAATGATGGTCGTATGCGTGTTTGGCGCCGTGCAGGTGAGCGCCACAATCAGGACTGCATACGACCGAGGCACACAGGGCCGACACCCGGCATCATGGTGTGGGGAGCGATCTCCTACACTGGCCGTACACCACTGGTGATCGTCGAGGGGACACTGAATAGTGCACGGTACATCCAAACCGTCATCGAACCCATCGTTCTACCATTCCTAGACCGGCAAGGGAACTTGCTGTTCCAACAGGACAATGCACGTCCGCATGTATCCCGTGCCACCCAACGTGTTCTAGAAGGTGTAAGTCAACTACCCTGGCCAGCAAGATCTCCGGATCTGTCCCCCATTGAGCATGTTTGGGACTGGATGAAGCGTCGTCTCACGCGGTCTGCACGTCCAGCACGAACGCTGGTCTAACTGAGGCGCCAGGTGGAAATGGCATGGCAAGCCGTTCCGCAGGACTACATCCAGCATCTCTACGATCGTCTCCATGGGAGAATAGCAGCCTGCATTGCTGCGAAAGGTGGATATACACTGTACTAGTGCCGACATTGTGCATGCTCTGTTGCCTGTGTCTATGTGCCTGTGGTTCTGTCAGTGTGATCATGTGATGTATCTGACCCCAGGAATGTGTCAATAAAGTTTCCCCTTCCTGGGACAATGAATTCACGGTGTTCTTATTTCAATTTCCAGGAGTGTATTACACTATTATGATGTGCGCTCGTGAAATACAGTATGTTTACATACAAACATGTGGAGTGTGGTCAAAGAACTTAGATGTAGCAGATGTAAAGATGTTGCTCATACAGAAACTTGTAGGTTATTGTCAAAGAACTTAGCCACAGGAAGTGCAAGGGTGTTGCATAAATAGAAATTTAAAAAGCTATTATAGACTGCGACGTTTCTTGATACACATTATGAATTTTTTTTCACATTTTTGTAGAAGAGCTTAGATCTAGGAAGTAAAATGTTGTTATATATATGAAATTACTCAAAGCTATTACAAATTAAAAAGTGACAGGTAGAACTTTTTTGAGCCCCACTGTTGTCAGAGAAATTAGATCTAGGAGGTACAATAATGTTAGACACATGAAATTTTGAGAGCTATTACGCGTTATACAATGCCAGTTACAGCTTGTGCTTACTATATGACTGTTACAAATTACGATAGTGACACTTGGACTGTTGTATGACTGCTACACCGAATTTCTGTAGAATATTACTTTGTTATTCTATCAGAGGATAATTATTTTCTGTTTTTGAATATTTCATGAAGTATGTGAAGATAGGATTTGTTCGCAACTAAACCATTGCCGTAAGTGTAAGGTAACAAACGAAACAGTGACTGTCAGTTAAGAAGTCGATAGTCGATAGCACCTCCGGAGCGTGGTCCCAATGGCGGCACGTCGTGGCTGCTCTGTTTTGCTACGGCTGAACTCGCGGAGGGAGACCACAGGCTCCTCGCCGCCGGCGGCCGGCGCACACGGCCGGAAGCCAAGCTGCTGGGGCGCTCGACGCTGCTCAGACCAGAAGGTTTCTGAATGCATCAAAATAAGCAGTCAGGTTAAACTCATTCTGTTCATTCAGCAGTAAATCCGGTTGCCGTCTTCTCTGCACATAAATCTCCATCTGCTCGAGTGGGTTCAGTAATTGTCCCTTCTGCGCCGTATGCAACACTTTTACATTATCCTCTATGGTTCTTGCCGAATGTTTTTCCCTATCCAAACGTGCAGCGAAAGCGCGCTTATTTTGGTAACTCCTGTGCTCTCGAAAACGAGTCCTGAAATTCCTTCCAGTTGGATCGATATAAAACTTGTCACAGTCCTGGCAGTTGATCTTATACACCCCAGATTCCAAATACAATGCCTTTCATAAGTTTTGGGACAAGCAGAACAGTTTTCTATTTACTTTGAGAAGTAACATCTACACAATTAAACGTATCATGTTTGTTATTCCAACAAACAGAATAATGTTCACAGAGCAATAAATTGAACATTTTACTTCATTTAATGACTCACAAAACACAAATTATTTCATATTTATGTAAAATAACATCAATTTTCCTTCGCAATAGTTTTGGGACAAAGAGCATGAACAAACCAAAAACTAGGAAATAATGAGGAATTAGTACTTTGTACTTCTGCCGCGACGTTGTAACACTTGTGTCAGCCGTTCTGGCATACTGTGTACAAAAAAAAAAAAAATGGTTCAAATGGCTCTGAGCACTATGGGACTTAACATCTGTGGTCATCAGTCCCCTAGAACTTAGAACTACTTAAAGCTAAATAACCTAAGGACATCACACACATCCATGCCCGAGGCAGGATTCGAACCTGCGACCGTAGCGGTCGCTCGGCTCCAGACCTGAAGCGCCTTTAACCGCACGGCCACACCGGCCGGCATACTGTGTACAAACTTCTTTAAGTACGAAATACTTAGATTTTCCCATTATTCTGCAGTCATCTCCTGACGTTCTTGTTTGGACTGCACGGGGAATTTACGAATATTTCTTTCTAACGCATCCCATAAATTCTCTATAGGGTTCATTTCCGGTGTTCGTGGAGTGGGACTGACAACTTCTGTACAGTTGTACAGGAGCCACAACCCTATAACATAGGCGGTATGTTTGGGGTCGTTTTCCTGATAAAATTTGAAACAGTCTCCAAACCCCATATCTTCTGCGGTCTTCTTCAAATTGTTCCTTAGAACCTGCAGGTATACATTTTTATCCATTGTTTCGTCAATGAAGACCAGCTCACCCACTCCGTGGGCCGACATACAACACCAAACCATAACGTGGCCCCTGCCATGTTTCACTGTGGATTGCATATTTTGTTCTTCCAGCACTTTCTTGGGCTGCCGCCAGACCGTTGTTCCTCCATCCCGTCCTGATATGTTAAATTTTGATGCATCTGGAAACATTACTTGATTACACCACTTCATGTGATCGTTTGTGTATTCCCTTGCGAATAGCAGCCTCTTCTTCCTATTGACGGGACTGATATAAGGCTTCCGTCTGGCAATTCGCCCGTGGTACCTATCCCTGTAGAGTACTCGTCTGACTGTGCCAGGACTGGCCTTCTTCACAAACTCTTCCTCAGCCTCAATGGCAATTCGTGTAGCTGTTATTCGTGGACCTTTATTGAACTTTTGTATTACTGCCCTCTTTTTCTCTCCTCACAAATGTCTTTGGACGGTTTGTCTGCGGCAGATTTTCTATCCTGCATTCATAATTATATCGACGGACGATGTTACCTAGCCGGCCGTTGTGGCCGAGTGGTTCTAGGCGCTTCAGTCTGGAACCGCGCGACCGCTACGGTCGCAGGTTCGAATCCTGCCTCGGACATGGATGTGTGTGATGTCCTTAGGTTAGTTAGCTTTAAGTAGTTCTAAGTTCTAGGGGACAATTGACCTTAGAAGTTATGTCCGATAGTGCTCAGAGCCATTTGAACCATTTTTGATGTTACCTACAGTACTTCATATACAGTAACGTTGCTCGGCGTGTTCTTACCTTTTAGTGGTGGAATATTACTAACTGCCTCTGTTCAAAAGTGCTGTTTCACAAGCCGAGCGGTCTAAGGCGGTACAGTCATGGACTGTGCGGCTGGTCCCGGCGGAGGTGCGAGTCCTCCCTCGGGCATGGGTGTGTGTGTTTGTCCTTAGGATGATTTAGGTTAGGTAGTGTGTAAGCTTAGGGACTGATGACCTAGCAGTTACGTCCCATAAGATTTCACCCACATTTGGCCCTCTACGTACCATTGTACACAAAAACACTTTGTTCCTGTGAGCTATCGACAGATAACGACTGACATCGCAGGAAGTAACGCGTAACAGAGATCTGCACACTGACACTGTTGCCAACATCTGTCCCAAAACTTCTGACGTGCAGAGTTTCATACACTCCTGGAAATGGAAAAAAGAACACATTGACACCGGTGTGTCAGACCCACCATACTTGCTCCGGACACTGCGAGAGGGCTGTACAAGCAATGATCACACGCACGGCACAGCGGACACACCAGGAACCGCGGTGTTGGCCGTCGAATGGCGCTAGCTGCGCAGCATTTGTGCACCGCCGCCGTCAGTGTCAGCCAGTTTGCCGTGGCATACGGAGCTCCATCGCAGTCTTTAACACTGGTAGCATGCCGCGACAGCGTGGACGTGAACCGTATGTGCAGTTGACGGACTTTGAGCGAGGGCGTATAGTGGGCATGCGGGAGGCCGGGTGGACGTACCGCCGAATTGCTCAACACGTGGGGCGTGAGGTCTCCACAGTACATCGATGTTGTCGCCAGTGGTCGGCGGAAGGTGCACGTGCCCGTCGACCTGGAACCGGACCGCAGCGACGCACGGATGCACGCCAAGACCGTAGGATCCTACGCAGTGCCGTAGGGGACCGCACCGCCACTTCCCAGCAAATTAGGGACACTGTTGCTCCTGGGGTATCGGCGAGGACCATTCGCAACCGTCTCCATGAAGCTGGGCTACGGTCCCGCACACCGTTAGGCCGTCTTCCGCTCACGCCCCAACATCGTGCAGCCCGCCTCCAGTGGTGTCGCGACAGGCGTGAATGGAGGGACGAATGGAGACGTGTCGTCTTCAGCGATGAGAGTCGCTTCTGCCTTGGTGCCAATGATGGTCGTATGCGTGTTTGGCGCCGTGCAGGTGAGCGCCACAATCAGGACTGCATACGACCGAGGCACACAGGGCCAACACTCGGCATCATGGTGTGGGGAGCGATCTCCTACACTGGCCGTACACCACTGGTGATCGTCGAGGGGACACTGAATAGTGCACGGTACATCCAAACCGTCATCGAACCCATCGTTCTACCATTCCTAGACCGGCAAGGGAACTTGCTGTTCCAACAGGACAATGCACGTCCGCATGTATCCCGTGCCACCCAACGTGCTCTAGAAGGTGTAAGTCAACTACTCTGGCCAGCAAGATCTCCGGATCTGTCCCCCATTGAGCATGTTTGGGACTGGATGAAGCGTCGTCTCACGCGGTCTGCACGTCCAGCACGAACGCTGGTCCAACTGAGGCGCCAGGTGGAAATGGCATGGCAAGCCGTTCCACAGGACTACATCCAGCATCTCTACGATCGTCTCCATGGGAGAATAGCAGCCTGCATTGCTGCGAAAGGTGGATATACACTGTACTAATGCCGACATTGTGCATGCTCTGTTGCCTGTGTCTATGTGCCTGTTGTTCTGTCAGTGTGATCATGTGATGTATCTGACCCCAGGAATGTGTCAATAAATTTCCCCTTCCTGGGACAATGAATTCACGGTGTTCTTATTTCAATTTGCAGGAGTGTATGTCGCGGTAAGAAATGGGTCTCGTTCTGTTTTAAACAAGCAAGCATACGTGATTGCAGTTTTCATCGCCCATAATTACAAAGACAACTAGCAAACGTACATCTTTATTTCTGTATTAACCATCATAAATTCTTTCTCACCCAGACATACTGTCCACAATGTTTGTCCCAAAACTTATGAGGGGCACTGTATCTGTTGCTGTTGGTGCCAACTCTATGGCGTGACCTAGACCGAATTCTACCTTTTGTCTGAAATCCAATTTTCACTTTCGTTTTCCTGAAAGCCTGTGCAATTCTGTCCGAAAATGCACCGTTGCATGACGTAGCAACAAAGTTCCTGCCCTCTGGTCCTATTTTCTCCTTCTTGTCGCGTATTTTTGACTTAGTTTATTATAGACGATCATTATATCACGTCCTTATGCCCGTTTCCATTGGCTACCTGTCTAATCACATTTAATTCAGAGCCACGATCAACAGGATGCTAAAACTACCACTCATCTCTAATGACGAGTTGGGGGACAGAACTGTGAAATGGAGTGACACAATATGGTCACGGACGGATTTTTAGACTTTCTCGTCAATTGATAATTTCGACCACAGCTTTCTCCTCTGAATAGGAAAATATTCTATTGACGGTGACCTACGTAAGAAGAAACGATTATCGTAATCAAATAACAGAAATCGAAGCTCGTACACAAAGTTTTTAGTGTGTGTGTTCTGTACGCACTGTTAGAGAGTGGAACGGTAGAAAGGTTCAAATGGCTCTGAGCACTATGCGACTTAACTTCTGGGGCCATCAGTCGCCTAGAACTTAGAACTACTTAAACCTAACTTACCTAAGGACATCACACACATCCATGCCCGAGGCAGGATTCGAACCTGCGACCGTAGCGGCCGCTCGGCTCCAGACTGTGGCGCCTAGAACCACACGGCCACAACGGCCGGCTAGGTAACATGGTCCGTCGATATAATTATGAATGCAGGATAGAAAATCTGCCGCAGACAAACCGTCCAAAGACATTTGTGAGGAGAGAAAAGAGGGCAGTAATACAAAAGTTCAATAAAGGTCCACGAATAACAGCTACACGAATTGCCATTGAGGCTGAGGAAGAGTTTGTGAAGAAGGCCAGTCCTAGCACAGTCAGACGAGTACTCTACAGGGAACGGCAGAGATATACCCTAAAGGCGCTGCAAGTGTGTGATATAAAATTTCGGGCGTGCAGCCGCATAAACTTCATTTCTTCTTCTAATATTTCGACTGTATATCGTCCAGCCATCTTCAGAGTGACACGCGGTTACTGACCCTCTGGCACTTGCTCCGCCCTTTTAAACCTGCGGACCGCGCTACTGCGCATGAGGCCACGGCACGCCCTTCAAGTATGAGCTGCAGAGTATCCATGTACACTACTGGCCTTTAAAATTGCTACACCACGAAGATGACGTGCTACAGACGCGAAATTTAACCGACAGGAAGAGGATGCTGTGATATGCAAATGATTAGCTTTCCAGAGCATTCACACAAGGTTGGCGCCGGTGGCGACACCTACAACGTGCTGACATGAGGAAAGTTTCCAACCGATTTCTCATACACAAACAACAGTTGACCGGCGTTGCCTGGTGAAACGTTGTTGTGATGCCTCGTGCAAGGAGGAGAAATGCGTACCATCACGTTTCCGACGGAACTGATGACCTTCGCTGTTTAGTCCCCCTTAAACATCCCAACAACCACCACCCACGTTTCCGACTTTGATAAAGGTCGCATTGTAGCCTATCGCGATTGCGCTTTATCGTATCGCGACACTGCTGCTCGCGTTGGTCGAGATCCAATGACTGTTAGCAGAATAAGGAATCGGTGGGTTCAGGAGGATAATACGGAACGCCGTGCTGGATCCGAACGGCCTCGTATCACTAGCAGTCGAGATGACAGGCATCTTAACCGCATGGCTGTAACGGATCGTGCAGCCACGTCTCGATCCCTGAGTGAACAGATGGGGACGTTTGCAAGACAACAACGATCTGCACGAACAGTTGGACGACGTTTGCAGCAGGACGGACTATCAGCTCGAAGACCGTGGCTGCGGTTGCCTTGACGCTGCATCACAGACAGGAACGCCTGCGATTGTGTACTCAACGACGAACCTGGGTGCACGAATGGCAAAACGTCATTTTGTCGGACAAATCCTGATTCTGTTTACAGCATTATGATGGTCGCACCCGTGTTTGGCGAAATCGCGGTGAACGCACATTGGAAGCGCGTATTCGTTATCGCCATACTGGCGTACCTCCCGGCGTGATGGTATGGGGTGCCATTGGTTGCACATCTCGGTCACCTCTTGTTAGCATTGACGGCACTTTGAACAGTGAATGTTACTTTTCAGATGTGTTGCGACCCGTGGCTCGACCCTTCATTCGATCCCTGCGAAACCCTACATATCAGCAGGATAATGCACGACCGCATGTTGCAGGTCCTGTACGGACCTTTCTGTATACAGAAAATGTTCGACTGCTGCTCTGGCCAGCACATTCTCCAGTTCTCTCACCAACTGAAAACGTCTGGTCAATGGTGGCCGAGCAACTGACTCGTCACAATAGGCCAGTCGCCACCTTTGGTGAATTGTGGTATCGTATTGAAGCTGCATGGGCAGCTGTACCTATAAACGCCATCCAAGCTCTGTCTGACTCAATGCCCAGACATATCAAGGTCATTATTCCGGCCAGAGGTGGTTGTTCCGGGTACTGATTTCTCGGCATGTATGCACCCAAATTGCTTGAAAATGTAGTCACACGTCAGTTCTAGTACAATATATTTGTCCAATGAATACCCGCTTATCATCTGAATTGCCTCTTAGTGTAGCAATTTTAATTGCCAGTAGTGTAATCGAGCGGTCAGTTCGTGCACAAAATCCTACGCCGACAAATCTTTTGTTATTATCGACGGCTATAGAGGCAGCAAGGGTTGGTATTTCTACAGCTGACTTCCAGTGACTTGCTCAGTGCATGCCACGTCCAGGTGCTGCACTACGCCGGCAAAAAGGTCTGACACGATACTAAGAGATACCCCGTCACTTTTGCCATCTCGGCGTGCATCCGACGTGAGACCACGTTTCTACTTAACGTGAAAATACTTAGCAACTATTTCCAAAGGTAGAAGATATCTCTAAGAGTGGGGCACACACTGACCTCATTTCTTGCACACTTTAATTTTTTTTAAATTACTGCAGAAGGTATTGATATAACAAGGGTGATCAATGGTTCAAATGGCTCTGAGCACTATGGGACTCAACTGCTGTGGTCATAAGTCCCCTAGAACTTAGAACTACTTAAACCTAACTAACCTAAGGACAGCACACAACACCCAGCCATCACGAGGCAGAGAAAATTCCTGACCCCGCCGGGAATCGAACCCGGAAACCCGGGCGTGGGAAGCGAGAACGCTACCGCACGACCACGAGATGCGGGCAGTGATCAATACTTGGGCGAATCATTGGAGTACTCTTTCTGAAGGATACTGATCTAATCAGTTTTAGGTGAGAAGAATATTACATCGTACGACGGTCAAATGTTAATATATGCATCACTATCAGCGAATGGAGATACACGAATCGATAAGGGGGAGTAGGCTTAGTTTCTCGAGCTGCTTATCTCGGAGCGTTACATCTTTTTTTGTGTCATTTATTACTCATACGAATAGCGATGAACTTTTACAGTGGACGCTTTAAGTTGTCGCTCATCAACCTTGATATCAGAGCTTCAGAGATATCTCTGCTCGTCCGAAATCATACTTCATTTTCTGACAAAAGCTTAGTTGTCGCGTGTGCACTCTGTACCTTCTGTTTATTTTTTGTTCAGTGAATCCGTTGGTATTAGTCACCGCTTGTAATCAGTAAGACGTTCAGTAGCAATTAACTTCCTGATTTTGGAACTTGAGAAGTAAATGCCGGCGTCCTAATACATTTTTCAGTGACTGAAAAAATATGCGTTGACCGAAAAAATCGCAGCACCAAGAGCGAGATGTGCGACGGAAACAAAAGTTGGTAGGCGTGTTTCTACGTGTGGACGACGATCTCGCTTCAGATTTCGCGCCAGTCACGTGAGAGTGGCGGCAAATCAGGTTTGCTTTAAATACAGGCTGTAACTTTAGTGAGCGTCTAACATTCTGCGTGGTGTCTGTCTGTTCTAAGTCGTGTCTCCCTACCACTTTCGCGCAACGACGCTCTGAGCGTGTTTTTTTTAGGGAATTGACTAGTTTGAACCTGGGACCTGTTGCTGGTAAGGAGACGCCAGACCACACATGACATGTAGAGTTCAGGAGAGTTCAGTGAGACTAGCGATGATATAATCAAATACTTAATGATTTCAGCGTCAGCTCCACTGCACTCCCTGTAAAAGAATCTTAATACTAACTAAATTTAGTGGAAGGGGTTCAAGGCTTGCCTATTTTTAGTTAGCTGGTAAAATAACGTCGAGAAAGTAGTTAAGTTTACCATTGGAATTTTTATTCTGCTCACAAAACATTGTTTATAAATTGCACTATTGATAAAACGAAATATTTTAATATAGGATGATAAAAACCAACTGCGTTGAACAAAAACGTGAACGAATATTCCCTGAATGGGTTTCCAAGTTCTATAATGGATCGAAGGATGACCTATGCCATATCACATATATAATTTAGGTTTAAGTTAAGTTTCATAAAAAAGAAAACTATCAAAATGGTCTACAGTGATCATCAATTATCTTTAATTACTTATTTAACTTGTAGTAAATTACAGTGGCTGATGTGGCTTCTCAATAATTATATAACAGAAGAATCATCGCGTTTCAGATTTTAACTTCTAATAGCAAATGTGAATACCACAAAGTTTAATTAACGATCGACACTAGTATTACGTAAAAAGGGATGTAACAGATGAGACTTCTGCAGTTCTGAGTGAAGCCTCTTGCGCTCTTTTGCGGCATCGCGTGCGTTCATTACCTTGTCGGTGTTCATCAGGGGGCGGCGGAGAGCACAGCTCCACACACCTCGCCGTCTCGGAAGCAACTCTCCTTAACTTCTCGTTACTACAATTTACCGAAGCTGGTTTAAGAAAAGCTATCTGGCTGTGTTTTGAACTGACCAGTCAGGGTCTCAATGTTAACCTTAAGCTCCACCTACAAAAATTCTGTCTGTCCAATGAGAAACGTTATACTTTTCGTGGTGGGGCAATGTTTTTAACGTTTGCTACGTAACAGAGACGCGTATAGTCTCACGCTAAAACTTGCAGTTGGTGTGGCCCTTTTAGTGTTATCATAAGATCTATACTGTTCTTCTGGAGGGCTCTATCTTTTAACATGGGCTGGGGGTGGTCTTGGCGGTCGGCCGGCGATGTGGGTGTCCGTCCCTTATCCTAGGGCCTTCTAGCTTAACACGGTTCCGCTCTCGGCTTCTGTTCTCGTTTCTTGTGTTAGTCTGTGGTATTCCATTTGCTCACTCGTCGATCGTATTACTTTGGTTAATTTAATGTCAGGATTTATTCGGAGCTATGTGACATACTGCCGGATTTGCTATCATGTCAGGGTTTTCACGGAAGGTGTTGGATTTGCCTGACACCTTACAAGCGTTAGTTACCTTTTAGACAGGACGTGATGACTTGATATTAGTCAAGAATGCCTCTAAGGCGACAAAGACCCCATTGTCAACACCTCACTGAGTTTGAACGAAGTCGTGTGATAGTTATTGATTGGCGACTGCATGGAGTGTTCTGTGCACCACGACCAGATAATGGATATAATTGGAAGGAGAAACAGCCTTGGTCGTATTTTTTTTGTTTTATTATCCGCAAAATCCATTTTCGGACACTTAGTGACCATCCTCAGTGCTGTAAGACGCAATTAAAATTGTTAGGCACTGGTATTAACAAACTTAGAGCGATCACATAAAATCGCTCTCTACGTTTGTTAACACCAGTGCCTAACAATTGTAATTGTATCTTACAGCACTGAGGATGGTCACTAAGTGTCCGAAAATCGATTTTCCAGATAATAAAACAAAAAAAAAAAAACAAAAAAAAAATACGACCAAGGCTGTTTCTCCTTCCAATTATATCGTGTGATAGTGCTACGAGAAACAGGATGTTCCTTCTGTGATATTCCAAGAGGACTTGGCAGGACTGTAGCCACTGTACGTGACAGCTGGCAGCGGTGGCCACTAGAACGCGCGGTCGCAAGAAGACCGGGCTCCAGGCTGCAGATGGTCACGTGACACTAGCGAGAGCGAAGACCATTCCGTTCGGTGTGTGGCTCGGGAGCATCTACGGCAATTTGATCAGCAGTTGAAACCACAGCGCCACAACGAACTGTTACAAATACGTTTCTGCTAGGGCGTGTATTCCATTTGTTCCGGGCGTGCCTCGTGTTCCCGCCATTATGTATTTCATACCCTGTTTTTATTCGTACTTTCCCCTCACTACGTTAATTTGATTTACTACTGTCAGTGAGTTGCTGCTTTGCGTGACCGGCGCTAGCAGCGCGTATCGATATATCCCCTCTCGTAGTATCTTTGCTCGACTGCTATTACTTCCCGGTCGTTGTCTGTCGTAAGGGAGTTTGCCTCGGCAGTTCGGATCTACATCTACATCTACATTTATACTCCGCAAGCCACCCAATGGTTTGTAGCGGAGGGCACTTTACGTGCCACTGTCATTACCTCCCTTTCCTGTTTCAGTCGCGTATGGTTCGCGGGAAGAACGACTGTCGGAAAGCCTCCGTGCGCGCCCGAATCTCTCTGATTTTACATTCGTGATCTCCTCGGTAGGTATAAGTAGGGGGAAGGAATATATTCGAGACCTCATCCATAAACGCACCCTCTCGAAAGCTGGACAGCAAGCTACACCGCGATGCAGAGCGCCTCTCTTGCAGAGTCTGCGACTTGAGTTTGCTAAACATCTCCGTAACGCTATCACGCATACCAAATAACCCTGTGACGAAACGCGCCGCTCTTCTTTGGATCTTCTCTATCCTCTTCTGGTAACCCGATCTGGTACGGATTCCACACTGAGGAGCAATACTCAAGTATAGGTCGAACGAGTGTTTTGTAAGCCACCTCCTTTGTTGACGGACTACATTTTCTAAGGACTCTCCCAATGAATCTCAACCTGGTACCCGCCTTACCAACAATTAATTTTATATGATCATTCCACTTCAAATCGTTCCGCACGCATACTCCCAGATATTTTACAGAAGTAACTGCAACCAGTGTTTGTTCCGCTATCATATAATCATACAATAAAGGATCATTGTTTCTATGCATTCGCAATACATTACATTTGTCTACGTTAAGCGTCAGTTTCCACTCCCTGCACCAAGTGCCTATCCACTGCAGATCTTCCTGCATTTCGCTACAATTTTCTAATGCTACACTTCTCTGTATACTACAGCATCATCCGCGAAAAGCCACATGGAACTTCCGACACTATCTACTAGGTTATTTATATATATTGTGAAAAGCAATGGTCCCATAACACTCCCCTGTGGCACGCCAGAGGTTACTTTAGCGTCTGTAGACGTCTCTCCATTGAGAACAACATGCTGTGTTCTGATCTCTAAAAACTCTTCAATCCAGCTCTTCGGATAGCTGGTTCGGGTCGCGAGTTCGGGGCTGCCAGCCAGTGGGAACGCGCCTGGAGCGCAGTCCGGACCTGCCAGTCGGGGAGTTGCAATGCAGCAGTGGTGCAGTCGGGTTGGAGCTGTGAGGTCTGCGTCGACATGGCTCGCCCGACCATTGGCGCCACGCATCACTTGAGCCGGGCCACGGTCTTGGTGCATCGTCGGTCGGTCGTCCTACCGGACGACGCCTTTTGGCTCGCCAATCGTTCATGAGTCGGCTGTGTGTGTGCACGTCGACTCCCGATTTGTCTTCGTGTGTGCGTAGTTACTGTTGGGTATCGTTCAGGTCTTCGTGCTGTGATTGTCAGGTTGTGTGTATACTTGGCTTTAGTTCCACTGACGACTGATGTTGTCGGCATTCTGAGGGCAGTCGGTCGGTTGCTGCGGACCAGGGAAGATATCTCGGGGCGGTGCAGTCAGCTGGGTCCGCTGATAGTCCATGCACAGTGTCGGAGCGTGTGTGGAGCTGTCCGATCGCTACGAGCTTCGTGGTTCGCCGACTCAGGACGTCAAAGTTGAGTAGTGGCTTCAACTACCCAAGCCACGTCCATTCATGTTGTGGTGGTTCGTTTCGGTGGTTTGACGTTGGGGAGGTTTTCCTGTGAGCATCACAGAGTGCCTGTATTGCTGAAATTTAGCCGTCATGTGGTGTAATTAACTATTGGTTGACCGTATTCAAGTGTACCAGCGGGATTTTCTGCCTAGTGGCCGTTAGTGTTCCGGTTACCAGCCCTGGCCACTAACGTAATTTCAGGCAGCGTCCTTTACTCACCTGTTGTCACTGTCCAATATGGTGTGAAATTTTGACAGTTAATACATACTCCATTGTGTATAGTGACGCTCGTAACTGTTGGTCTGAATTCTCATGTACTCTGTCGTGGCAAGCAAGCGGTTTGTCGACCGGTCCGTCGACTGTCCCCTGGTTGGGTTTCGACGGATCAAGTGTAGCTGGGCTCACCCCCTTGTCTCGCCTAAGTGAACGACGGCAGACCGACCTCCCTGGAGGCTTCTGAGTGAGTGCCACCGGTGTTTAATTATCTGTTGTCAGCTGCTTTAAATTGAAGGCTTATGGTTATTTTTTTTATTTTCTTAGAAATTCTGCAAAATTAAATTTATCTATCAAGCTTAAACATTGAGGACTTCTGGCTTTAAAAGATTATGGTAATATCTTTTAAAATTTTGAAACTTAATTGTGACCTTTAGCCATTTCTATTGCACCTTACATATGTTTGTTCTATCTACTTAGCCTTAAGGCTTTCCACATGGCCGTGATATGTTTTCTTATTTATTTGATTTGCCTCTTTAATTGCATTTTAATCTTGTTGATTTTTAAGATGTCTTGTTTTTAAACATTCTGGCTTTCTGCCTTTAAAAGTCTATGGTAATATAGTCTAAAATTTTGAAATTTATTTGTCGCCCTCAGCCATTTGTATTGCACCTTGCATATGTTTTTTCTATCTACTTTGCTGTAATTTTTTTAAATTATTTTATTGCTATCTTAATTGCATTTTATCTTGTTGATGTGTTAAGATTTCTTGTTTAGAGTCCTTCAGCCGTGAAAGAGTTGCATTCGGTAAAGGTCCGGCTATGTGCCGCTTTGGTTGTAAAAGTTATTAAATAACAATAAATTACAATTAGAAGGCGAAACTGACCTCAACCTATTTGGCCCCTTCCACAATCCTGTTACCTGTTGTGCCCAGCGGGTTTAGCGGGCGTATCACCACTGACCCTAAAACCAACGCCGTTTGTGACTTCGGTGATGTCAAGAGAGAAGCGGGAGGTCGATCAGTTGAGGGCCTGCAACCAACCTGTCCGCACGCTAGACTCCTTGGAGGAACACCTGGAGTGCGATTCCGTATGACAGAAGGACCACGCTGGTGGTTATCCGACGCACCCTGACTGCAAATCTGTACGTGAGTCTGGTGATTCGACCTGTTGTGCTGTCATTCGTGAACAGAACATTCTAGGGGGCGTTTTCCAACAGGACAATGCTCAGCCACATACCGCCTTCGTAACCGAACATGCTCTACAGAGTATCGACATGTTGCCTCGGCCTGCTCGATCACCAGATCTGTCTCCAGTCGAGCACATATGGGATGTCATCGGATAACAACTCCAGCATCAACCACAAACAACATTAACCGACCCTGCACCGACCGACCAAGTCAACAGGCGTGGTACTCCATCCGGCACCTGTAAAAGACAATACATGCACGTTCGCATGGTCGCATTGAACGTTTTGGCGGGTACACCGGTTATTAATGTATCATTTCACATTTTCAATGGTTTATCTCGACCTTACAGAAACCAGTCAGCTTGCAATGTTAATAATTTAAATATGTTACCTAGACAAATGTATTCCCGAAATTTCACTTTTCTAGATTAATTATTATTTGCAAATGACAGAGCTCAGCAATCAGCGTCGTGCTCTGTCGTTTGTAAATCGTATTACAGTTGCTGAGTGCACCCACGTTCCCGGTGGAAGGCAACCTGATAATCATTTTTTGGTGTTGCGCGATTTTTTTCTGTCAGTATATTCCAATAGTGAAACTGGAGCTGAAGCACAATTTTTTGTAGTCCTTCAAGACAACACTCTGTAATCTGAATGCTGTATACTAACTGGGATAACTTTTTAATATGACACGTTTATAAAACGCACTAAAACGTATAAAACAATTTCTCGTGGCATCATAGAGATTCCTAGTATCATACAGATAGTCCTGAAAATGTGTGCTTATGAATTTTTAATAGCTATAATAAGACTTAACTCCCTCCAAACTGCCCTTGGAAGTCCCAACGGGTCCGACCGGCCGCCGTGTCCTCCTCAGCCCATAGGCGTCATGCAATGAGGATATGGAGGGGCATGTGGTCAGCACACCGCTCTCTCAGCCGTATGTCAGTTTACGAGACTGTAGCCGCTACTTCTCAGTCAAGTAGCTCCTCAATTTGCCTCACAAGGGCTGAGTGCACCCCGCTTGCCAACAGCGCTCGGCAGACCGGGTGGTCACCCATCCAAGTGCTAGCCCAGCCCGACAGCGCTTAACTTCGCTGGCGGGAACCGATGTTACCACTGCGGCAATAGCTATAATAGCACTTGTAAAATTTAAAACGGGAAAACGTGGGACGCATGCAATAGATAATTGATGCTTGAGTATCCAGAATGAGATTTTCACTCTGCAGCGGAGTGTGCGCTGATATGAAACTTCCTGGCAGATTAAAACTGTGTGCCCGACCGAGACTCGAACTCGGGACCTTTGCCTTCCGCGGGCAAGTGCTCTACCAACTGAGCTACCGAAGCACGACTCACGCCCGGTACTCACAGCTTTACTTCTGCCAGGTCCCGAGTTCGAGTCTCGGTCGGGCACACAGTTTTAATCTGCCAGGAAGTTCGATGCTCGAGTAGTTCACCGAAGTGACTAAGAATTTTATTGCACTGCAAATGATACGACTGTTTTGTGACTTTTTATCAAAGGCAGCTACCCTATACGTTCTGGAATACAGCATGATAAAAAAGAAAGACCAGCTTACAGTTACTTATTCCAGACAAACCACGGAAGTTGAGAAACACGTTGGGCTTGTGACTTGTAATGGTACTTGAATTACGTAACCATTACGGCACCTCACCTCAACCTCTCGATACCAGCAATAGTCTACTGTGTTTCTGTAAAATAGTTAACATATTTCTGTCACAACATTGAGATTTGATTTCATTAATGTAGAGGTACTTCGATACCTCGATATGTATATATTGCAGTGATATTATTCTTATGTGTATTCTTTCTTTTGTCACTATGATCTTTGACGTAACTCTAATTTTTTGGGTGCGTAAGCGGTTATTAGAGAGTCAAGTCTCGCTCGTCATGTTGAAAAGACGCAAATTGTAGTCAGTTTATGAAATGTGAACTTTAACAGTGAGGAAGATATTTTCAAGTATTTTATATTGTGAAGTGATGTTGCAACAAAAGTAATAAAAAGGGGGTGTAACTTAAATTTACATCATCATTGTCCTAACTTGCAAAAGTTTAATCTTCAAGAATGGTTTATGAAACACTATAAAACTTTTGAATATCGCAGAATAACACCTAGGCCTCTTTGCATCCGAGCTTGGAATCATCACTACCTAGATTTTCGACGATTGAGCCATGAGTTCACAACGAGACCAGCGTGGGAAACATGAGAAGATGAGTGCCTAGTTTATCGATTATTTCAAGAAATGACTTTAGTAACTGTGCTCTAATGACACCTGCCACATAATATAACTTTGTTGTCGCCCGAAAATGCAATATGTAGCATCTTGAGCAACACTACAATCATAATTAATTTTTGACCTTTGTTGTGGTAGGGTTGTTAGAGACTGTATAGAGGAAAGTTAAAAGTTTTGTACTCGGACAGATACTATACCATACACTCAACATGAGCACAATGCGTTGCTCGAGACGTATTGGAACGGTAGTCGATTCAATTCCACGCGCGAATCAACAGGGCCCTGGATACTGAACGTCCAGCTTCATCAATTCGATTTCTCATTTCTTGAAGAGTAGCTGCCACAGGTGAGACGAAGATTGTCATTTACGTACCCTTACAGGAAAAAAATACCGCAAGGTATGCGGCGTGGTGACGTGGGAGGCCAAAAGCAATGAACAATATCTTGTTGCCCACCTCTTCCAACGTGACGTTGTGCGATGGTGTTGTTAGGATAAAGCCACATCTCAAGGCGAAACTGAGGCTGGGCGCCGTCATTCATGAAAATCAAACCGCTGGAATCATCTTGAAGTTGAGGAAACAACAAATTTTGCAGTATGTCACAGCGTCCCCCTCAAAAATGGAAGGTCAACAGACTGTGAACAGAAAGGGCACAAAACGCATTCAGTTTCCGGCAAGTGTCTTTCAAGTCGGACGACAACGCCAGGATTTTGTGTCTCCCAAATTCTTACATTTGGCGGTTTACTTTACCCGACAGATGAAACTTCGACACGTCTGAAGAGTAATTCGGAAAGAGTTTCCTCTTCCACCTACTGGAGAACTGAAATGCAAAATTCGTACCTCCTGTTACGCCCGCCGGGACGCAGTTGGCGCAGTAATGGCAGACTTGTAAGCCATCACATGCAGGCGGTCGTTTCAGAACACGCCACACCGTTAACGTATTTCTTCAGGCGCGGAAGACGCAAATAACCGGCAGAAACACGGTTAATCAACACGACACCACACCGCTGTTTGAGGGAAGCTGAAGTTACTGGCCTGCCCGTCTTGTGGTCTGCAGAGGGCTCCGTGTGACGTCATCTCGGACACGCTCGAGATTTTCATCAGGCGTGCGTGGCGAACCAGTGCTTTTTCCTGTTCATATGCAGATATTTGCGTGCCACTCACAGATCTCCCTGCGCAAAGGCGGCTTCTAGTAGGATCGACAGCGGAATGCACGCTGCGCTTCGACAGTGGAGATGCTTTGCGCGAAATACAACATAGAAAATGATTTCTTTTTTGGTGTAGTCGCCATGTTGAGCAGCTTTGTGGAAGCTTCGAACCTTCCTCTATCTGGCACCGTGCGCAATGTGTTTCTTTCTCTCATAGTATGTAATAAACAATTGAAATCTGATCATTTTTTTAATCACCCGGCATTATCTATTGCATATTAAAAAGTCTTGCCGTACACTATGTAATCAAAAGTATCCGGACACCTGGCTGAAAATGACTTACAAGTTCGTGGCGCCCTCCATCGGTAATGCTGGAATTCAGTATGGTGTTGGCCCACCCTTAGCCTTGATGACAGCTTCCACTCACGCACCATATGTTCATTCAGGTGATGGAAGGTTTCTTGGGGAATGGCAGCTCATTCTTCACCGAGTGCTGCACTGAGGAGAGGTATCGATGTCGATCGGTGAGGCCTGGCACGAAATCGGCGTTCCGAAACATCCCAGAGATGCTCTATAGGATTCAGGTCAAGACTCTGTGCAGGCCAGTCCATTACAGGGATGTTATTGTCGTCTAACCACTCCGTCAAATGCCGTGCATTATGAACAGGTGCTCGATCGTGTTGAAGGATGCAATCGCCATTCCAGAATAGATCTTCAACAGTCGGAAGCAAGAAGTGCTTAAAACATCAATGTAGGCCTGTGCTGTAATAGTGCCACGCGAAACAACGGGTGCAAGCCCCCTCCGTGAAAAACACGACCACACCATAGCACCACACCTCCGAACTTTACTGTTGGCACTACACACGCTGGCAGGTGACGTTCACGAGGCATCTGATCCCTGCCATCGGATCACCACATTGTGTACCGCGATTCGTCCCTCCACGTAACCTTTATACACTACTCAATCGTCCAGTGTTTACGCTCCTTACATCAAGCGTCTTTGATTCATAATCAAAACGCCTTCGGTCCCGGGTACGATCCCCGCCACTGCCTAAATTTTGATAAATAATCAGCATTGGCGGCCGAAGACTTCCGGCATAAGAAGTCAGCCTCATTCTGCCAACGGCCTTGTCAAAGAGGGCGGAGGAGCGGATAGAGGTTCAGGCCTCTCTCTTGTCCTACGGGTGGGAAATTGCCCCTAAAGGCGGAAGAATCAGCAATGATCAACGACATGAGGATGCAGAAGGCAATGGAAACCTCTGCATTAAAGACACGTAACGTGTATCCGCAGGACATGTGGCCCGTAATTGAAGAAGTGTCATGATGATCTCTCCATTGGCAAAAGATTCCGGAATAGTCCCCCATTCGGATCTCCGGGAGGGGACTGCTAAGGGGGAGGTTATCATGAGAAAATAATTGAATAATCTACGAAAGGATAACGTTCTACGAGTCGGGGCGTGGGATGTCAGAAGATTGAACGTGGTAGGGAAACTAGAAAATCTGAAAAGGGAATTGCAGAGGCTCAATCTAGATATAGTAGGGGTCAGTGAAGTAAAGTGAAGTGAAGTGGAATGAAGACAAGGATTTCTGGTCAGATGAGTATCGGGTAATATCAACAGCAGCAGAAAGTGGTATAACAGGTGTAGGATTCGTTATGAATAGGAAGGTAGGGCAGCGGGTGTGTTACTGTGAACAGTTCAGTGACCGGGTTGTTCTAATCAGAATCGACAGCAGACCAACACCGACAACGATAGTTCAGGTATACATGCCGACGTCGCAAGCTGAAGATGAACAGATAGAGAAAGTGTATGAGGATATTGAAAGGCTAATGCAGTATGTAAAGGGGGACGAAAATCTAATAGTCATGGGCGACTGGAATGCAGTTGTAGGGGAAGGAGTAGAAGAAAAGGTTACAGGAAAATATGGGCTTGGGACAAGGACTGAAAGAGGAGAAAGACTAATTGAGTTCTGTAACAAGTTTCAGCTAGTAAAAGCGAATACCCTGTTCAAGAATCACAAGAGGAGGAGCTATACTTGGAAAAGGCCGGGAGATACGGGAAGATTTCAATTAGATTACATCATGGTCAGACAGAGATTCCGAAATCAGATACTGTATTGTAAGGCGTACCCAGGAGCAGATATAGACTCAAATCACAATATAGTAGTGATGAAGAGTAGGCTGAAGTTCAAGACATTAGTCAGCAAGAATCAATACGCAAGGAAGTGCGATACGGAAGTACTAAAGAATGACGAGATACGTTTGAAGTTCTCTAACGCTATAGATACAGCAATAAGGAATAGCGCAGTAGGCAGTACAGTTGAAGAGGAATGGACATCTCTAAAAAGGGCCATCACAGAAGTTGGGAAGGAAAACATAGTTACAAAGAAGATAGCTGCGAAGAAACCATGGGTAACAAAAGAAATACTTCAGTTGGTTGATGACAGGAGGAAGTACAAACATGTTCCGGGAAAATCAGGAATACAGAAATACAGGACGCTGAGGAATGAAATAAATAGCGAAGCTAAGACGAAATGGCTGCAGGAAAAACGTGAAGACATCGAAAAAGATATGATTGTCGGAAGGACAGACTCAGCACACAGGAAAGTCAAAACAACCTTTGGTAACATTAAAAGCAACGGTGGTAACATTAAGAGTGCAACGGGAATTCCACTGTTAAATGCAGAGGAGAGAGCAGATAGGTGGAAAGAATACATTGAAAGCCTCTATGAGGGTGAAGATTTGTCTGATGTGATAGGAGAAGAAACAGGAGTCGATTTAGAAGAGATAGGGGATCCAGTATTAGAATCGGAATTTAAAAGAGGTTTGGAGGACTTACGGTCAAATAAGGCAGAAGGGATAGACATCATTCCATCAGAATTTCTAAAATCATTGGGGGAAGTGGCAACAAAACGACTATTCTCGTTGGTGTATAGAATATATGAGTCTGGCGATATACCATCTGACTTTCGGGAAAGCATCACCCACACAATTCCGAAGACGGCAAGAGCTGACAAGTGCGAGAATTATCGCACAATCAGCTTAACAGTTCATGCATCGAAGCTGCTTACAAGAATAATATACAGAAGAATGGAAAAGAAAATTGAGAATGCGCTAGGTGACGATCAGTTTGGCTTTAGGAAAAGTAAAGGGACGAGAGAGGCAATTCTGACGTTACGGCTAATAATGGAAGCAAGGCTAAAGAAAAATCAAGACACTTTCATAGGATTTGTCGACCTGGAAAAAGCGTCCGACAATAAAAATGGAGCAAGCTGTTTGAGATTCTGAAAAAAGTAGGGGTAAGCTATAGGGAGAGACGGGTCATATACAATATATACAGCAACCAAGATCAAGAACGAAGTGCTCGTATTAAGAAGGGTGTAAGACAAGGCTGTAGCCTTTCGCCCCTACTCTTCAATCTGTACATCGAGGAAGCAATGATGGAAATAAAAGAAAGGTTCAGGAGTGGAATTAAAATACAAAGTGAAAGGATATCAATGATACGATTCGCTGATGACATTGCTATCCTGAGTGAAAGTGAAGAAGAATTAAATGATCTGCTGAACGGAATGAACAGTCTAAGGAGTACACAGTATGGTTTGAGAGTAAATCGGAGAAAGACGAAGGTAATGAGAAGTAGTAGAAATGAGAACAGCGAGAAACTTAACATCAGGATTGATGGTGACGAAGTCAATGAAGTTAAGGAATTCTGCTACCTAGATAGTAAAATAACCAATGACGGACGGAGCAAGCAGGACATCAAAAGCAGACTCGCTATGGCAAAAAAGGCATTTCTGGCCAAGAGAAGCCTACTAATGTCAAATATCGGCCTTAATTTGAGGATGAAATTTCTGAGGATGTACGTCTGGAGTACAGCATTGTATTGTAGTGAAACATGGACTGTGGGAAAACCCATAACAGAAGAGAATCGAAGCATTTGAGATGTGGTGCTACAGAAGAATGTTGAAAATTGGGTGGACTGATAAGGTAAGGAATGAGGAGGTTCTACGCAGAATCGGAGAGGAAAGGAATATGTGGAAAACACTGATAAGGAAAAGGGACAGGATGATAGGACATCTGCTAAGACATGAGGGAATGACTTCCATGGTACTAGAGGGAGCTGTAGAGGGCAAAAACTGTAGAGGAAGCCAGAGATTGGAATACGTCAAGCAAATAATTGAGGACGTAGGTTGCAAGTGCTACTCTGAGATGAAGAGGTTAGCACAGGAAAGGAATTCGTGGCCGGCCGCATCAAACCAGTCAGTAGACTGATGGCCCAAAAAAAAATCAAGCGAGGCGAGGCACTTACGGCGTGACGAGTGGCTTATGAGCAGCCGCTCGACCATGAAATCCAAGTTTTCTCACCTCCTGCCTAAGTGTCATAGTACTTGCAGTGGATCCTGATTCAGTTTGGAATTCCTGTATGATGGTCTGGTTGGATGTCTGCCTATTACACAATACGACCCTCTTCAACTGTCGGCGGTGTCTGTCACTCAACGGACGAGATCGGCGTGTACGCTTTTGTGCTGTATGTGTCGCTTTACGTTTCCACTTCACTATCGCATCGGAAACAGTGGACCTAGATATCTTTAGGAATGAGGAAATCTCACTTACAAACGTATGACACAAGTGACACCCAACCACCTGACCACGTTTGAAGTCCGTGAGTTCCGCGGAAGGCCTTATTCTGCTCTCACGATGTCTAACGACTACTGAGGTCGCTGATATGGAGTACCTGGCAGTAGGTGGCTGCACAACGCACCTAATATGAAAAACGTAGGTTTTTGATGGTGTGCGGATACTTTTGATCAAATAGTACAGCTGGTAAAAATTTACAAGCACAAGTTTTCAGGACTATCTGCACGGGGTTAAGAATCTCCATGGTGCCAGGAGAAAATATCTTACACTTCGCAATCCGTTTCACAACCGTGTTACATTTTTTAAAATTATTTGAATTATTGTTTTTTACTTTTTAGTCTTGTGTGTGCTAAATTTTTCAAACCATTTTGAACATTCTGATGAGATTAAACAGAGACATGTGATAAATTTCAAGTTTCTTTCAGTTTCTCTTCGTTTGAGTCAAGCAACATTTTGCCTCCGCCTACGTACATCTCGCGAAAAAGCCATGAAGGTAAAAATTAGAGAGAATCGACTTCATACGAAGTCTTGCCGGGTATCGTTCTTATCGCGAAACATTAATGAATGAAACAGGAAAAGCGGGGAATAGTAGTATTGCAGAAAATACCTTCCGCCACACACCACACACAATAATGCGCACTAATGTTGCGATGTTATGTGCTATGTCGCAGTTTTCAAGTCTCTAGCTCATCGGGCAGCTCATGTCAACTCAGTTGCAAAATTGTTATTGGCCATAAGAATTCTGGCTGGAGCGGAATCTACTCAAGGGGGACCCCATTCAACACGTGACCAACAAAGCAAACGCGGGTCTCAAACAACTCTACCCTATGCTTAACAGGCGTAGCACACTGAATAGGAGGGTGTTCAGGTCCTCGTACACCACACTTATTACACCTCAGATGACGCACGCAGCCCCTGTCTGGGGATACGATCCAGCCACACACCTGCGCCGTCTGCAGTTCATACGGAACAAAGCACTCAGAATCATAAGCAACGCTCTGCGCTACACACGCACCGCGGACCTCCACTAGGAATACAGGCTAGAAACCATGTTGCAGTTATTCCAAAAACTCTCTACACGCCTGTACAATAACACAAGACACTCGCGTAACCCGTTTATCCTTTCTCTGGGTAACTACGACCACAACCATAGATGGAAACATACACTACTGGCCATTAAAACTGCTACACCAAGAAGAAATGCAGATGATCAACGGGTATTCATTGGACAAATATATTACGTTAGAACTGACATGTGATTACATTTTCACGCAATTTGGGAGCATAGACCCTGAGAAATCAGTACCCAGAACAACCACCTCTGGCCTGGGCATGAAGTCAAACAGAGCTTGGATGGCGTGTACAGGTACAGCTGCCCATGCAGCTTCAACACGATACCAAAGTTCATCGACAGTAGTGACTGGCGAATTGTGACGAGCCAGTTGCTCGGCCACCATTGACCAGACGTTTCCAATTGGTGAGAGATCTGGAGAACGTGCTGGCCAGGGCAGCAGTCGAAAATTTTCTGTATCCATAAAGGCCAGTACAGGACCTGCAACATGCGGTCGTGCATTATCCTGCTGAAATGTAGCGTTTCGCAGGGATCGAATGAAGGGTAGAGCCACGGCTCGTAACACATCTGAAATGTGACGTCCACTGTTCAAAGTGCCGTCACTGCGAACAAGAGATGACCGAGACGTGTAACCAATGGCACCCCATACCATCACGCCGGGTGATACACCAGTGTGGCGATGACGAATACACGCTTCCAGTGTACGTTCACCGCGATGTCGCCAAACACGGATGCGACCATTGTGATGCTGTAAACAGAACCTGGATTCATCCGAAAAATGACGTTTTGCCATTCGTGCACCCAGGTTCGTCGTCGAGTACACCATCGCAGGCGCTCCTGTCTGTGATGCAGCGTCAAGGGTAACCGCAGTCACGGTCTCCGAGCTGATAGTCCATGCTGCTGCAAACGTCGTCGAACCGTTCGTGCAGGTGGTTGTTGTCTTGAAAACGTCCCCATCTGTTGACTCAGGGATCGAGACGTGGCTGCACGATCCGTTACAGGCATGCGGATAAGATGCCTGTCATCTCGACTGCTAGTGATACGAGGCCGTTGGGATCCAGCACGGCGTTCCGTATTACCCTCCTGAAACCACCGATTCCATATTCTGCTAACAGTCATTGGATCTCGACCAACACGAGCAGTAATGTCGCGATACGATAAACCGCAATCGCGATAGGCTACAATCCGACCTTTATCAAAGTCGGAAACGTGATGATACGCATTTCCTCTCTTTACACGAGGCATCACAACAACGTTTCACCAGGCAACGTCGGTCAACTGCTGTTTGTGTATGAGAAATCGGTTGGAAACTTTCCTCATGTCAGCACGTTGTAGGTGTCGCCACCGGCGCCAACCTTGTGTGAATGCTCTGAAAAGCTAATCATTTGCATATCGCAGCATCTTCTTCCTGTCGGTGAAATTTCGCGTCTGTAGCACGTCATCTTCGTGGTGTAGCAATTTTAATGGCAAGTAGAGTTATAGACCAAAGATACTACTCGCAAAAAAACTTGACATATATGCTCCATAGCACGCTAACACGACGGTACTGGCGAGCCCCTGCAACACAGCTACTACTGGTAACCCCAGACGCTCGTCCCGCCGAAAAACAGGCAACCGCAGGGAAACCGTACTGTACACAGCACGCAAACCAGCCACCCCCCGCCCCCTACACTGTGAGCTGATCTATGACCGATAGCCCACTAATGTATGACGTCCTTGAATTGTTACAGGGCCGCAGCAACTGCAGCAACGAGCTCCAGCAGCGACAGAGGTAACGATGCACGTTACCTCGCACTAACATAACCACACCTTGCATGCACTGTCGCAGATAGCAAGTCGCTACAGCCCTTACTACCCGTCCTACTGTCGCAGAGGTTTCTTTTTCCCTTGGCACTTGCCTTGGTACTTTTATCCTCTGCGCTTACAACCGCTACATTTCGATCGCTTTCGTCCACTTTCTATCTCCTTATGGACCATGTTAATGAGTAATCTCAGGCATCATCCAACTGGAAACTAATTACACGTTGGGTCTCACAAGGTTCCATTTTGGGGGCCTTACTGTTTTTTGTGTATACCAATGACCTTTCATCAGTAGCATTACTAGATGCCAAGTTCATTTTGTTTGCTGATGATACAAACATTGCAATAAATAGCAAATCAAGTGTAGTCTTAGAAAGATGAGCTAATAAAATATTTGTGGACATTAATCACTGGTTCCTAGCCAATTCTTAGTCACTAAACTTTGAAGAAACACACTACATGCAGTTTAGAACTTGTAAGGCATGTCCCACGAGTATATGTCTAACATACGATGACAAGAAGACAGAAGAAGTGGACAGTGTTAAATTCTTGGGATTACAGCTTGATAATAAATTCAGCTGGGAGGAGCACACCACAGAACTGCTGAAGCGTCTTAACAAATCTCTGTTTGCAATGCAAATTGTGTCAGAGATAGGGGATATAAAAATGAAAAAGCTGGCATGCTATGCTTACTTTCATTCCATAATGTCATATGGGATTATTTTTTGGGGTAATTCATCAAGCCAAGCTAAAGTTTTCTGGGCACAAAAACGTGCAGTAAGAGTTATATGTGGTGTGAACGCAAGAACATCCTGCAGAAGCCTGTTTAGGGAACTAGGGATACTAACTACTGCTTCCCAATATATTTATTCCTTAATGAAATTTGTCATTAAAAATATATCACTTTTTCAAACCAACAGCTCAATTCATGGAATCAATGCTAGAAATAAGAATAATCTTCACAAGGATTTAAAGTCACTTAGTCTTGTACTAAAAGGTGTGCATTATTCAGTAACACACATTTTCAATAACTTGCCAGCAGCCATTAAAAGCTTGACAGCCAATGAAATTCAGTTTGAGAGAAGCCTAAAGGATTTATTGGTGGCCAACTCCTTCTACTCCATTGATGAATTTCTCAGTAAAACCAACTGATTTGTGTGTGTGTGTGTGTGTGTGTGTGTGTGTGTGTGCGTGTGTGTAAGTACAACCTAACTTCTGCACCGTTTCAGTGCAGTAATGTGTTTATTGTAAATAAGTATTACGGTAGTTGTATTACATGTTTATTACCTTATAAATAAATAAATAAACTTTTTTATTTTAAATTCAGTGCATTAGTATTTGTAAAATGACTCTTTCATATAGTGTTCATTAAAAAATGAAGATCGTTCCACTTGGGACCTGTGGAATGGTACATTAGCTTATTTGTTTTAGTTGTAAATATTTCTCATGCATTGTTATGTTTCTGACATGTTCTACATCCTGAAGGACCTCCTCAATATGGATCAATTGGAATGAAAGTAAATCTGATCTAATTTAATCTTACCCAGACGCGTGGATAACATCACAGCCAGCATCCTGTGACTCCTGATTCAAAAACTAACATGCTTTACGAAGGTGACAGTAGAACTTTTGGTTTGGTCACCACGTTGGTGTGGGCGTAGAGGGGCCCCATCCTACTGAAAAAAGGGCATAAGAACACACAGTACCCTCCGCCACAGAAAAGCGAGTTAATATCTCATCGTGATCCAGTTTCAAGTGTGTAGCTCGTCAGGAGGTTAGTTCGTAATCCGTTGTAAAATTTGTACCGGTCAGAAAAACAAAGTACCCTCCGCCACACACCCGATGCGAATATGTAAATATTTTGTTGACACCGACCTACGTAGGGGCGGGGAGGGGGGGGGGGAAGGGACGATCGCCACGATAAAATAAGGGAAATCAGAGCTCTCGTAGGGTCGTACGGAAAGATACAGGTGCTCGTTCTTTTCGCGCGCTATACAAGATTGTAATAGTAGAGAATTGTGAAAGTGGTTTGATGAACCCTCTTCCAAGCACTTAAATGTGATTTTCAGAGTATCCATGTAGATACAGATTTACTTCGGCTACATTCTATTATACTCGTTTTGCTTTTGTTGTTCCTCATTTTATATCCTCCTTTCAAGACACTGTCCAGTCCGTTCAACTGCTCTTCCAAGTGCTGTGCTGTCTCTGACAGAATTCCAATGTAGTCGGCAAACCTCAATGTCTTTATTTATTCTCCATGGATTTTAATTGCTACTCCATTTTTTTTTGTTTCCTTTACTGCTTGCTCAATATATAAATTGAATAACATCGCGGATAGGCTACAACCTTGTTTCACTCCCTTCCCAAACACTGGTTCCGTTTCATGCCATTTGGTTTCTGTACAAGTAGTAAATAGCGTGTCGTTCACTGTATTTGACCCCAGAAATAGCTACCTCTGTAAACTCAATGATAGGAGTGATAATACATATTAGAACTATTGTGACCACTTCTTAGTAGGCAACAGTACATTTCTAGGCAGCAGGAAATATGAAATGACCATTTCCCTCCCCCCCCCCCCCCCCATCCACTGGGCACTTTACCTCTCCTTCTGCCTATGCATTCAGACTGAAAGAAACGACAATATTTTGTACCAATATCCGGAATAGTGACTGCCTTCTCATCTGTAACGAAACAATGTTTTCTAGAAATATTCTCGCAGGCGAAATTACTTCAACAGTCTATATATATAGCTAATCGTTTCGATACGATTGCGAGTAGTAAAATAATCTCAAAGAAAACCTTTCGATAACCGGAATTAAATTTGACCACACAGGTGTAGAACTGTCATTATTCGGCAAACCGATTCTCTTAAACCTGACTTTGGGATCGAGAAATTGCTCCAAACCCAAACGTCAAATGTCTTGGAGTCTTATCTGCATGAATCAAATTGGTAGAAAAGTACGTGAATACTGATACCGATCGCTAAATGCTTGGCTAGGTGAAGCCATTTTCGTAATTCGCTTTTCAAAAATATCTACTCAGACGTAGAAACCTTACTAATTGGCAACCTGACTCCTTACAAACTAAACATTCGACTTCGGGGTCAAGAAACTGCTCTGCAACCGAACGTCAAATATCTATCTAGATTAACTTCTAACGTGACAGAAAATACGTAAATACTGATACCGATTGGTAAAAGCTAGAGCATGGATACGTGAAGCCACATTAGTATTTCGTTTTTCAAAAATACCTATTCAGACATAGAAACCTTATCAGTCGTTAACCTGACTCCCCACAAACTCGAAATTCGACTTTGGGCTCAAGAAATTGCTACAGAACCAAACGTCAAGTATCTTGGAATCTATGTAGATGAACTCTTAAATTGGCAGAAAAACACGGCTGAAAAGTTTAAACAAACTGAAAATCGAGTTAATCTAATATGTCTCATCAAATACCGAATATGTAGAGTGGAGCAACCAATTGCGCTTCTTACATACAAAATATTTGTCCGAACTATTATCGAATATGAATTCCAAGCATGGATTATGTCATCTAACCAAATGAAAAAATTCTCTCTGCTGCCCGAAGGATGCTTAGAATAGCTGGAGGTCAAGGCCATGCCTTCTACATCTACATCTACATTTATACTCCGCAAGCCACCCAACGGTGTGTGGCGGAGGGCACTTTACGTGCCACTGTCATTACCTCCCTTTCCTGTTCCAGTCGCATATGGTTCGCGGGAAGAACGACTGTCTGAAAGCCTCCGTGCGCGCTCTAATCTCTCTAATTTTACATTCGTGATCTCCTCGGGAGGTATAAGTAGGGGGAAGCAATATATTCGATACCTCGTCCAGAAACGCACCCTCTCGAAACCTGGCGAGCAAGCTACACCGCGATGCAGAGCGCCTCTCTTGCAGAGTCTGCTACTTGAGTTTGTTAAACATCTCCGTAACGCTATCACGGTTACCAAATAACCCTGTGACGAAACGCGCCGCTCTTCTTTGGATCTTCTGTATCTCCTCCGTCAACCCGATCTGGTACGAATCCCACACTGATGAGCAATACTCAAGTATAGGTCGAACGAGTGTTTTGTAAGCCACCTCCTTTGTTGATGGACTACATTTTCTAAGGACTCTCCCAATGAATCTCAACCTGGTACCCGCCTTACCAACAATTAATTTTATATGATCGTTCCACTTCAAATCGTTCCGCACGCATACTCCCAGATATTTTACAGAAGTAAATGCTACCAGTGTTTGTTCCGCTATCATATAATCATACAATAAAGGATCCTTCTTTCTATGTATTCGCAATACATTACATTTGTCTATGTTAAGGGTCAGTTGCCACTCCCTGCACGAAGTGCCTATCCGCTGCAGATCTTCCTGCATTTCGCTACAATTTTCTAATGTTGCAACTTCTCTGTATACTACAGCATCATCCGCGAAAAGCCGCATGGGACTTCCGACACTATCTACTAGGCCCTTCCCAACAAACCCCGTCCCGAAACACTTAAAACCAAGAGCATGCTGATGGCGATTAGGCCCCATACTCCGAGGAGCGTAGGGGACGATGCGGGAAACCCGCACCGACGTAGACCTACTAGGCAAGGTCCTAGACAGACATAGAAACCTTATCAGTCGTTAACCTGACTCCCCACTCACTCAATATTCGACTTTGGGCTCAAGAAATTGCTCCAGAACCAAACGTCAAATATCTTGGAATCTATATAGATGGACTCTATTACCTTCCTCCGACCGTAATTGGGGTGAATGACGATGATAAAGACGACACTGCACCCAATCATCTCGAGGCAGGGAAAATCCCTTACCCCGCCGGGAATCGAACCCGGGACCACTGCGCGAGAAGCGAGACCGCTACCGCAAGGCCACGAGCTGCGTACAAGAGCATATTCGACAGAATAAAAGAACAAAAAATGGTACAAATGGCTCTGAGCACTATGGGACTTAACTTCTGAGGTCATCAGTCCCCTACAACTTAGAACTACTTAAACCTAACTAACCTAAGGACACCACACACATCTATGTCCGAGGCAGGATTCGAACCTACGACCGTAGCGGTCGCGCGGTACCAGACTGAAGCGCCTACAACCGCTCGGCCACTCCGGCCGGCTCTGGCGGGCCAACTGCCTGGTACTGACACGGCGGTCGCCTTCCACAGTGTTAATCACATTTTCCTCCGAGTCTGGTGTCCGAACATTTCGGGTACGTCCTTCATGATTTCCTGCTTTCTGTCGCAGACAAACGGTGGAGCACTATAGCAAACATTGAATGCCATGGTTGTTGTCGGCGGGAATAGGTCTCCTGATACAACCTTTCTGCCCGGCGCCCTTTGCCATTTTCCTTTCCGTAAGTAAACACCATGTCGGCAACCTCTCGATTCGAATACGGAACCACTGTGTTCAGCGCTGATCAGATCCACTACAAGGTGAGTCAGCAAGACAAGTGAACCGGACACAACATTCCCAGTTACTATAGCTGGCAGTTATAAGAGTCGAGGGGTATGAAGGGGAAGCAGTGGTTGGGAAGGGAGTGAGACAGGGTTGTAGCCTATCCCCGATGTTATTCAGTCTGTATATTGAGCAAGCAGTAAAGGAAACAAAAGAAAAAATTCGGAGTAGGAATTAAAATCCATGGAGAAGAAATAAAAACTTTGAGGTTCGCCGATGACATTGTAATTCTGTTAGAGACAGCAAAGGACCTGGAAGAGCAGCTGAACGGAATGGACAATGTCTTGAAAGGAGGATATAACATGAACATCAACAAAAGCAAAACGAGGATAATAAAATGGTTCAAATGGCTCTGAGCACTATGGGACGCAACTGCTGAGGTCATTAGTCCCCTAGAACTTAGAACTAGTTAAACCTAACTAACCTAAGGACATCACAAACATCCATGCCCGAGGCAGGATTCGAACCTGCGACCGTAGCGGTCTTGCGGTTCCAGACTGCAGCGCCTTTAACCGCACGGCCACTTCGGCCGGCTACGAGGATAATAGAATGTAGTCGAATTAAGTCGGGTGATGCTGAGGGAATTAGATTAGGAAATGAGACACTTAAAGTAGTAAAGGAATTTTGCTATTTGGGGAGCAAAATAAGTGATGATGGTCGAAGTAGAGAGGATATAAAATGTAGACTGGCAGTGGCAAGGAAAGCGTTTCTGAAGAAATTTGTTAACATCGAGTATAGATTTAAGTGTCAGGAAGTCGTTTCTGAAAGTATTTGTATGGAGTGTAGCCATGTATGGAAGTGAAACGTGGACGATAAATAGCTTAGACAAGAATAGAATGGAAGCTTTCGAAATATGGTGCTATAGAAGAATGCTGAAGATTACATGGGTAGATCACATAACTAATGAGGAGGCATTGAATGGAATTGAGGAGAAGAGGACATGTTCTGAGGCATCAAAGGATCACCAATTTAGTATTGGAGGGCAGCGTGGAGGGTAAAAATCGTAGAGGGAGACAAGAGATGAATACACTAAGCAGATTCAGAGGGATGTAGGTTGCAGTAGGTACTGGGTTCAAATGGCTCTGAGCACTATGGGACTCAACATCTTAGGTCATAAGTCCCTATCCTAAGGACATCACACACACCCATGCCCGAGGCAGGATTCGAACCTGCGACCGTAGCAGTCCCGCGGTTCCGTACTGCAGCGCCAGAACCGCACGGCCACCGCGGCCGGCCAGGTACTGGGGGATGAAGCAGCTTGCACAGGATAGAGTAGCATGGAGGGCTGCGTCAAACCACTCTCTGGACTGAAGACCACAACAACAACAACATGGCAGGTAAGGGCGCTAGGGCATGACGTATGAGGAACAGTTCCACCCTCTGGGAGGAAACCATGCATACTGTGGCTGCATGGTCCCCCGCGTGTTAGACCACACTCTATGTAACAAAGTATGACTGAATAAATGGCCTCTAAGCATGGAAACCACACATTTCCGGACACAAATTCATTAGATCTTTTGCTGTTTGGTCCCTTTAACCCATTCTAAAAGAAATTGATATTTTTTGTTCCATATACTCTCCTTGACTCCTCGATCAATCCCTAGAGTTTGTACAGACTGGAAAAAATCATGGTGCATACCAACTGAGGTTTTATGGAACTGATGGTATAGCCAACTAGTGGATGATGTAGAATCTGACCAAATGAATACATTGTTGCTTAACTCCTCCATAAGGTGGCTCTGTTGTATCGTGACAGAACGAGCTATGAATCAACGGCATGACGGTGCACCGTCTCATTTCAGTGTGGATGTTCGCAACCATCTCGGTGCTGTATTCCCTGGTTGCTGGATTGGAAGGGGTGGTATTATTCCATGGCTTGCTAGGTCACCTAACGTGGACCCCCTTGATTACTTCCTATGGGGACATCTAAAGTCACTTGTGTATGAGATCCCAGAGGATATGGAGACGGAATTAGTTTCCAGAATTGCAGCAGCCTCTGCTGTGATTGGAAAGACACCAGCGATATTTGTCATGGTGCTAGAGAATCTTTTTCACTCATGTCATGCTTGCTTTGAGGTTGATGGCTGACTGTTTCAGGACGTTTTGTAAGATACAGTACAAGTGGTACGTTCATTGTGTCAATGATAGTATTTTGAGTCAACTGTAACTAATGTAAATAATATTCCTATTATATTCCTATTATGTCCTTAAGCTGGCTTCTCCGAACTCGGCTACCTTCCACGCTTCGCACCACTGCTGAGCAAAAATTTATTCTACAACCCGAATGTACATGCAGAACAGAGTAAATGGTAAATAATGTTCTTAAAAGTGTTACTGAGTGGTTTCCTGCGAATTCCCTCACTCTCCGTTTCAAGAAAACACAACGTATCCATTGCCGCATAATTAGTGATACAACATCGACAAGTCTAGCACATGGTGAGAAACTTGAAAATTATTAGTTGTACATATTGATGAGAACACATTTAGGAAACTGTAAAACAAGGTAGCTCAGCCATCATTGCACTTAAAATCATTGCAAATCGTAGGGAGAGACAAATACACACATCAAAATTGTTTTGCATGACCTCGGTACCGACAGTTCCGGAACCTGTCCAGAAAATTGGAATAGAGATCAACATAAATATCATTTCCGCCCTTTTTATTGCTCATAAAAACCATGCACTGCATGTTGTACCACCAAACAGCGAGACCTTCAGAGGTGGTGGTCCAGACTGCTTTACACACCGGTACCTCTAATACCTAGTAACACGTCCTCTTGCATTGATGCATGCCTGTATTCGTCGTCGCATACTATCCACAAGTTCATCAAGGCACTGTTGGTCCAGAATATCCCAAAGGCGATTCGGCGTAGATCTTTCAGAGTGGTTGGTGGGCCACGGCGTCCACAAACAACCCTTTCCAATCTATCCCAGGCGTGTTCGATAGGGTTCATGTCTGCAGAACATGCTGGCCACTCTAGTCGAGCGATGTCGTTATCCTGTAGGAAGTCATTCACAAGATGTGCACGATTGGGGGCGCGAATTGTCGTCCCTGAAGACGAATGCCTCGCCAATATCCTGCCGATGTGGTTGCACTATCGGTCGGAGGATGGCATTCACGTATCGTACAGCCGTTACGGCGCCTTCCATGACCACCAGCGGCGTACGTCGGCCCCACATAATGCCACCCCAAAACAGCAGGGAACCTCCACCTTGCTGCACTCGCTGGACGGTGTGTCTAAGGCGTTCAGCCTGACCGGGTTGCCTCCAAACACGTCTCCGACGCTTCTCTGGTTGAAGGCATATGCGACACTCATCGGTGAAGAGAACGTGATGCCAATCCTGAGCCGTCCATTCGGCATGTTGTTGGGCGCATCTGTACCGTGCTCCATGGTGTCGTGGTTGCAAAGATGCACCTGGCCATGGACGTCGGGAGTGAAGTTGCGCATCATGCAGCCTATTGCGCACAGTTTGAGTCTTAACACGACGTCCTGCGTCTGCACGAAAAGCATTATTCAACATGGTGGCGTTGCTGTCAGGGTTCCTCCGAGCCATAATCCGTAGGTAGCGGTCATCCACTGCAGTAGTAGCCCTTGGGCGGCCTGAGCGAGGCATGTCATTGGCAGTTCCTGCCTGTGTGTATCTTTTTCATGTCCGAACAACATCGCTTTGGTTCACTCCGAGACGCCTGAACTCTTCCTTTGTTGAGAGCCCTTCCTCGCACAATGTAACAATGCGGACGCGATCGAACCGCGGTATTGACGGTCTAGGCATGATTGAATTACAGGACCCCCCCCCCCCCCCCGTCTAATGGGCGCTGTACATGCATGGCGGGTTTAGTGACATCCCTGAACAGTCAAAGGGACTGTGTCTGTGATACAATATCCGCAGTCAACGTCTATCTTCAGGACTTCTGAGAACCGGGGTGATGCAAAACTTTTTTTGATGTGTGTATTTTCGTTCAGTAATGTCATATGGAATAACATTGTGCGGTAACTCGAAATGTGAAATAATTTGGGTGAAGGTCACGGTTAAAGCAGGCTCAAACATGGTAATTGGATGTCTCTATAGGCCCCCTGGCTCAGCAGCTGTTGTGGCTGAGCACCTGAAGGATAATTTGGAAAATATTTCGAGTAAATTTCCCCACCGTGTTATAGTTCTGGGTGGAGATTTTAATTTGCCGGATATAGACTGGGAGACACAAACGTTCACAACGGGTGGCAGGGACAAAGAATCCAGTGAAATTTTTTTAAGTGCTTTATCTGAAAACTACCTTGAGCTGTTAAACAGAGAACCGACTCGTGGCGACAACATATTAGACCTTCTGGCGACAAACAGACCCGAACTATTTGAAACAGTTAACGCAGAACAGGGAATCAGCGATCATAAAGCGGTTACTGCATCGATTATTTCAGCCGTAAATAGAAATATTAAACAAGGTAGGAAGATTTTTCTGTTTAGTAAAAGTAACAAAAAGCAGATTACAGAGTACCTGACGGCTCAACACAAAAGTTTTGTTTGGAGTACAGATAGTGTTGAGGAGCAGTGGACAAAGTTCAAAACCATCGTACAATATGCGTTAGATGAGTATGTGCCAAGCAAGATCGTAAGAGATGGAAAAGAGCCACCGTGGTACAACAACCGAGTTAGAAAACTGCTGCGGAAGCAAAAGGAACTTCACAGCAAACATAAACATAGCTAAAGCCATGCAGACAAACAAAAATTACGCGAAGCGAAATGTAGTGTGAGGAGGGCTATGCGAGAGGCGTTCAGTGAATTCGAAAGTAAGGTTCTATGTACTGACTTGGCAGAAAATCCTAAGAAATTTTGGTCTTATGTCAAAGCGGTTGGTGGATCAACACAAAATGTCCAGACACTCTGTGACCAAAATGGTACTGAAACAGAGGATGACAGACTAAAGGCCGAAATACTAAATGTCTTTTTCAAAAGCTCTTTCACAGAGGAACACTGCACTGTAGTTCCTTCTCTAGATTGTCGCACGGATGACAAAATGGTAGATATCGAAATAGACGACAGAGGGATAGAGAAACAATTAAAATCACTCAAAAGAGGAAAGGCCGCTGGACCTGATGGGATACCAGTTCGATTTTACACAGAGTACGCGAAGGAACTTGCTTCTCTTCTTGCAGCGGTGTACCGTAGGTCTCTAGAAGAGCGTACCGTTCCAAAGGATTGGAAATGGGCACAGGTAATCCCCGTTTTCAAGAAGGGACGTCGAACAGATGTGCAGAACTATAGACCTATATCTCTAACGTCGATCCGTTGTAGAATTTTGGTACACGTATTACGTTCGAGTACAATGACTTTTCTGGAGACTAGAAATCTACTCTGTAGGAATCAGCACGGGTTTCGAAAAAGACGATCGTGTGAAATCCAGCTCGCGCTATTCGTCCACGATACTCAAGAGGGCCATAGTCACGGGTTCCCAGGTAGATGCTATGTTTCTCGACTTCCGCAAGGCGTTTGATACAGTTCCCCACAGTCGTTTAATGAACAAAGCAAGCGCATATGGACTATCAGACCAATTGTGTGATTGGACTACAGAGTTCCTAGATAACAGAACGCAGCATGCCATTCTCAATGGAGAGAAGTCTTCCGAAGCAAGAGTGATTTCAGGTGTGTCGCAGGGGAGTGTCGTAGGACCGTTGCTATTCACAATATACATAAATGACCTTGTGGATGACATCGGAAGTTCACTGAGGCTTTTTGCGGATGATGCTGTGGTATATCGAGAGGTTGTAACAATGGAAAATCGTGCTGAAATGCAGGAGGATCTGCAGCGAATTGACGCATGGTGCAGGGAATGGCAATTGAATCTCAATGTAGACAAGTGTAATGTGCTGCGAATACAGAGCAAGAAAGATTCCTCATCATTTAGCTACAAAATAGCAGATCAGCAACTGGAAGCAGTTAATTCCGTAAATTATCTGGGAGTAGGCAGTGGGAGTGATTTAAAATGGAATGATTATATAAAGTTGATCGTCGGTAAAGCAGATGCCAGACTGAGACTTATTGGAGGAATCTTAAGGAAATACAATCCCAAAACAAAGGAAGTAGGTTACAGTACACTTGTTCGCCCACTGCTTGAATACTTCTCAGCAGTGTGGGATCCGTACCAGACAGGGTTGATAGAAGAGATAGAGAAAATCCAACGGAGAGCAGCGCGCTTCGTTACAGGATCATTTAATAATCGCGAAAGCGTTACGGAGGTGATAGATAAACTCCAGTGGAAGACTCTGCAGGAGAGACGCCCAGTAGCTCGGTACGGGCTTTTGTTGAAGTTTCGAGAACATACCTTCACCGAGGAGTCAAGCAGTATATTGCTCCCTCCTGCGTATATCTCGCGAAGAGACCATGAGGATAAACTCAGAGAGATTAGAGCCCACACAGAGGCATACCGTCAATCTTTCTTTCCACGAACAATACGAGACTGGAATAGAAGGGAGAACCGATAGAGATACTCAAGATACCCTCCGCCACACCGTCAGGTGGCTTGCGGAGTATGGATCTAGATGTAGATGTAAATGTAGACTTTGAGAAACAAAGCCTTCTTTACTTGAAAATGTGCTGCAACAACAAATCGTTCGATTTTACAAAGAGTACTCTACGGCATTGGCCCCTTATCTAGCTTGCATTTATCGCGAATCTCTCCCAAAGTCCCAAGCGACTGGAAAATAGCGCACGTGACACCAGTACGTATGAAAGGTAAGAGAACGGACACACAAAATTACAGACCAACATCACTCTTTTCTGTTTGCTGCAAAGAATCCTTGAACATTTTCTCAGTTCGAATGTAATAAACTTTCTTGAGTTTGAGAAGTTTATGTGCAGGAATCAGCATGGTTTCAGAAAGCATCGCTCATGCGATACTCAGCTTGACCTTTTCTCATATGATATACTGAGAACAATTGATGAACGGCAACAGGCAGGTTTCATATTTCTGAATCTCCGGAAAGCGTTTGACACGGTGCGTCATTGCAGGCTGGAAATAAAGGTACGAGCTTATGGAATAAGTTCACAGGTATGGGTTTGGCTTTATAAGTAACAGAACCCAGTATGTCGTCCTCGACGGCGAGTCTTCATCAGAGACAAGGGTACCATCAATAGTGCCCCACGCGAGCGTCATAGGACCACCGTTGTTCTGTATATACGTAAATGATTTGGAGGATAGGATGGGCAGCAATCTGCGCTTGTTTGCTGATGATAGCGTGGTATGCGGTAAGGTGTAGAAGTTGAGTGACTTTAGGAACTTCCAAACGAGCTAGACAAAATTTGCAGTTGGTGTGATGAATGGCAGCTAGGCCTAAGTATGGAAAACTGTAAGTTAATGCGGATGAGTAGGAAGTTCGGGTACAGTATTACTAGTCTCCTGCTTGACACAGTCGAGCCGTTTCAATATTTGGACGTAACGTTGCAAAGCGATATGAGGTGGAACGAGCGTGTGAGAAATGTGGCGGGGAAGGTGAATGGTAGACTTCCGTTTGTTGGGAGAATTTTAGCAAAGAGTGGTTCACCGGTAAACGAGACCGCATATAGAACTCTGGTGCGACCTATTCTTGAGTACTGCTCTGTTGTTTGTTATCCGTATTTGTAATACTGAGGTACAACAAGCTCTCTTACTGCATTACTGCAGTTGAAAAGGCAGCTGTGGCAAGATGACGACGGGGGGGTGGGGGGGGGGGGAGGTGTTTGAGGGCAGAGAGCAAACAGCTAGGGGTAGGGAAGGAAGGCGGCAGTGCTTTTCCAAAGGAACCATCCCGGCATTTGCCTAGAGCTATTTAGGGATATCACGGAAAACCTAAATCAGGATGGCCGGACGTGGGATTGAACCGTCGTCCTCCCGTGTGGTGTGAAGTACCGGTGACAGATGGTTTGTAAGTACGGGTCCTTCTCCGCGATTGGCTGCCGCATTCGGTAGTTGCGCGCCAAAATGGTAATCAGCGTATCACTTGCATGTCATATTTAAAGCATCTCTCAATACCGTACTATCTTTCCATTATTTCACAAGTATTAATAACCAGAAAAATAATAAACAGATGCGAAACAAAAGGGCAGGCGATGCGCTTCGGTGATCTTCAGATTGCGCCCAACTTGGTTTAAATGGCTCTGAGCACTATGGGACTTAACTTCTGAGGTCATCAGTCCCCTAGAACTTAGAACTACTTAAACCTAACTAACCTAAGGACATCACACACATTCATGCCCGAGGCAGGGTTCGAACGCGCGGTTCCAGACTGATGCGCCTAGAACCGCTCGGCCACGCCGGCCCGCCGCTCAACTTGGGTGGGGGTGATGTGGTTCGGCTGTAAAGATTAAAGCTGATTCGGCAATATCGGAGGACGGACACGTTGTCCGCCGGGATCGGTATCAGTTAAGACTTAATCCTCAGTGTCTAGTTCGTGAATAGAGCTGATTCGGCAGAGCCGGAGGACAGACATCTTGTCTGCCGTGGTCGGTGTTAGTTAAGTGTTTATTAATACCCTATGGTTTGTAAAAAAATAGAGCAGCGAGGGTGGCAAGGTGGAGGTTCCCTGCTGTTTCGGGATGGCATTATGTAGGGCCCACGTACGCCGATGGTGGTTACGGAAGGCGCCGTAACGGCTGTACGACACGTGAATGCCATCCTCCGACCGATAGTGCAACCATATCGGCGGCATACTGGCGAGGCATTCGTGTTCATGGACGACAATTCGCGCCCCCTTCGTGCACATCTTGTGAATGACTTCCTTCAGGATGACGACATCGCTCGACTAGAGAGGCCAGCATGTTCTGCAGACATGAACCCTATCCAGCATGCCTGGGATATATTGAAAAGGGCTGTTTATGGACGACGTGAGCCACCAACCACTCTACGCCGAATCGCCGTTGAGGAGTGGTACAATCTGGACCCACAGTGCTTTGACGAACTTGTGGATAGTATGCCACGACGAATACAGGCATGCATCAATGCAAGAGGACGTGCTACTGGGTATTAGAGGCACCGGTGTGTACAGCAGTCTGGACCACCACCTCTGAAGGTCTCACTGTATATTGGTACAACATGCAATGTGTGGTTTCCATGAGCAGTAACAAGGGTGGAGGTCATTTTTATGTTGATCTCTATTCCATTTTTCTGTACAGGTTCCGGAACTCTCGGAACCGAGGTGATGCAGAACTTTCTTTTTATACGTGTATATAGATTGTGTGTGTCTATGTGTGAGAAATAGCGTCTTGCAGTCAACTTTCCAACAACAGGAGAATTCGCCCTCTCCTTCGGCGTGACAATGCTAGACCACACTCGAGCGCTGCGACATCTGCAGCCATCCGACACCTTGAGGTGTCCGATTTTCGTTTCTTTCCAGAACTTAAACAATAGCTTTCAGGATTTCATTTTGATAAAGATTAATGGAACCAGGGGTGAGGTTGTGGCTCTAACAAGAATGGCATTCTATAGTTACGATATCAACAAACTGGTCTCCCGTTTAGAGAAATGTGTTCGTTGCCAGAGTCACTGTGATCAGAAGTAAATACGTAGAGCTCAAGCATAAGGTTGCAGAATGTTAGTAAAGGTTTCTTTATTTAAAAACTTTTATGAGTTTTCACTTTAAAAAGTTCGGAGGTACTGTTCTTCAGCACGCCCTTCTACGATACCGTTGGTCAAAAGTATCATACACACGTGATATTGTTATTTACACTGGAAAGAGATGATTGTGCTCTTAAAAATAGAGAACACACAAAACAAGATGTATGTATATAACTGGAAGTTTTCTGTGAGGGATATTTTAGGATATTTAAGGCACAGAACGTACATCAGTGAACACAGAAATTTCTTTTTTTTCGTATTTTCGATACATAAAGTCAACCAGCAACGATATTTCTTTATTCCTTTTTCGTATTTTCAATACATAAAAGCAACCAGCAAGGAGAGGAGGAGTTTACAGTTACTCTTAACATACTAACATTAAACTTACTTTTTCACGAGCATCAAGAAGACCACTAAACGCAAAGCAGGCTCCTCATTTGATATTTCCCACCCCAGTAACGACATGAGGAAATGGAAATTCCCCTATAACATCACTCTTATCAATGGAAATGCCTTATTTCATTTAATTAAAAAATTATTATCGTTGTCCACAGACTTTAGAGCCTTAACTTCTAGGTCATTTTCGAGTACTTCTTCTATGGTACAGTCGTATCTGTAGCTGTATGAATTTCTTTTCCCCTCCTCGAAATTTAACCTAGATTTAATCTCCTCCGCCTGCGTCTGCTGCATCTATCATTACAGTAGGATCTACTGTGGATTCTCCAAATGGATCGACATCATCCATGCTGTCGTCACTGTTCGAAGAGAAGTGAGAATCGGGATGAGTCTCCTTAGTTTCCTTTATTTAATGGGTACTTTGCCGCAGATTTGTTCACAGGCATAGATTTCTGGCCCTCCTGCTTTCGGAGCAATGAGAGTACTGTTGGGGGTGTGCTGTCCCGCGCTCGTGCCGCTGGCGTGTGGGGACGGCGGCAACCCGCGACACACCAGTGTGCGGTTGGTGGCTTTACCGTAGGCGACAGTAAATCGCTTTGGGTAAATGGGACCAAAATGAAGAGTATATAAATCTCGCGAATACAATTGTTTAGGTAATATACACTCATGGTCATAAATTAATGCTGATACATGGTGAAACAATGCTCTGGTGGGCGGTTTGCGTGTTTAAATCACCTCGGGGTACGACCAGACGGAGCATTTGACCTGCCGTCGTCGCACGGTGGCGCTGGCAGCAGTCCACATACGCAAAGGTGTGTTGGTGCATGTCAGAGTACGGTGCAGCGAGTAAGTGTGCAGACGTTTTCAGACGTGCTTATGGTGACTGTGTGTTGAAAATGGTTCAAAGAACACATATTGATGACGGTATGAGGGGTAGACTACTAGGGCGACTGGAGGCTGGTCAAGCACAGCAGGTCGTAGGACGGGTCCCCCGTGTGCCACAAAGTGTGAACTCAGGTTTATGGCAACGATTCCAGCAGACAGGAAACGTGTCCAGGCGCTACAGTACGGGATGTCCACAGTGTACAACACCACAAGAAGACCGATATCTCACCATCAGCGCCCGCAGACGGCCACGGAGTACTGCAGGTGTCCTCGCTCGGGACCTTACCAAAGCCACTGGAACAGTTGTCTCCAGACACACAGATGACTGAACAGACATGGTTTCTTCGCCCGGAGACCTGCCATGTGCATTCCACTGACCCCTAGTCACAGGAGAGCCCGTAAAGCCTGGTGTCAAGAACACAGTACATGGTCATTGGAACAGTCGTCCAGGTTATGTTCACGGACGAGTCCAGGTATAGTCCGAACAGTGTTGTCGCCGGGCTTTCATCTGGCGTGAACCAGGAATCACATACCAACCCCTTAATGTCCATTATGATAGGTGCACGTACACCCTGGCTTGTCTTAGAAAGAGAAAATGTATCGGGAAATCATTTTACACCAGTACGTCCGCCTTTTCAGGGGTGCAGTGGGTCCCACCTTCCTCCTGATGGATGATAACGCACGGCCCCACCGAGCTGCCATCGTGCAGGAGTACCTCGAAACAGAAGATATCAGGCGAATGGAGTGGCCTGCCAGTTCTCCAGACCTAAACCCCATCGAGAACGTCTGGGATGCTCTCGGTCGACGCATCGCTGCACGTCTTCAAACCCCTACGACACTTCAGGAGCTCCGACAGGCACTGGTGCAAGAATGGGAGGCTATACCCCAGCAGCTGCTCGACCACCTGATCCAAAGTATACCAACATGTTGTGCGGCCTGTGTACGTGTGCACGGTGATCATATTCCATATTGATGTCGGGGTACATGCGCAGGAAACAGTGCCGTTTTGTAGCACATGTATTTCGTGACGGTTTTCTCAACTTATCACCAATACCGTGCACTTACAGGTGTGTGTCATGTGTGTTTCCTATGTACCTATGCTATTAGCGCCAGTTTTGTGTAGTGCCATGTTGTGTGGCACCGCATTCTGCAATTGTCCTTAATTTATGAGCATGAGTGTAGTTAAATGATTCACACCACAAGAGCGCAGGTTAATTAAGCGCTAGATACGCCATTTCAGCTGTGAAATGCTGGTACATTAAAACCGGTGTTACCACCAGAACGCAACCATGCAAACGTGCGTTCATTGTGTTGTACAGATGTCTGACGGCAATTTGTGGGATGCAGTGCCATGGTTGCGGCACTTGGTCGCTCAGTGTACGGACGTTTAATGCTGTTGATGGATGAAACTAGAACTTCAGTCCGGAACCGCGCTGCTGCTACGGTCGCAGGTTCGAATCCTGACTTGGGCATGGATGTGTGTGATGTCCTTAGATTAGTTAGGTTTAAGTAGTTCTAAGTCTAGCGGACTGATGACCTGAGATGTTAAGTCCCAAAGTGCTCAGAGGCATTTGAACACTTTTTTTATGAAGCTAGAGTTGTCAGATGATGTGCTCGACCGGACACTGATCTGGTGATCGAGCAGGCCATGACAAAACGTCGACACTCTGTAGAGTATGTTGACTTACAAGAGCGGTGTGTGGGCGAGCGTTATCCCGTTGGAAAACATCCCCTGGAATTCTGTTCATGGGCGGCAGCGGAACAGGTCAAATCAACAGACTGACGCACAAAGTTCCAATCAAGATGTGTGGGGTAACTACCAGAGTGCTTCTACTGTGAGACGAAATCGCGCTCCGGACCATAGCTCCAGGTGCTATTCCAGTGTGTCTAGCATGCTGACCAGTTGGTTGCATGCCCTCAAGTGGACTCCTTCTAACCAACACACGGCCACTTGATGCGTAGCGCCGTATATCGATCCTACCTTGGAGGCGGTTAAGTGGGAGACGTGTCTCAGAGCTGGATAGTGACAGATGGTGACGGGAGACTGGACGCGCACGTAGTTTATGTATCAGCCGATAGAGGACAATATTGGATAGGGGGACTGTGATTTTAGTTTCGATTGTGCCTACTAGAGTGCACTAAAGTAATAGAATGTTTTTCATAAACTGTTCTAGTATTTTCATAAAGTGTTATTATTTCTTTTTGTGCATGTAAAATGTTATAAATGTGTTTTACCAGTATGAATGATGCGTGAGTGTGGTTTAAGGTTAAGATGAAGATAATTGTTTAACGAGTTATGTAGTAGGATTTAGTGTGGGAACATTTCAAAGAAGTATGGATATAGACAACGGGGATTTTTGTAGAATAGATTTGTAAAGTAAGTTTATGGTAAAGGGAAAGTTAATTCAGCTACAAATATCAATAGTAAATAACTTTATGCATTAACAAAACTTCAGCATATTAGATAATTACGTCGGTAAAAAGTGCAGTCGTAAGGTTTACTATTTTGCGATTGGGTATTGATGAAAAGCGCGGACTGACGCGGGAGAATGTTGTTTTGCTATTGGCTGTTGAGTAAACTGACCAATGATAAAGCAGTATTCTTCGCGCGCCATTCTCTGCTGGCAGAGAAGACTCAGAGTATTCTAAAGAAGAGTGGGAGCCTAGCCATGAAACAGTTCGGACGTGTCTAGTAGTAGTTCCGATGGAAATGATAAGTTGCCGGATCCAGCAGTGTTTCATACATCAAAAGTGTTGGAAGGTGACAGCATAATTATTCAGATGTGTGTGTAGAAATTTCGGAATTTTTAAGTGAATTTTGTGAGGAGAAACCACATATATTCCGCGTGGCGTATTGAGCAGGTCGCTGGCTAAAAACTGTGACTGCATTTGGTACCGACAGACTTAATATTTGGCGAGCATTATCAATAAAAAACAATCAGTATTTTTGTAGCTATTACGTTTTCGGGAAATGCAACACCATAAACTTGCTAACGTGAGTGAAAGAGATTGTGAGTGACTGTGTTAAGCCTAGCACGGGCTTGGCAGTGATACCTGTTCACCTAAGTTTCAGAATATATTAGTTGAGGACAAAATTTCCAACCTTTCATTTGTGTGAAAAATTTCTCCCAAAACGTAGATTAATGATTTAAATTGCAGACTGGTTCACGCCGAAGTACAGTAGGTTTTACTGGGCTTTCCTACTTATGATCTGCTGAGACAACGCTTACAGGTAGGTGCAGGTCCGTCGTAAAGGGACGGAAAGAACTGCGCCGCCGCACACTGCCACCGAGGCAGAATCAGCTTTCATCAGAAAAAATAACAGAGCACCATCCTACCCTGCAATGAGTTCTCGCTTGACACCTGAAGTCGGAAACGACGGTGGTTTGGGTTCAGTGGAATGCACTCTGCAGGGAGGCTGGCTCGGAGTAACCGAGAGGTGCCAACTGCTGCTCAGGTTGCCGCTGCAGATGCAGTACGATGCTCCAGAACCGTATGCCGAAAAGGATGCTCTTCCCTCTCGGTAGTGCCACGTGGCTGTCCAGAGCCCTGTTTTCTCGTGACCACCGCTGCCAGCAATCAGGTACAGTGGCTACATTCCTGCCAAGTCTTTCTGCACTATCGCAGGACGAAAACCGCGTAGCCGTATTACACGAAACGCCTCAGTGAGGCGTTGATGAAGGCGTCTTTGTGGCCTAAAGTGATCCTTCACTGCAGTCCGATCCACAACTATGGCTGTTGGCGCAGGTGAAGAGACAGGCAGGGGTTGCATTGCTGCCGGTCCCAAGCGACAGTTCCGGCCGCTCATACGCAAATTGTCTCTGACTCGCTTGTTTTGTATTTGTCTCTGTTATGTCCTAGCCAGTAATGCCAACCGAGCCCGCTGCCAAAAGGTTGGCAGCATCAAAGTCCGGACGCCGTCCGCATAAGCAGCGCCAGCGATACAGGAAATCGCCGCAAGTCTGCGCGCGCCACCGCTGGCTTCTGGCTTCTTAAGCGCTGGAGTCGCGAGCGCTAGGACAGTTCTGTATTCGCCGCTCAGTTGTATACTCGCCACCGAATTGTGTACTTGCTAGTCAGTTGTGTGTTCATCGCAGCAGAGTTGTTGTTTGTCGTCAGCCGACGCCGACCTAGCCGCTCCGACTCGAACTAGACAGATCTCTGTAGACACGGAGTTCACTATTGTGTTTCTGTATCTTCGACAATAAAGATAAGTACCGACTTTTATTTAATCAGAGTGTTTGGGTTTTCATCTTTCTGTTCACTGTTCCAGCGGACCGGTTGGCCCGCTATTAAAAGTGTGGCGGTGACTTCGTAAGCCGTCCTACCGCGAATTGTTTGTCGCTACGAACACCGCCGCAAAAGTCTCTTACCACTACCATCAGCCATGACAATTGCAACATATGAAACAAAATTTCACTAAGTAACGTTCTGCCGGCCGCTGTGGCCGGCCGTTCTAGGCGTTAATATATACTAATGACTTGCCACTCTATATTCACGAAGATGCAAAGCTGGTACTTTTTGCCGATGATACAAGTATAGCTATCACACCCGACAGACAAGAATTAACTGGTGAAATTGTAAACGATGTTTTTCAGCAAAATCATTAAGTGGTTCTCTGCAAATGGGCTCTCACTAAACTTTGACAAAACACAGTATATACAGTTCCTCACAGTAAATGGAATGACCCCATTAATAAATATCGACTTCGATCAGAAATCGGTAGCTAAGGTAGAATATTCAAAATTTCTAGGTGTATGCATTGATGAGGTGTAGAACTGGAAAAAAACACACTGAGGATCTGCTGAAACGTTTCAGTTCAGCTACTTATGCTATTAGGGTCATTGCAAATTTTGGCGATATACGTCTGAGTAAATTAGCTTACCACGCCTATTTTCATTCTTTGCTTTCGTATGGCATCATATTCTGGGGTAACTCACCATTGAGTAAAAGAGTGTTCATCGCACAAAAGCGTGTAATCAGAATAACTGCTGGAACTCATCCAAGATCATCCTGCAGACGCTTATTTAAAGAGCTACAAATCTTCACTGTAGCCTCTCAATATGAATTCACTTACGAAATTCGTCATTAACAATCCGAACGAATTCAAAAGTAATAGCAGTGTACATGGCTACAACACTAGCAGAAAGGATGATCTTCACTACTCAAGGTTAAATCTAACTGTGCCTCAGAAGGGGATAAATTATGCTGCCACAAAAGTCTTTGGTCACTTACCTAATAGCATCAAAGGTCTGACAGATAGCCATATAGCATTTAAAAGGAAATTAAAAGAATTTCTTAATGGCAACTCCTTCTACTCATTAGATGAATTTTTGGATATAGTAAGTGGGTAATTTCCCAATCTCCACAAAAAATAAAAAAATAAAAAATATTGAGGTCATGTAATATTTTGTCTAATGTAATATCTTGTATAGACACCTTTTATTAACCTGACACTTTCCACGTCATTACGAAGTGTCGTATTCATGATCTATGGAACAAGTACTAATCTAATCTAATCTAATCTAAACTTCAGTCCGGAACCGCTCTGCTGCTACGGTCGCAGATTCTAATCCTGCCTCGGGCATGGATGTGTGTGATGTCCTTAAGTTAGTTAGGTTTAAGTAGTTTGTAAGTCTAGGAGACTGATGACCTCAGATGTCAAGTCCCATAGTGCTTAGAGCCATTTGAATAACGTTCTACGATCTCCTTTAATGGTCGCATTCGCTACCACATACAGAGTCGATCGCTGAGAACACTACCGAACGCTCATTGGCTGTCGGAGAATGCGTGACGTATGTGCGCAGAAGCAGCCTAAACTCGATACATGGTTTGTAACTCCAATTATAACATCAACTCACCACTCCAAGCTGGTTAACGCTTCCGACCGTTACACCGTGTATTTGAAATCTGAATAGACATCATCTTTCGGATGTAGAAACACGCCTTCCAATTTACGTTTATGTCGCAAACTCCTTCTTCGTGTTCCGTTTTTTTCCCGTCAGTGCATATTATCTACATCGGTATAGAAAATCCCCAAGCCGCCGTACAGTGCATCGTGGATGGCACCTTGTACCACTACCAGCCATTTCGTTTTCCTATTCCACATGTAAATAGGGCGAGAGAGAAACGATTGTCTATACACCTACGTGTGATCTCTAAGTTTTTTCGTTTTATCGTTACAATCCTTACGCGAAATGTACGTTGGAGGCAGTAGAATCGTTCTGCAGTCAACTTCAAATGCCGGTTCTCTAAATTTCCTCACCAGCGCCTCCTGAAAAGGGCGTCTGTTTCTTCCACGAATTTCCATTTGAGTTCCCGAAGCATCTCCGTAATGCTTGCGTGTTGTTCGAAGCCATCGGTTACACATCTAGCAGCCAGCCTCGGAATCATCTCGATGTCTTCCTTTAATCCGGCCTGGTGGCGATCCCAAACACTCGAGCAGTAGTCAAGAATGGGTCACAGTAGTGTCCCATATGCGGTCTCCTTTACACGTGCACCACACTTTCGCAAAATTATCCCAATAAACCGGTATCGACCATTCGCCTTCTCTCCTACCAGCCTGACGTCCGCATTCTATTACATATCGCTTTGCAACGGTACGCCTAGATATTTAATCGGCTTGACTGTGTCAAGCAGCACATTACTAATGCCGTATTCGAATATTACTGGATTGTTTGCCCTGCACCTCTGCAGTATCTTACATTTTTCTGCATTTCGAGCAGACTACCATCCAACGCACCAAACAGATATTCTAACTCATCTCGTATCCTCCTATAGTCACTCAGCTTCGACGCTTTACCGTACACCACGGCATCATCAGCAAACAGTCGCATAGACTGCTGCCCAACTTGTCCACCACATCAGTTATATACACTGATGGCCATTAAAATTGCTACACCACGAAGATGACGTGCTACAAGCGCGAAATTTAACCGACGGGAAGAGGATGCTGTGATATGCAAATGATAGCTTTTCAGAGCATACACACAAGGCTGGCGCCGGTGGTGGCACCTACAACGTGCTGACATGAAAGTTTCCAGCCGATTTCTCATACACAAACAGCAGTTGACCGGCGTTGCCTGGTGAAACGTTGTAGTGATGCCTCGTGTAAGGAGGAGAAATGCGTACCATCAAGTTTCCGACTTCGATATAGGTAGGATTGTAGCCTATAGCGATTCCGGTTTATCGTATCGCGACATTGCTACTCGCGTTGGTCGAGATTCAATGACTGTTACCAGAATATGGAATCGGTGAGTTGAGGAGGGTAATACGGAACGCCGTGCTGGATCCCAACGGCCTCGTATCACTAGCAGTCGAGATGACAGGCATCTTATCCGCATGGCTGTAACGGATCGTGCAGCCACGATGGTGTACTCAACGACGAACCTGGGTGCACGAATGGCAAAACGTCATTTTTTCGGATGAATCCAGGTTCTGTTTACAGCATCGTGATGGTCGCATCCGTGTTTGGGAACATCGCGGTGAACGCACATTGGAAACGTGTATTCGTCATCGCCATACTGGCGTATCACCCGGCGTGATGGTATGGGATGCCATTGGTTACATGTCTCGGTCACCTCTTGTTCGCACTGACAGCACTTTGAACACTTCAAATGTGTTACGACCCGTGGCTCTACCCTTCAATCGATCTCTGCGAAACCCTACATTTCAGCAGGATAATGCACAACCGCATGTTGGAGGTGCTATACGGGCTTTTCTGCATACAGAAAACGTTCGACTGCTGCCCTGGCCAGCACATTCTCCAGATCTCTCACCAATTGAAAACGTTTGGTCAATGGTGGCCGAGCAACTGGCCCGTCACAATATGCCAGTCACTACTCTTGATGAACTGTGGTATCGTGTTGAAGCTGCATGGGCAGCTGTACGTGTATACGCCATGCAAGCTCTGTTTGACTCAGTGCCCAGGCGTATCAAGGCCTTTATTACGGCCAGAGGTTGTTGTTCTGGGTACTGATATCTCAGGATCTATACGCCCAGATTGCGTGAAAATGTAATTACATGTCAGTTCTAGTATAGTATATTTGTCCAATGAATACCCGTTTATCATCTGCATTTCTTCTTCTTGTAGCAATTTTAATGGCCAGTAGTGTATATAGAGAACAAAAGCGGTGCTACCACACTCCCCTGGGACACTCTTGACGATGCCTTTGTCTCTGATGAACACTTTCCGTCAAGAACAACATACTGGGCTCTATAATTTAAGAAGTCTTCGAGCCACTAACATATCTGGGATCCGAATTTGTGTGCTGCGACCTTCGTCAGCAATTTCCAGTATGGCACCGTGCTAAACGCTTTCCGGAAACCAGGAATTTGAAATCTGCCTGTTGCCCTCCATCCATGGGTTTTGTTATATCATATGAGAAAAGGGCAAGCTAAAGTTTCGCAAGATCGATGTTTTTTTTTTTAAACCGTGAGGATTCATGGAGAGGAGCTATTGTGTCTGGAGGAAATGTACTATATTCTAGGATACCGCAGCAAACCGATGTTAAGGAATTGGGCTGCGATGTTGCGAGTTCGTTCCTTCACTGTCTTCATATACAGGAGCCACCTGTGGTTTTTTTTTTTCAGTCGCTTGGAGCTTTGCGCTGGCCAAGAGATGCGTGATATAAATGCGAGTGCCGCAGGGTATTCTCTGTAAAACCGAACTGTGATTCCATCCGGATGTAGTGTCTTCTTTGTTTTCAATCCTTTCAGCTGTTTCTCTACGACAGTGATGTCTCTAGGTGCCCCTGCGGGAGGCAGTGTAACAGTCAAACGCCTGTGTGTTTGTGCAATCCTCCTGTGCGAATGAACGCGGAATTGAAAACTTCAGCTTTCCTTTTCCATGACCAGAATTTTCTCGAGTTCTTGGCAAGATCTTCCGCTGAGGTACGACGGTGGAAGTTCTTCTATGCTTCGAGCATTGATCTAGTTACGGATACAAGAATTTGACTGTTAACATTTGAGCGTTCTTTACTGCATTGAGAGTGGCGGTGAAGCAGCTTAATAATTATCTCCACATAGTTAAAGTGACGATAATGAATACTTCAGTAGATAAAGATTAATTTTCCATATATGTAACACAAATTTTAATGAAACTTTAAGGTTCGAGAGACCTTTTCAAGTCTCGAATATCTACGATTTGAGTCTGCATACATACGAGGGGAGTGCAGTGAGTAAAGCAACACATTTTTTTTCTGAAGGTAGGTTTATTTTATTCTGGATTCCTATACACCATATTACGAGGGTGAGTCAAATGAAAACCTTAAATATTTTTTAAAATATTATTTATTGTGCAGAAGTGGTTCAAAGCTGTATCACGTTTCAACATAATCTCCCCCACGCTCAATCCAAGTCCCCCAGCGCTTACAAAGTGCATAAATCCCTTTAGAAAAAAATTCTTTTGGTAGTCCGCGCAACCACTGATGCACCGCGTGGAGTACCTTCTTCATCATAACGGAACTTCTTTCCTCCCATTGCGTCTTTGAGTGGTCGAAACATACGGAAATAGCTTGGGGCAAGCTCTGGTGAGTATGGTGGATGAGGAAGACACTCAGAATGCAGGTCTGTGGTTGTTGCAACTGTTGTACAGGCAGTGTGGGGCCTTGCATAGTCATGTTGCAAAAGGACACCTGCTGACAGCAGTCCACGTCGCTTTGATTTGATTGCAGGCCGCACATGATTACTTAGGAGATCTGTGTATGATGCACTGGTGACAGTGGTCCCTCTAGGCATGTAATGCTCCAAAATGACGCCTTTTTCGTCCCAAAAGAGAGTCAGCATAACCTTCCCTGGTGATGGTTCTGTTCGAAACTTCTTTGGTTTTCGTGATGAGGAATGGCGCCATTCCTTGCTCGCTCTCTTCGTTTCCGGTTGGTGGAAGTGAACCCAGGTTTCGTCCCCAGTAGCGATTCTTGCAAGGAAGCCATCACCTTCTCGTTCAAAGCGCCGAAGAAGTTCTTCACAAGCATCAACATGTCGTTCTGTCATTTCAGGAGTCAGCACATCATGCACAATTTGGTGTGCTGACCCATGACTTATCTGTAAACATGCTGCAGTGTCATTCAGTGTCACTCGGCGGTTTTCCTTCAGTATGGCTTCAACTGCTGCGATGTTCTGTGGAGTCACAACTCGTTGTGCCTGACCTGGACGAGGAGCATCTTCCACTGAAGTCACACCATTTGCGAACTTCCTACTCCATTCGTAGCCTTGCTGCTGTGACAAACATGCATCACCGTACTGAAACTCCATTCGTCGATGAATTTCAGTAGGTTTCACAGTTTCACTTCGCAAAAACCGAATAACAGAACGCTGTTCTTCCCTGGTGCAAGTCGCAAGTGGGGCGGCCATCTCTATATTGATACTGCGACGGTATGTGTGCATCTGCAGTATGCTGCCACCTACAGGCCATTCTGCACGTTGTTTGTAGCACGCTTACCAACTTACAGGATAACGGCGCGAAATTTCGATTTGTTATTACAAATTTAAGGTTTTCATTTGACTCACCCTCGTATTTACAACTCTTACGGCTTACAAAACCCAATTTTTCAATATAATCTCCGATCAATACGACGGCCCTGCGTCACCTTACTGGGAGGGGCTGTATGCCTACATGGTTACCACTCTACTGGTCGGCGTCGGAGCCAACGTCACGCTGTATCAGTGACCCGGCCCTCATCAAGCAATTCAGCACAAATGTTTCTTCGTCGCTCTTCATGGTCTTCTGTTGGTCGGCGAGGAATCGAGCAGGCACACACCTCTGAGTACCCCAACTGGTGGACGAGTGTGTCAGCACTACCAACAGAGACGTCCAGTTGAGCAGCGAGGTGTCTGATTGTGGTCCGTCCGTGAGAGTGTCCGCACGTTTCAACATTGCAGCTGTGGCCGGCAGGCCGGTACGAGGGAGGTGGGATACGTTCGCGCGATCTTGCTGCACTGGTGACAGACGCCTCGCCCAGCAACTCACCGGGCATTTGTTCACTGCCAGGTCTCTGAAGGCATTCTCGAAGCTCCGACGAATGTCTGCGGTGCTCTGGTTTTTCGCCAAAAGAAACTCAATGGCTGCTCCCTGCTTGGAATGCACCTCCACTACAGATGCCATTTTCAAGGCTACGTACATCACTGCCAACTATCGGAACTTCACGAAACTATAGGCTCTGAAACGGGAATATTCCATGGTGGCCTACAACAAATTCCTCATTTTTCAACTTAAACTGGCCGGAGAAAAATGTACTGCACTTCTTACTGGACGCACCTCGTACATAAGGATGATGTTGACTGCTTAATAATTATCACCATATACTTAATGTGACAATAATGAATACTTCAGCAGATAAAGATTTTTTTTGTGTGTAACACAAATTTATTAGCTACATAGTCAATACTTCTGTATAAGTTGGATATGTTATAGAACTGTGATCACATTTATTATCTGTCTGTACACTACTGGCCATTAAAATTGCTACACCACGAAGATGACGTGCTACAGGCGCGAAATTTAACCGACAGGAAGAAGATGCTGTGATATGCAAATGATTAGTTTTTCAGAGCAATCACACAAGGTCGGCGCTGGTGGCGACACCTACAACGTGCTGACATGAGGAAAGTTTCACACCGATTTCTCATACGCAAACAGCAGTTGACCGGCGTTGCCTAGTGAAACGTTGTTCTGATGCCTCGTGTAAGGAGGAGAAATGCGTACCATCAAGTTTCCGACTTTGATAAAGGTCGCATTGTAGCCTATCGCGATTGCGGTTTATCGTATCGCGACGTTGCTGCTCGCGTTGGTCGAGATCCAATGACTGTTAGCAGAATATGCAATCGGTGGGTTCAGGAGGGTAATACGGAACGCCGTGCTGGATCCCACCGGCATCGTATCACTAGCAGTGGAGATGACAGGCATCTTACCCGCATGGCTGTGGCAGATCGTGCAGCCACGTCTCGATTCCTGGGTCAACAGATGGGGACGTTTGCAAGACAACTACCATCTGCACGAACAGTTCGACAACGTTTGCAGCAGCATGGGCTGTCAGCTCGGAGACCACGGCTGCGATTGCCCTTGACGCTGTATCACAGACAGGAGGGCCTGCAATGGTGTACTCAACGACGAACGTGGGTGCACGAATGGCAAAACGTCATTTTTTCGGATGAATCCAGTTCCTCTTTACAGCATCATGATCGCGGTGAACGCACATTGGAAGCGTGTATTCGTCATCGCCATACTGGCGTATCACCTGGCGTGATGGTATGGGATGCCATTGGTTACACGTCTCGGCCACCTCTTGTTCGCATGGACGGCACTTTGAACAATGGACGTTACATTTCAGATGTGTTACGATCCGTGGCTCTACCCTTCATTCGATCCCTGCGAAACCCTACATTTGAGCAGGATAATGCACGACCGCATGTTGCAGGTCCTGTACGGGCCTTTCTGGATACAGAAAATGTTCGACTGCTTCCCTGGCCAGCACATTCTCCAGATCTCTCACCAATTGAAAACGTCTGGTCAATGGTGGCCGAGCAACTGACTCGTCACAATACGCCAGTTACTACTCTTGGTGAACTGTGGTATCGTGTTGAAGCTGCATGGGCAGCTGTACCTGTACACGCCATGCAAGCTCTGTTTGACTCAATGCCCAGGCGTATCAAGGCCGTTATTACGGCCAGAGGTGGTTGTTCTGGGTACTGATTTCTCAGGATCTATGCATCCAAAATGCGTGAAAATGTAATCACATGTCAGTTCTAGTATAATATATTTGTCCAATGAATACCCGTTTATCATCTGCATTTCTTCTTGGTGTAGCAATTTAAAGTAGTGTAGATACGCTGACAGACTGATCTGTAGCATGACTCGATGTCAAGATTAGTTTGTAAGGTGAGAGTATGGTTGTGTTGACGAAGACAATAAACTTGTTGAATACGATACTTTAGGTATGGTGACATATTGGACTTTAGTTTAGCCCCAGATCTAAGTTAGTTTGTAAAGTGACAATTTGGTTGCGATTTGGCGGAGTCAATGCACATGACTACAAAATATCAGATACGATGTCAGACTAATATGTAGGGCAGCCGGAGGGCTAGGTTAGTAGAGAGTTGGCGAAATAGGGCGGCTGTTCAATAAGTACTGCAACACATTTTTATCTGGACCAGTTTCAGTTGGAAAAATACGGAATTGTTGTGGGATATCTTGCAATATTCTCTCTACAACCCTCTGCTGTTTCATGAAGCTCCTGTATGTGGTGGCGTTACACCTAATCCCCAGAAAGGCGTCTGTAACGGAGGTGCGATCCAAGCAGAGATCTGAGTATCTTTTGGCGGAGAACTAGAACGTGGCAGGTCTTCATAGGCGCTTGCAGAATGTATACGGAGACCTGCCAGTGAACAAAAGCACGCTGAATCGTTGGCGAGGGGTCTGTCGTCATTGCAACAAGGTCGCGCATACATGTCCCATCTCCAGGGTGCCACACACTGTTGTCACTCCTGCAATGTACGTGCGGACACTCTCATTAGAGGTGATCGACGGATGGGAATCAAATACTTTGCTGCACAACTGGACATCGCTGTTGGTAGTGCTGACAGAGTCGTCCACCAACTGGGGTATTCATAGCTGTGTGACGCTGGGTTCCTTGCCGCCTAGCAGAAGACCATCTGCGCGGAATTGCTTACGCGTTACGAGCCTGGTCGTGACACTTCTTTGTCGAACATCGTCTCTGCCGTTGAAACGTGGATTCATCGTTTCGAACTGGAAACGAAAAGGCAATTGGTGGAAAGGTGCCACACCACCTCTTCTCGTTAGTTTCAAAGCCGCACCCTCAACTGCTAGAGTCATGACGACCGTATCTGGGACTCTGAAGGAGTTATTCTGTTCGATGTCATCCCTGGTGCTGCAGCGACTAACTCTACTGTGTGCACGCCCAACTCACGTCTTTCCGGAGTGGGAAGGAGCGCCTGGTCCCCGGCACGAATCCGCCCGGTGGACTTGTGTCGAGGTCCGGTGAGCCGGCCAGTCTGTGGATGGTTTTTAGCCGGTTTTCCATCTACCTCGGCGAATGCGGGATGGTTCCCCTTATTCCGCCTCAGCTAATGTCGGCGATTGCTGCCCAAACAAGTTCTACACGTACGCGTACACTACCATATTCAAAAGCTCGCCAATACTAGCTGGGGAGCTGATGTACATACTCTGAAGATTTCTTCTGTAGCGCTGGTATACTCTGTTGCGGAATGTTGCAGCCCTGTTTCGCTTAACAGCAGCCACACGTCTAAAGTGGATACTCAACTAAACAATACCATGAGAACCATAACTGGGACCATTAAATCCACCCCACTACCTTGGCTTCCTGTTCTCTGCAGTATAGCTCCACCACATCTTAGGCGGCAAACCGTCTTAGTTAATGAATGGCGTAAAATCTCCTCCAATACCAACCTTCCAATCCATCAGGACATTGCCCCAAATCTTTCCCGACTAAGATCTAGAAGACCACCTTGGAGAACAGCTCAAAACCTTGTGGCTACGTCTTACGATGCTATGGAATCATGGAAAAATGAATGGTCTCAGACCGAAATATCCAAGAACTGCAATGAAATATCACCTGGTGGAAACCTACCTGGTACAGACCTGCCAAGAAGAACTTGGGTTACACTCAATAGACTCAGAACTGCTCATGGCACAAGTGGCGTGAAGCTCTGTAGATGGGGCATACGAGATTCACCACAGTGCGATTGTGGACATCCAGAGCAAACGATCCAGCACATCATTCAGGAATGCCCTAAACGTGCGTTTAAAGGATCCATTCGAGAACTTTATGCAGCCTCTCGTGCAGCCGTCGAGCGAATGGAAAACCTAAACTTTAAAGAGACTCTATAGATTCCATATATGTGATTGCTGAATGACCTTATAGCAACAATTTCTATATGATAATTTTATCATATCTATGACAAGATACCTTGTTGTGACAACCTGTGTATGCCTACTTTATCCTTAATTGAATGTCCATAAGACGAGACATTATTTATGTGTTATAATATACGTTGATTTTATCTTTATCTGTCTGTATTTAAACATGAAACCATTTGTACTTGAAATCCACATACGCTAAATAATAATAAACTCTACCACGCAAACATAGGGGTTACACTCGTCTGGTGTGAGACGTTCCCTGGGGGGCCGAAACGCACAATAACCCTGGGTTCGGCGTGGGGCGGCGGAGGGGTGAAGTGGACTGCGGTAGTCGTCGTTGGGTCGTGGACCACTGCTGCTGCGGCGGGGACGGAGCCTCTCCGTCTTTTCTAGGTCCCCGGTTAAGATACAACATACATACAACATACAACTCTACTGTACTCTGTACGAATTCATGCTTTCGCGGCGATATCCGTTAGTAAAACAGTCTCGGGTTTCAAGCCGCATCAAGTGGTTTAGCGCCCACAGTAAGCCACTTGACGCTTGAAACCCGAGAATGTTTTATTATCTGCTGTACTCCGCTACACTTGACAATTGGGGGAACGACTTCAGCATGTTCGTCGCCTCATAAATGCAGAGTGACTCCTCCTCCTTGCCTATGACAACGCAAGCCCTCGCAAAACCACACTGGACTGTTCTTCCTCATCCACCCTACAGCCCGGATGTCGCATCTTCCGACTTTCACCCGTTTCGCCCAATGAAGGATGCACTCTGTGTGAAATAGTACGAGGATCATGGGGAGGTTATTGATGCACAAAGACGTTCTGCGACGTCGACCAGGGGTTTGTAACCTCATCACAAAATATAACTCCGTAACCTCCCAACAGTATAAACAATATAATTATTTATTTCATTCACATTCAGCGTAACCTCCCCACAGAGAGAATATAATAACCTCCCAACAGAAAAAATATAATTACTTATAATTCACATTCTAGCGTAACCTACCAATAATACAATGTGACTAATCTCTCAATAAAAAAAAAAGTTGTGCCTCACTTATAACCTTACAATAATTGACTGTGAATTTAAAATGGTAAATTTTAGACGTCAGCAGCGCTGCGTCATGGCCCTGAAAGATCATTCTGAATAAAAAAAATGAAAATTCTTACCTCAATTAGGTCGCCGGATAACGCATATACACTACTGGCCATTAAAATTGCTACACCAAGAAGAAATGCAGATGATACACGGGTATTCATTGGACAAATATATTATACTAGAACGGACATGTGATTACATTTTCACGCAATTTGGGTGCATAGATCCCGAGAAATCAGTACCCAGAACAACCACCTCTGGCCGTAATAGCGGCCTTCATACGCCCGGGCATTGAGTCAAACAGAGCTAGGATGGCGTGTACAGGTACAGCTGCCCACGCAGCTTCAACACGATACCACAGATCATCAAGAGTAGTGACTGGCGTACTGTGACGAGCCAGTTGCTCGGCTACCATTGACCAGAAGTTCTCAATTGGTAAGAGATCTGTAGAATGTGCTGGCCAGGGCAGCAGTCGAACATTTTTTGTATCCAAAAGGCCCGTACAAGACCTGCAACATGCGGTGGTGCATTATCCTGCTGAAATGTAGGGTTTCGCAGGGATAGAATGAAGGGTAGAGCCACAGGTCGTAACACATCTGAAATATGACGTCCACTGTCCAGTGCCGTCAATGCGAACAAGAGGTGACCGAGACTTGTAACCAGTGCCACCCCATACCGTCACGCCGGGTGATACGCCAGTATGGCGATGACGAATACACGCTTCCAATGTGCGTTCACCGCAATGTCGCCAAACACGAATGCGACCATCATGATGCTGTAAACAGAACCTGGATTCATCCGAAAAAATGACGTTTTGCCATTCGTGCACCCAGGTTCGTCGTCGAGTACGCCATCGCAGGCGCTCCTGTCTGTGATGCAGCGTCAAGGGTAACCGCAGCCTTGGTCTCCGAGCTGACAGTCCACGCTGCTGCAAACGTCGTGGAACTGTTCTTGCAGATGGTTGTTGTCTTAAAACGTCCCCATCTGTTGATTCAGGGACCGAGACGTGGCCGCACGATCCGTTACAGCCATGCGGATAAGATGCCTGTCATCTCGACTGCTAGTGATAAGAGGCCGTTGGGATCCAGCACGGCGTTCCGTATTACCCTCCTGAACCCACCGATTCCATATTCTGATTAACAGTCATTGGATCTCGACCAACGCGAGCAGCAATGTCGCGATACGATAAACCGCAATCGCGATAGGCTGCAATCCGACCTTTATCAAAGTCGTAAAGGTGATGGTAGGCATTTCTCCTCTTTACACGAGGCATCACAACAACGTTTCACCAGGCTACGCCGGTCAACTGCTGCTTGTGTATGAGAAATCGGTTGGAAACTTTCCTCGTGTCAGCAGGTTGTAGGTGTCGCCACCGGCGCTAGCTTTGTGTGAATGCTCTGAAAAGCTAATCATTTGCATATTACAGCATCTTCTTCCTGTCGGTTAAATTTCACGTTTGTAGCACATCGTCTTCGTGGTGTAGCAATTTTAATGGCCAGTAGTGTATATATCTGTTCCTATAAGAAATTTTTCTGGCACAGCCCAGTGCAATGCTGGCCGATAGATTTTTCATGTATAAAAACAAACAACTGATTTTTCTTTACAATAATCGGGATGACCATGGGTTGGAGAAATTAGTAAGTTCTTTAAATTGAGATGAATGATTGTCAAAAGTTAATTTTTTATAAGAAAGATTATTATTAAGAGATTTTTTAAAAACATTTACATGAGGCTTGACATAACAATAGTACATATGCGCGAGGCTGCTTTTACCTTGTATTATATCGCTCAGGCTGCGCCATCGCTCCCCACGACCGGCCCAGCCAACACGATACACCAGACTGCTAGCTAGCAACTACTTACTCCTACTGCTACACAGTTCCTACTGCCGTCAACACTGCTCTGTGGTCTGAGATTCTCTTATAGCTTACATATCGCAGGCAGAGCGTGAGCAATACATCGAAATTACATCTGCTCAAGTGCGGTAGCGACAAATTCCTTAATCATGGACCTCTTACAGGGTGCACAAGCCCTCACAGTAAGGTGCCATAAGGCCGCCGCATTGAACGGAGATAATGTTAAAAAAATAGCGTTCTGTAGCTAGAAGAGTGGGGAATAATATGCTGTATTGGACTCCTGTTTAAAACCAAACTGTTTTAAGAAAAAAAATGTGTTGCTTTACTTATTGAACACCCCTCACAATTTACAGGGTCAGTCACGAGGTTTTCCCCCGGTTGCTGGAGGTTATTCCTTAGGTTATTGGGAACGCAGAATGTAAATACAGGAATGTGATGAGACCCATAATTAAGGAGCTACAACAGAGTTCCGAAACACGCCACGGTGTATGGAGCACTACACTTGTGTTCAGAGGAAACACGATCAGTCTTAGGTAGACAGGTGCAGCGAGTGGTACGTCTCCGTAACAACCACGTTGTTGTTACTGCAGTAACTGTTTACTGTTATTGTCTCCTGTGTACAGTACACTTTGCGACGCCGTACAAGTTTTCAGCGCAGGAGTATGGAGAGATGGTGAACATTTTGGGCTACTGTGATGTTAGTGCGAAAGCTGCTGTTGCCGAATATCTCCGTCGGTAGGACTCCGAGTGCCAAAACATTTAGTGGAACATTGCCAGAAACTGGTACTCCTCCTAGTATTGGTATTCACTTCCAAAGACACCGTGACGTTCAAGAAGAGGAAAACGTTCTTAATTCAGTATAGCGCAGTCCTCGTTCAAGTACAAGACGGCTAGCTACTCGATTGTACGTTTCAAAACCTAAGCTATGTACGATTCTTCATGAGAATGGACTGTATCCTTTTCATGTGCAGAAAGTTCACCATTTAAAGCCACATGATTGTGCCAACCGTTTGCACTTTTGTAACTGGTTAAATGGAAATCGGCAGCTCTATCGCTTCATAATGTTCAGTGATGAGGCAACCTGTACAAGAGATGGCATCAACAACATGCGTAACATGCATGTCTGGGCAGACGAAAGAAAATCCCGATGTCACGGTAGTACCTGAATTTCAACGCTGAATTGCTGTAAATGTCTGGTGTGGTGTTGCGTGTGACAGTTTATTCTCACGGGAAATTTAAATGGTCAGACGTACGGTAACTTTTGTCGAGAAGACTTACCGCACCGTCTTGAAGATGTTCCTCTGGAAACAAGACGCCTCATGTGCGTCCCACTTGCCGGGGCACCTGCGCACTTCCACCGTGTGGTAACAGCTTATCTTAGTCAGAAACTCCCACATCGATGGACAGGTCGCGGGGGCCCTATCAACTTGCCTGCCAGATGGCCAGATTTAACACCCCTAGTTTACTGCATCTGGGGGTGCATGAAAGACATTGCGTACAAAGTTGAGGTGGAAACAAGAGAAAAATTGATACAACGCATTTTCGATGCCGTAACGTCAGTAAGGAACGAGCATGTGAAATCACGAAATGGTACTCGCGCGGTTCACCCCCGTGCGAATCTTTGCCTTCAAATGCAGGGAGGATATTTTTAACCCTTTCTTTAAATCCAAGGCAATGGCCTTGCCGCAGTGGTCACACCGGTTCCCGTGAGATCACCGAAGTTAAGCGCTGTCGGGCGTGGTCGGCACTTGGATGGGTGACCATCCAGGCCGCCATACGCTGTTGCCATTTTTCGGGGTGCACTCAGCATCGTGATGCCAATTGAGGAGCTGCTCGACCGAATAGTAGCGGCTTCGGTCAAGAATGCCATCATAACGACCGGGAGAGCGGTGTGCTGACCCCACGCCCCTCCTATCCGCATCCTCCAGAAGGATGACACGGCGGTCAGATGGTTCCGGTAGGCCACTCGTGGCCTGACGACGGAGTGCTTTAAATCCACTCTGAATGCAAGAGAGTGCTACAAAATAGCTTATTATGTGCATTTTTGATAGTGAAACCCTACAATAAAAATTTTTGCTGCATTTTCCTGAGCTTTTCAATTACTGTAGCTCCTTAATTATGGAACTGATCCCATTACTTTATTTGCGTTATTTGTTCCACCCTGTAGAATGCTTCTCAGTTGACAGTGCGAGGATGGTTTCAGTTTTTGTTGAGGAATCTGGAAGAGAAAGGCGGATGGAAATTGGACCTCCTTGTGGCCTCACCAGTTGGACACCTCGCCCAGACTCCTCACCAACCACGCGCCGCGGTCAGCAACAACGCCTCGACAGGCACGCTTTGGTGGCGCTGTCAGCGTCTAATCAGAGCTGATAATCGCGCGTCGCGTGAGGTGCTCCTCCAGAGCAGATAAGATGGAGGAGGTGTACCTCTCCAACTGATAAGACGGCACGTACAGTCAGAATCAGTGGACATCGTTTGCGTAAGTGTCCGTCAGGTTGAAGTGGCACCAGAGATTGACAGAGAGGCGGCGCGGAGGGGGGAGGGGAGGAGGGGGGAGGCGGTAGCATTTGGGGGCAGGTGCCGGGGGCTCCAGCACAAGGCCAACGGCGGCGCCACAGATAACCCGTGGGCCGGCCACAGTCTCGCAGACACCGGTCTGGGCTACAGCTGGTCCAGCGTCACTACTCTGCTCTCCGGGGAATCCAGCATCTCTGCAGGTGAGCTTCCAAACACCACGACACGCCCCCGGCTCGCTCTGTTCGGCCCTTGACATTGTGCCGTACACAACAGCTCCTAAGCTGATGGCGTGTTCTTTGACTTGTGGGTGGCGTTCGGCGAAATTCCACACTCTACCCCTGCTTCTACATGGCTACTGTGCAAATCACACCTGACAGTGGGTTCATCGAACCTCCTTCACAATAAGTTCGTCCATCCCTGTGTCAAGAGGTGTGCGGGGTTACGGTCGTTCTTTATTGTAAGAAAATGAAACACCTACAGCCGTCCTAATACTGTCATTGTGTAGCTACCTGTTTTGGCGGTTCATTGCACCATCTTGAAGCCTTAGTTTATCATGAAGAGATTATCACGATCCATATTACGATGCATCACTGGCCAACAACTGGTTTACGGAGACTAGCTGTAACTGTAATGTCGTCTCTCGAACAATCACTGTCAACTGAGTACGAAGCTCGTGGTCTAGTGGCTAGCGTTGCCGCCTCTGGATCACGGGGTCCCGGGTTCGATTCCCGGCCTGGTTAGGGATTTGACTCTACCCTGGGACAGGGTATTTGTGTTGTTCTCATCATTTCATCACCATCGTCATCATTTGTGGCAGTGGCTACAGTGTCTATCAGCCCTACGACAACAAAGGTCAAAAATTAATTATGATTTGTAGTGTTGCTCACGCTGCTACATATTGCATTTTCGGGCGACAACAAAGTTATATTATGTGGCAGGTGTCATTAGAGCACAGTTAATAAAGTCATTTCATGAAATAATGGATAAACTAGGCACTCATCTTTTCGTGTTTCCCACGCTGGTCTCGTTGTGAACTCATGGCTTAATTGTCGAAAATCTAGATGGTGATGATTCCAAGCTCGGATGCAAAGAGGCCTAGGTGTTATTCTGCGATATTCAAAAGTTTTATAAATGTGTTTAATAAACCATTCTTGAAGATTAAACTTTTGCAAGTTAGCACAGTGGTGATGTTAAAAGTAATCAACATTCCGAATTTAAGTTACATCTCTTTTTTATTACTTTTGTGCAATATCACGTAACTCACAAAACATCACTTCGCAATATAAAACATAGTTGAAAATATCTTCCTCACTGCCAAGTTCACATTTTATAAACTGACTACAATTTGCGTCTTTTCAACATGACGACCAAGACTTGACTCTCTAATAACCGCTTACGAGCCCAACAATGAGAGTTACAAGCACGTCAAAGATCATAGTGACAAAAGAAAGAATTCTCATAAGAATAATATCATTGCAATATAAACATATCGAAGTATTGAAGTACCTCTACATTAATGAAATCAAAACTGAATGTTGTCTCAGAAATATGTTAACTATTTTACAGAAACACAGTAGAATATTGCTGGTATCGAGAGGTTGAGGTGAGTTGCCGTAATGGTTAGGTAATTCAAGTACCATTACCGTACGTAGCTCGTGGTCTTGTGGCTAGCGTTGCCGCCTCTGGATCATGGGGTCCCGTGTTCGATTCCCGGCATGGTTGGGGAGTTATCTCTACTCGAGGACTGGGTATCTGTGTTGTCCTCATCATTTCATCGTCATCGTTTGTGGCAGTGGCTACAGTGGACAGTGAAAAAATTGGACTGAGTAACAATTTGCACTTTGTATGGGCTCTGATGAACGCGCAGTTGAGCGCTCCACAAACTAAACATCAGCATCGCTGTAACTGAGTAGGTCAACTGTCAACTGGCTGTAGGTGTTTCACTTTATAACAACCTTCACAATAATTCTGTCATTCCACTCTTGAACAGCGCGCGGGGAAAACGAACACCTCTATCATTCCGTGCGGATTCTGATTTCCCTTACTTTATTAAGATGAACGTCTCTCCCTATCTAGGTCGGTGTCAACAAAATATTTTTGCGTTCGGAGGAGAAAGTTGGTGGCTCACATTTAGTGAGAAGTTCCCGCCGCCTCTGTTTCAATTATGTACATCCCAAATCCTGTTTCATGTCCGTCACACTCTCTCCCCTATTTCTCGATAATACAAAACGTGCTGCCCAACTTTGAACTTTCTGGATGTACTACGTTCACCCCATATCGTAAAGGTCCCACATCGCGCAGCAGTACTCCAAAAGAAGACGTAGTCTAAGCGGTCTCTTTAGTTGATCTGTTGCATCTTCCAAGTGTTCGGCAAGTAAAACGAAGTATTTGGTTCGCCTTTCCCACGACATGAATTACGTTTTCTTTCCAATTTAAGTTGTTCGTAATTATAATTCCTAGGTATTTAGTGGTATTCACGCCTTTAGTTTTGATAGATTTATCGTGTAACTGTAGTTTAACAGATTCCATTTAGCACTCATGTGGATGACCTCACACTTTTCATTATTTAGAGTCAATTGCCAATTTTCGCGCTGTATAGGTATGTTACCTATATCGTTTTGGGCCGGCCGCAGTGGCCGTGCGGTTCTAGGCGCTACAGTCTGGAACCGAGCGACCGCTACGGTCGCAGGTTAGAATCCTGCCTCGGGCATGGACGTGTGTGATGTCCATAGGTTAGTTCGGTTTAATTAGTTCTAAGTTCTAGGCGACTGATGACCTCAGAAGTTAAGTCGCATAATGCTCAGAGCCAATTTTTTATATCGTTTTGCAAATTGTTTTGAACTTCTGATGATTTCACTAAACGATGTATGACAGTATTATCTGAAAACAGCCTAAGATGGCTGCTACGATTGTCTCCTAATTCGTTTATCCAGATAAGGAACAACAGAGGACCTACAAAAAAAAAAAAAAAAAAAAAAAAAAAAAGGTTCAAATGGCTCTGAGCACTATGGGACTTAACATCTGAGGTCATCAGTCCCCTACAATTTAGAACTACTTAAACCTAACTAACCTAAGAACTTCACACACATCCATGCCCGAGGCAGCATTCGAACCTGCGACCGTAGCGGTCGCGCGGTTCCAGACTGAAGCGCCAAGAACCGCTCCGCCACACCGGCCGGCTAGAGGGCCTACAACACTACTTTCGGGAACGGTAGAAATCACTTTTGTTTTACTCGAACTGTTACCTCTCTTGCAGGTAATTCCATAACTGAGACGATATTCCATAAGCACGCAATTTCATTACAAGCCGCTTCTGACATACAGTGTCGAAACCCTTCTGGAAATCAAGAAATACGGAATCAATTAGTTTTCGACAGCACTCTGCACCTCGTGTGAATATAAGAGCTAGCTGTGTTTCACAAAAGCGATGTTTTCTAAATCCGTGTTGGCTTTGTGTCAATGGACCGTTCTCTCGTTTAGTGAGCAATATACGAGGTTAGCGAGTATCGTGCCGGACTTGTGACTGGATTCGGGACCTCCCTGAGAACCCCACGCATCATTCCTAAACAAACCAAATACAGGCAGATCTAATTTTTGGAGTACCCCAAGGCACCATTCTAGACCATTCATTGTTTACATTAAGATAAGAGGCCCTGATAGCGTTCCTGCTTCTAATTTCGTGTCCCTTTCCGCCCCCGGTAGCTGAGTGGTCAACGCGACAGACTGTGAATCCAAAGGGCCCGGGCTCGATTCCCGGCTGGGTCGGAGATTTTCTCCGCTCAAGGACTGGGTGTTGTGTTGTCCTAAGCTTCGTCATTTCATCCCCATCGACGCGCAAGTCGCCGGAGTGGCGTCAAGTCGAAAGATTTGCACCAGGCGAGCGGTGTACCAAACGGGAGGCCTTGGTCACACGACATGATTATCACTTCGAGTCCCTAAGAATTTTTGGTTTTCACAATTGGTAACGAATATTTAGCTGCGAGGACTTTCGTGACCTCAGTGCATTGTTCTGTTGAGAGAGTCTGTTGTGTCCAGCACGTTTAGCTTCCGTGTCGCTGGGACTTTCCTGCTTTAGGTTTTCCCTAAATCGCTTCAGGCAAATGCTGAGGTGGTTCCTTTGAAATGGCACGCCCGACTTCCATAATCCAATGGGGGCGGTGACCTCTCTGTTTGGGCCACTCCCCCAAATAAAACGACCAACCTTCCTTCCCTGAGGTATGTTACTGCAGTAGTCAAATTAAGTCTGCTATTTCCAGTGTGAGCACTGATTTGTTTTCAAATAGAGTGGTATTCACTTCAGCCGATATGTAATCGCTAAAGTCAATGGTCCGGCCTATATTACAGTAGCGGCCAGTACAATTAACCTGGGGATTTTCGTAATTTCGTCCACCTCGCAGTTCCTATTTTCGTCACGATTATAAAATTTTGAACAGTTACTGAACACTGACTTGTTTATTTTAAAGCTTATTTTACCTTTCTCATACGGGGAAACGCAAGCGGAGAGAACAAGAAACGCTTGGTTTTTTTATGACGAAAGATGCTATTCATATGTACAGTCATACAAATTCAAACTGGACACACGTTTAAAAGGCTGAAAATGACTTCAAAACATTGTTCATTCACGGCCTTCAAGCGATTTATAGTAGTGACAGTGTTTGCCAATGTTAGAATGGAAAACAACATTTAAATTAATTGTATCGTTGCAAACTTTTGTGACAGACGAAATTATGAGCATTTTTTTTTAAATTTCTCTTTTTGAAACGTTCACGTTTGCGTCAAATACTGGCTTTAGTATGTTATAACAATTTAACTTGCCTTCAAGTAGATAATAAATTTATTTAGATACACTATGTGGTCAAAAGTATCCGGACAGCTCGCTGAAAATGTCTTAAAAGTTCGTGACGCCCTCCATCGGTAATGCTGGAAGTCAATATGGTGTTGGCCCACCCATAGCCTTGATGACAGCTTCCACTCTCGCAGGCATACGTTCAATCAGGTGCTGGAAGGTTTCTTGCGGAATGGCAGCCCATTCTTCACGGAGTGCTGCACTGAGGAGAGGTGTCGATGTCGGTCGGTGAGGCCTGGCACGAGGTCGGCGTTCCAAAACATCCCAAACTTGTTCCAAAGGTTTCAGGTCAGGTCTCTGTGCAGGCCAGTCTATTACAGTGGTGTTATTGTCGTGTAACCACTCCACCACAGGCCGTGCATTATGAACAGGTGCTCGATCATTTTGAAAGATGCAGTCATTATCCCCAAATTGCTCTTCAACACAGTGAAACAAGAAAGTGCTTAAATCATCAATGTACGCCTGTGCTGTGATAGTGCCACGCAGAACAACAAGGGGTGCAAGCCCCCTCCATGAAAAACACGACCACACCATAACACCACCGCCTCCGAATATTACTGTTGGCACTACACACGCTGGCAGATGACGCTCACCGGGCATTCGCCATACCCACACCCTGCCATCGTATCGCCACATTGTGTACCGTGATTCGTTACTCTACAAAACGTTTTTCGACTGTCCAATGGTCCAGTGTTTACGCTCCTTACACCAACCGAGGTGTTTTTTGGCATTTACCGGCGTGATTCAAATGGTTGAAATGGCTCTGAGCACTATGGGACTTAACATCTGTGGTTGTCAGTCCCCTAGAACTTAGAACTACTTAAACCTAAGTAACCTAAAGACATCACATACATAGATGCCCGAGGCAGGATTCGAACCCGCGGCCGTAGCGGTCACGCGGTTCCAGACTGAAGCGCCTAGAACCGCACGGCCACACCGGCCGGCTTACCGGCGTGATGTGTGGCTTATGAGCAGCCCCTTGACCATGAAATCCAAGTTTTCTCACCTCCCGCCTAACTGTCGTAGTACTTGCATTGGATACTGAAGCAGTTTGCAATTCCTGTGTGATGGTCTGGATAGATGTCTGCCTATTACACATTACGACCCTCTTCAACTGTCGGCTCTCTTTCTCAGTCAACAGACGAGGCCAGCCTGTACCCTTTTGTGCTGTACGCGTCCCTTTACGTTCCACCTTCACTATCACGTCGGAAACAGTGGACCCAGGGATGTTTAGGTGTGTGGAAATCTCGCGGCTCTGAGAGATGATTTGTATTCATACACTCCTGGAAATTGAAATAAGAACACCGTGAATTCATTGTCCCAGGAAGGGGAAACTTTATTGACATATTCCTGGGGTCAGATACATCACATGATCACACTGACAGAACCACAGGCACATAGACACAGGCAACAGAGCATGCACAATGTCGGCACTAGTACAGTGTATATCCACCTTTCGCAGCAATGCAGGCTGCTATTCTCCCATGGAGACGATCGTAGAGATGCTGGATGTAATCCTGTGGAACGGCTTGCCATGCCATTTCCACCTGGCGCCTCAGTTGGACCAGCGTTCGTGCTGGACGCGCAGACCGCGTGAGACGACGCTTCATCCAGTCCCAAACATGCTCAATGGGGGACAGATCCGGAGATCTTGCTGGCCAGGGTAGTTGACTTACACCTTCTAGAGCACGTTGGGTGGCACGGGATACATGCGGACGTGCATTGTCCTGTTGGAACAGCAAGTTCCCTTGCCGGTCTAGGAATGGTAGAACGATGGGTTCGATGACGGTTTGGATGTACCGTGCACTATTCAGTGTCCCCTCGACGATCACCAGTGGTGTACGGCCAGTGTAGGAGATCGCTCCCCACACCATGATGCCGGGTGTTGGCCCTGTGTGCCTCGGTCGTATGCAGTCCTGATTGTGGCGCTCACCCGCACGGCGCCAAACACGCATACGACCATCATTGGCACCAAGGCAGAAGCGACTCTCATCGCTGAAGACGACACGTCTCCATTCGTCCCTCCATTCACGCCTGTCGCGACACCACTGGAGGCGGGCTGCACGATGTTGGGGCGTGAGCGGAAGACGGCCTAACGGTGTGCGGGACCGTAGCCCAGCTTCATGGAGACGGTTGCGAATGGTCCTCGCCGATACCCCAGGAGCAACAGTGTCCCTAATTTGCTGGGAAGTGGCGGTGCGGTCCCCTACGGCACTGCGTAGGATCCTACGGTCTTGGCGTGCATCCGTGCGTCGCTGCGGTCCGGTCCCAGGTCGACGGGCACGTGCACCTTCCGCCGACCACTGGCGACAACATCGATGTACCGTGGAGACCTCACGCCCCACGTGTTGAGCAATTCGGCGGTACGTCCACGCGGCCTCCCGCATGCCCACTATACGCCCTCGCTCAAAGTCCGTCAACTGCACATACGGTTCACGTCCACGCTGTCGCGGCATGCTACCAGTGTTAAAGACTGCGATGGAGCTCCGTATGCCACGGCAAACTGGCTGACACTGACGGCGGCGGTGCACAAATGCTGCGCAGCTAGCGCCATTCGACGGCCAACACCGCGGTTCCTGGTGTGTCCGCTGTGCCGTGCGTGTGATCATTGCTTGTACAGCCCTCTCGCAGTGTCCGGAGCAAGTATGGTGGGTCTGACACACCGGTGTCAATGTGTTCTTTTTTCCATTTCCAGGAGTGTATTTCCTTCCAGTCGCATAGGAGTGATGCAACTAGCGCCACTAGGCGGATGCAAATGAAGTTTGCTTCGAATACGGACTCTTAACTGGTCGTGAGCGTTACCTTTGAGACTGGACGTGGTGACCTGGTTTTAGTCAAGAATGCTTTGAAGCCACAACGAGGTTGTGTAACAGGGCTACGAGAGACTCAGTATTCCTTCTACAATGCTGCAGAAAGACTTGGCAGGGATGTAGCCACTGTACATGATTACTGGCAGCGGTGGTGACGAAAATGTACAGTGGCAAGAAGACGGGGCTCCGGACGCACAGGTGGCATTATCGCGAGGCAAGACCATCGTGTAAGACATATGGCTCTGGCGCATCGTATTGCATCTGCAGCAGCAATTTGAGCAGCAGTTGGCACCACACTGTTACAAATCGGTTACTTCAAGAACAACTTCGAGCCATACGCCCTTTAGCGTATATTCCACTGACCCAAAACACCCCCCATTTGCTACTTCAGTGGTCTCAAGCGAGAGCTAACTGGAGGGTACGGTGGAGGTCTGTTATGTTTTATGATGAAAGCTGCTTCTGCCTCGGTACCAGTGATGGCCGTGTGTTGGTTAGAAGGAGGCGAGTTCAGGGCCTGCAGCCAACCTGACTGCATGGCACACACACTGGACCTGCACCTGGAGGTGCGATTTCGTATAACAGCAGGAGCACTCTCGAGTGATTATCCCATGCACCCTGAATGCAAATTTGCTCATTAATCTGGTGATTCGACAGGTTGTGCTGCCATTCGTGAACAGCATTCCAGTGGGTGTTTTCCAACAGGATAACACTCGTCTACATAACGCTGCTGTAACCCAACGTACGTGTCGACATATTGCCTTGGCCTACTCGATCACCAGATCTGTCTCCAATCGAGCACATATGGGACCTTATTAGACTACAGCTCCAGCGTCGTCCACAAACACCATTAACCGTCTTAGTATTGACTAACCGCAAAGGACATGCAACTTCTTCCCACAAACTGGCATCCGGCATCTGCACACCACGCTCGTTTTCATGCTTGCATTCAATATTCTGGCGATCACACCAGTTGTTAACATACCAGTACTTCGCATATGCTATGGTTTATCTTCGAGCTTACGTTAACCTGTGATCTTTCAATGTTAATCACTTAAATGCGTTACCTAGACAAATGTATTCCTGAGGTTTCATTACTCTGTAGTAATTATTTTTTCGGTGCTGGGATTTTTTTCCCATGAGTGTAAATGGTGGCACTTTAAGTTTTAATACTAAACTCGACTCTTCGTTCGTGAGAACTCGATATCGCGGCGTGATAACGAGCACGCGAAACCGATGTGCGCAAATCGAAGGTTCAAGTGCCAGATTTCAGTTTCCAAGGTGAGCGCCAGCGATAAAACCGGCGTCTAAGACGCTGCTGCCCTCTGCCGCAATCCGATGTCGCCCACCACGACTTTTCCTGGGCGCATATATATATATATATATATATATATATATATATATATATATATATATATATATATATGGACAGAAGAAATAAGAGACGAACAAAGGGAAAGAATGAGAAATTACTGGAAAGAAATAAAAGAGAAAAGAAAGCATACTTAAGTTATTTCGTGGGCTTCTTAGTAGGTGAAACCAGTGTATATATATATATATATATATATATATATATATATATATATATATATATATATATATATATATGCCTACTAAGAAAATCAAAGGAAGAGAAGAGTGTATGTACAGATAAAAACAAGATAACAAAAAGAATTTTACAAACCAGTATATATATATATATATATATGTGTGTGTGTGTGTACAGATATATGTACAGATATATATATCTGCAGAAAGACTTGGCAGATACAGATATGTATATATATATATATATATATATATATATATATATATATATATATATATATACTGGTTTGTTAAATTCTTTTTGTTATCTTGTTTTTATCTGTACACAGAGCGTAACTCTTCCTTTGATTTTCTTGGCAGGCCAAATATATATATATATATATATATATATATATATATATTGGTTTGGCCTACTAAGAGCCCCACGTAATAACTTAAGTATGCTTTCCTTTCTCCTTCCTTTCTTTCCGGTAATTTCTCATTCTTTCCCATTGTTCCTCTTATTTCTTCTGTCCATATTGCACCTGTCGTTTCCTTTGATTTCTCCTGGAAACCCTTGAAACATTTTACTATTCCTCTAGACCTTTATCTTTCTCCTCTTTCTTCCTCAGTTATTTCCATTTCCTTCGGGCCTGCTTTAACTTCCTTTATCCACGTCATTGATGATTTGGGTTCCTGTCAAACAAATTAAAAATTCTTTTTGTTATCTTGTTTTTATCCGTACATAGAGTGTACCTCTTCTCTTTCTCATCGTGTCTGATATCCGCTCCATTTTTTAATAAACTACTTTATTGCTTCTTAACTTCCATTTCATATTCTCATATTTTGGCCCCGAAGATTTTCCTTTCCTTCTTTTCTATTTCACCTGATTGTTTGGCTGTATTTAATGAAAGGCTTTCTGATGCATAAAGGCATTCTAGTATAATGACAGTATTGTAGTGCCGAAGTCTTGCATTTATAGAAATAGATTTCTTGTTATACAGATTTTTTTTCCTTGCCCTTGCTACGTTAGCTTCTTCGTCTAAAACATTTATTTGTACTATTTCACCTAGATATTTAAATTTTGTAGCCTTTTTTATTCTGCCATATATACTAATAATAAATCTGTGAAAGTGTCCTGTTTGAACCGGCTTCTCCAAAACTACTAGACGAATGTTCGTAGAAGTTTCGCAGGTTGAGGGCACCGTGTAAGCTTTAGTTAATAAAAATCGAATCGCCGAAAAAAATTCCGTCGTTTAAAGTTTTCGCATCAGTCTCTTTGCCTGTTAGAGCACGATAATATCTTCCATGGTGTTTTCATAGGGAACATGAACATAGCTTGTTCACAGTATAGACTTTATTTCATAAAACCGGATCACGAAAGAAAAAGGTATCGTGATTAAAACTTTTCGTATATGTCTGTGTGTTTCAGCACCCTAATCTATTTCATGGTGTTTTCACAAGTAACTCGAGCATAATCTTGGAACACCGTATAGGCTTTTTGTCGCTGACAACACACACAAAATACTGAAAGGAAAAAAGTTTGTGGCTTAATAAACTTTCATTATTGATGCAGTAAAACTTGAGCATCAGCTATAACGTTACTAGTAACTTTACTGGAAACACAGATTACAGACAGTATCCACAAATGCCACTGAATGCAACTGCAAAATTATATCCCTGTACGACACACATTTCGGGAAATATGGTGTCACAAAGACTGAATTGCGTGAAAAGCTACTTTTTGCTTAATAGGGGACGTATGAGAAAATACATGGGTACGTATAAGATAGTGTAGCTTTTGCTATTTGAGAGATAACTGAACCAAATTGTGCACATATTGTCACTATGTTATTTGATATAATGCGGAGTTTCTTCATGTTTCTTTTGGTTCGAATAATATGATTAAATCGTTTGTGGATACTTTTAGAAAACATAGTATCACATGACGAACATTTTCTCAAAGATTACTTTCTTAATCCCTTTCACAATGTGGCAGGTTATTCTTAGTAAACTGATAAAGAAATCTGTGCAGCAGTTTCTTTAATATCAGTCTCAAGACACTCGTAATGATTTTTTAAACTTGTGTTTATGATACTCAAGAATTTTTTCCAATAAGATTTAATTAAATTTGGCAGTAATGTACTTAGAAATATATCGCACCGCAGGAAGTCGAGTTACAGCGTATACAACGACTGTACAAATTTCACCTTTTTCTCTACAGTGATCCAGTAGAAAATGTTCCATATATACTCAAAAATGAAAACTGAGGGAAAGGCAAAAAGGAGCTTTTATTAGCATTTATGCCAGAAACATGTATCTTAATGCTGGCCATAACCATTCATCAGGTCTTCTGGATCTTCATGTAGCTCTTTTCTTCTGGTCTGATCCTTCTGGAGTCCCTTATGTCTACATCCTTCACTGACAGTTCAGAATTATCAATGCTGGTACTATCAGTCTTCTTCAATAGTATTTCAGTGAAGCAAACTGCATCAAATCCATTCTGGTCCTGATTATTCCAATGTCGCCGTCATTGAACACCAGACAAGCATAATATGAGGAAATACAGTAGCAGATGAGCAATATCTTTTGTTTGGGCGTTTCTTCTAAATGGCGTTATTAAAGCTTTGCTTCGGGTTCTGTGTTCCAACGTATGTGTTTTCCTTTAATAAACGAATCGCGAACAGGTTCACAGCCTTATATATTCTTCAGGTGTTTGACGACAGGAAACAATAAAAGTAGAAGTGCGGGCGTAACACTGGGCATTGGTTGAAACAATATGGCTCACATTATTTATAGCACGAAGTAAAATTTGAAAACTGGAGGCAATATTTTTAGCATGATATAGAACTACCATTTCACCACTTTTACGTACATTTCTCTTTACAAGGAGGATAAATACTCATCGACTGTTTGACAATGAGAGAACTTAGCGACTTCCAACAAACTTGAAACACAACTTCAAACGTTTTCTTAACTTTTTTCGGTGTTTTATACACGGGAGTTTGAGTCATGAAAGAATCGAGGGCGAGGGGTTACTGGCATCACTAAATTGGATCTTGCACGAAATCTCTACTCAACCGCGAGATAGCAAAACTGGAAACGTGTTCCACCAAGCTAACATAGCACACTGTGGTCAGTTGTGGGAGCCAATCTGCTTTGGTCTTACAATCGTGTCTTGTCCTGTCGGGACTACAGTAAATACTTGTGCGGAAATTATCCGCAACGTAAATCTACACTTTGGTGCCAACTGTGATAGCACATTATTTCCCAGACAGCTCAACTGTGTACTCACTGTTTCACAGTGACAAGACCTTGCCCCCTCTCAAGTGTTTACATTTCAAAGGAGACACACAAACATCTCTCGTCTTCCTACTGTATTATCTCCAACTACAAGGTAAACAATAACTACATGTGCTCTGTTATTGTGAATAATCCCAAACCGGCTGCGCAAAAATATGTTTCGTCAGGAATGGCAACAAAGAAAATATAACCCTTGAAAGGACATTGTAAATAATGTCCCGCTTAAAAAGTTTACTGATTATTACAACAGCTGTTTCGGAAGAGCGAAAGAGTGGATTCACATGCCGGAGATACCTAAAGACAGCATCTCTGACCAAAGTCTGATCTAACATAAACATAAAGCTTCTTTGGTGTCAACTGTCATGAATTACGCTAAATATGTTACGATTTTACACTAAAATGTCACGTCCTGCTGTATAAACCCTAACAGCATAAAATCAACGTGACACCGAAATTTCTTGAATTTCACATGAAATGTAGCGAAAACAGTCACACTATATATTATTTATACGTCAGAAGAACGGTGACGTAAGTTGAGAACCAAAGACAGATTACACATGCTTGAAATATCTAAAGATATAATCACCTATGAAAGTCAAAAAAATCACAGAAAATACTTACGATATTATATCAACATATTACGCACACTGTATAAAACAGCACAAAATCGAAGTGAAACCGATATTTTAGAATTTCGCTTGAAATATAGCGAGAACAATCACCACAGCCACACAAGATCTTACGTATACGTCAGGACAATGTAGATGTAAGTCTCCCTCTTATGTACATAAATTACATGCATAAAAATTAATTACAACATGGTTTGTATAATTCGTGAAAATGAAAATTATGACCACAATATCAGTTATACCTCAATAATTCATGAAATTAAAAAAAAAGTCTAACACTCCTATAGAACTTAGCACATTGCAAGTCTCAAACCTTGTACACACAGGTACTTGAAAATGGAAATCTTCCGAAACGGCTGTCGTAATAATCATTAAATCTTCTAAGTGGTGATACTGCAACCTTACTTACAAGGTCCTTTCAGGATATATATTTCAATATAGGCCCAATCATCAAGAAAAATATAAACCGTTTCTTGTGTAATTTTCTGTAACCGGTTCAACGATACATTCGTGCTATTAAGATTATGGTTGTGCTTAACTGAATAAATACAAATAAATGCATAATTTTCCTTGGAAATTTCCTCTCAATTGATTAGGCTTGCGAAGCATATTCAATGGGCTGAGATATTAATTTTATTTGCAGATTTTCGCGCTGTAATTTTCGGTTGTAAACAATGTTGTGGAACTCCCCGCGTTAAGCTTACATTCGTTACTTACGAAACCGATATCGGGCATGGCGCTTCGATTTATTACCTCTCCACCACTACCATCTCTATTCGAAACACAAGTCGCAGACACTATGCACATATACCACTGAATGTAGCTGCAGAATTGTGTCATTGTACCACTTGTAGGGTGTTTAGGAATTGTTGTGCAGCTACAACACATGTTGGATTAAGTTTATCTGGAAAACACTTTCTGCCGATCTCGTCGTGATATGCTTCTCACGTATGCAGTTATTTCAGTTTTTAAGTCACAAAGCGAGCGCAGTCGATTGCGATTGGTACTATAGATTTTGCTGCTCCCCTAAAGAAAAAGTCTTGTGGAGTAATTGGCGAGGGAGAGGGCCATAGATTGTTTGATATGACACGTTCTCCAAAAACTCTTCCTAAGGACGCATAGTGTCAACTTGATGAAACCATGAGGCTTAGGGTAGTCTTTAGTTTGCAGCTGAAATAGTGGATCATTAAAGAATAATTTTTACATCTTCAACTTTTATAGTCCTGTCTTCCTCAGTTGCGTGTAATATTACGGTATATTAATAATTTTTACTTATGGACCGTCTGACAGCAACTGAATAAAACACAATTTTAGTGCCATACACGTTTCGCCTTTATTTTCTGGAAGGCATCATCAGTGGCCTGTAATATGTACATATGTTAGCTATTTTATTTACATTTTTGTCATTGTGCCTATAGGTTATAAACAGTTCTGATGGTTGGTATTTCCTATTAAGTAGTAATGTTTTGAACTGTACTTACAGGTTGTGTGGACAATTTCCTAGATATTACGCTCCTGTTGCATTTCTGTTGTTGTTCTTCTTCTTATGAACGCCAATTTGCGGTTTTTTCCCCATTCCACAACACTATGCACTGAACGCTTGTTTTAAAGCAATGTTTTGGTTTCTGTTGCCGACTGTCAAATGTTTTTGCCAAAGATCGAATGTTATTGCCAAACTTATGTGTGTAACTTTTGAAGTATCTGTGGTCTGTTCGTGTATGCATTTGTGTGTGCGTTTGCGTATGTGTGTGTGTGTGTGTGTGTGTGTGTGTGTATGTGTGTGTGTGTGTGTGTGTGCGTGCGTGCGTGCGTGTGTGTGTGTTTTGGTGTGATATATATTTTTTTGTGCTGTGTGTGTGTGTGTGTGTGTGTGTGTGTGTGTGTGTATGTGTGTATTTTGGTGTTTATATATTGCTGTGTGTGTGTGTGTGTGTGTGTGTGTGTGTGTGTGTGTCTCCAGATGATGTGGGGAAGAGTTTTCTTTTTTTTATTGTTATTATTTTTTGTTTTATGTTATCATTTCCTTTACTAAGTGTAGTAGGGAGCCTGTGCTGACGTGTATTTGTTCATTTATCACATGTTTGTTTTCTGCTATGGCTTTCTGGATGTGGAAGTTTTCTTGCATTTGTATAAGATGTTTGTCATGGTTGCTTGTCCTCATTATTTTCATTTCTTGTTCCATGTTTGTAGGATGATGGTTGTAGTGTTTTAAATGCTCTGCAAATGTGGAATGGTTTGTTTCATACTTTCAACATCTGATATGTTCTTTGTATCTTGTTCGAAAATTCCTGCATGTCATGCCTATGTATTCTGCATCACAACTTTGACATTCAAGTTTATATATTCCTGATTGTTGGAATTTGTCTCTCTTGGTAGCTGGCTGGCTTAGGTGTGATTGAAGAGTTTGCCCAGGCTTATATGCTATTTTGAAGCCCTGTCTCTTTAGGATGTTTGCAACTCTGTGTGTTAGTTTATGTGTGTAGGTCACGGTGTACCATCTGGTTCTTTTCTGTGTGGTGTTGTCATTGTGTGTGTTTGTTGAGTGTGTTTGTAAGTTTTCAGCTTGTGAGTTCTTTTGTATTGTGGAACTGTTGTGTTTGTTTTTTATTTGTGTTTTTATTTTTTGATTGAGCTTGTGTACCACATGTGTGTCATACCCGTTGTTCCTAGCTATTTGTATGATTGTACTCATTTCTTGTTCATAGTTTCTCTTGCTGAGTGGGATTCTGTTTAATCTATGTAACATGTGTCTTAGTGCTGCAAGTTTCTGGCTGTGGGGGTGGTTGGATGTGGAATGTATTATTGTGTCTGTGGCTGTTGGTTTTCTAAAGATGTTAAATGTATGTTTACCGTTTTCTTTTTTAATTGTAATGTCAAGAAAATTTATTTGATTTTCCTTTTCTTTTTCAAGTGTGAATTTTATGTTCTGATGAGCTTTGTTTATTTCTGAATGGAGTTCATCTATTTTTTCACTTGGCTCATCTACCAGAAAAATAATGTCTTGCAGAAAATAAAGGCGAAACGCGTATGGCACTAAAATTGTGTTTTATTCAGTTGCTGTCAGACGGTCCATAAGTAAAAATTATTAATATACCGTAATAATTTTTACTGTTGTTGGTTTCTTTAAAAAATAAAGTTCCAATAATGTGCCGTCCAGGTATTGCTGCGCATGATTCAGTTTTCTGATCGCGCAATAGTATTTCAAGGACAGTATGAGGGTTCTCCGTCGACCATAATCATACGTTTGGTGTGTTAAAATGACGAGAGGGGTAGAACCAAGCCTCCTCTGTGTAGAAGATGACATAAAGAACAATTGTTGTATATCTCTCAATAACAGATGTAAACCATTTACAGTAACGGATTCACTTCTCGTTGTCTGCATCATTCGAGCTTTTATTATTATAATTACCCAGTCTTGTAAAGCGAATCAAAGGTGTTTTTTTGCAGTGGTACCAGAATGCTCGAGGTTGGACATTCAAATATGGCAGAATTTATAAACAAGTCGAGTGTGAAAAACTAACTGTTTGATATATGGGAGTTTGATTCGTTAATGAATCGCTGATGAAGGGGGAAGGGTTGGCAGGGTTATTTTTTGCTTACCAGATTATCGCAGTTTGCATTTTGACTTTTTCAGTAAACAATAAAACCGACAAATTATGGTTCTGCTTCTTACCCATGAAGATATCACATGCCTAACGTCAAATTTTAACTCATTTGTAAAATAATCTTACTTTTGAAGGTGTTTCATGCGTGTGAATGGGTAGTCACTGCGGAATAGAGGTATTCGATGAACCAACAATCCAGGTAGCACACAAGAATGATAGATTGAAACAGTCCTGTCTGCTGATTCGGTGCTGTCAACTAATGGAGCAGAAAAGTATTGCCTTTATTTATGGACTTTCTTTCGTATAATACCAACTCGGCTGCTATGAAATATATTACTACAGCACTATAAAGTATTCTTATCTTACTGCTGGAAAACTAACGCTGCGTTTGCAGCACTACAAAAACAGAGCACATACGGGGTGTACCAACTTACATGGTCAAAACCACGGATACAGGAGTATTTTCTTAACTGGGTTCTTTGAGTTAAGGAAGTAGTGATGAAAATGTTATTTGTGGTTTAATGAGTATTGACAATGTTACACATCAGTTGTCAAATGTGTAATGTATTCACCATAACATGTTTCAGAACTGCGTTATCCCAGTATCAAGTACTGGAAGTTTCTATGCCTTTTGGCAACTCAGAAGTATAAGGCCTGCAGCAAACACGGACTGTCAAAAATAATACTATTCTCGGAACAGCCGGCCGCCGTGGCCGAGCGGTTCTAGGCGCTTCAATCCCTTTGGGACTGATGACCTCATATATTAAGACCCATAGTGATTACAGCCATTTGAACCATTTTTTTCTTGGAACACCTCATATTGCCCCATAATACTCTCACAAGGCTCAATAATGTAATCTTAAGTTTAACAGGGACATTTAAACCATTAGACAAATTGTTTTTCTGATACATATTGTCAAAAAAGGCTAACGAATTCAGCACTCAGTCTCGAATCCTATCTGTAATAAGTATCAGCTTCTGAATAGCGGTCTTCAGTGCGTATAAATTGAGAGTACGCACTGAAGTCAACGATTCAGTTGCTGAAATACAGATTGGATTTGCGGCTGGTTGTTGGATACTTTTTATTAATGTACCGTAATACAACCGCTGTACGCGTCTGTTTCACTAGAATCAAATTTAATTGATATATATTATTTCCCTTGTACATAATTTTAAACAATTGTATACATAACAATGTGCTGTTTTGTTTTCTGTCTCGCAGTCGTTTTTAACAGAAAACCTATATATTACCAAAATTGTAATAACCCAAACCTGTTAAGCGAATCAATGTTTTCTGTAGTGGTTAACAGAACGTATAAGGTTGGACATACAAACGTAGCAGAATTGACAGGCAGGCAGAACGTTCTCATTGTGGGAAATTTTATATGCTGTTTTACAGTATAGAAAGCCATTGCGTACACTTACGTAACACTACCCAAAAAAACGAAAAATGTTGAATATTCTAAAGCTTTGTAATTGTAGGGAGTTCAAAAATTAATGATACCTCAAACACAATAAATTAAAACAAAGGGGTCTTCCTCATTCATGTTCTATATGACTTACTATATTTTCGAGTTGTGTGCCTTCAAGGCTGCATTACGGAAACGAAATCTGCGCCCTGTGACACAATTTTCAAGGACACCCCAGATAAGGACGTGCAACCAATTTCCCTACATATATTCAGCAACTGCAAAGCAATGCCGAGTTTGCTAGTATCAAATATAAATTTACGTGTTACGAAGTATTTTCTACAGGTATTTGTCTGAAGTGTAGTCTTGTACAGAGTTGAAACATGGATGTCAAGCAGTTCAGACAAGAAGAGAATAGAAGTTTTCGAAATGAGGTGCTATACGAGAATAAGTAATGATGAGCTACTGACTACAACTGGAGAGAAAATAAATTTTTGATGCAATTTGACTAAAAGAAGGGATCAGTTTCTAGGACACATCCTGAGACATCATGGAATCATCAATATTTTAATGGGGGGAAGTGTGCGGGAAGGGGGTGTGGGTGGGAGCAGTGTAAAGATTGTAGGATAATCTCAAGCTCTGATACGGTAATAAGGGTGAAACGGATGTAGGTTGCAGTAGTTTTGTAAGGAGAAAGAGGACTCTACAGTATAGGCTAGTATGGCGAATCGTGAATGAGAGACCACAACACAAAAACAACACACCTGCTCTGCTATGCAATTTTTGTTTTGTTTTAGGAACTGGTCATACACCAAGATTTGATGATTTCCTATCCATTATACTTTGTTGCAGGTTGTATAACCTTTTACGCCATCACCTTCCACTAACTACAACAAGAGACGAGAGCTCAACACAACACAGTTATCGGGCCTCCGACTATCAGGAAAACTCCTCGGCTATAGCAGAGTCCTAGAGTCATAGGATAACAGAAAGGACGTGGAGGCTACTGTTTGAGACAATCAACAGTGAGTGTCACAGACTGAGTGATTAGAGGCAGAAAATTTGGGACATATCGAGTGACTGACGTATGTGAAAACTGCTTTCTGCTGCAAAGATACTGAAAAAGCTCTTGGGGTTACTGTTAAAACAGCACAGTGTATCAACAGGTTCCCGTCGCTACTCTGAAACAATTTGTCAGTTTGCAACAAGACGACAAGCTCTGGTTGGGTGTGTAGTGAACACACAGAGTATTTGCTTGTGTGTAAAAATACACCCAACAACAACGCTGAGAGATCAAATTTAAGAAGCAGTGTGGTATTCCTTACATTATTTCCTCGTACCTTGCACGTCACCGGAAGTACTCAACTGACAGTGCCGAACGGAAATATACAGCTAACAACGAATCAATTGAGTATAATCAACTGGGCACTCCTTCGATTACTTCTGCATCCTTAATCATTTACAGGAGAAGTACCGAGCTGAGATTTTTTAGATATCAAGGAAGAACCAGCAGTTGTTGAAAGGAGGATCAGCTTTATCCTTAGCAAAGATCAAGGGTGCTTGGAATTCGATTTGTTATTTGGGCTGTTTCCAAGTGGGTAGGCGGCATCAGTTTTCATATATATACCAGTAGAGGTTCATATCTTGGGACACTTAGTCTTGCTCAGAGTCAGCAGGACTGCATTGTGAAGCTGTCGTTAGGGCTGTGTTCTCCACGTGTGGTCCCCTTCAGTTGGACTAATGCCAGACGATAACTGAACCAGGTGGCAGGTGGTCTCCAGATTGTGGGACATCGGTCGTCAGCGCGACGTAGTGAACTATGGGGGACTACATGGTGCAGTGTGAGATGTACCACCAGCGGCCACTGCAAACTGGAGAAATACTGTGGGGGTCGTCTGGAGATCAGCTGCAGACTCCAGTTCCAGTCGGCGAGCTCACAGAGGCTCCACCATCCAGCAGCCTAAGCCAACCGGTGACCTCCTCGGAGCTCAGCGCGATAGAGCTGATGCCCAAGAGGGACTGTGACCCCATAGCGGGCTACGAAACACCAGTGACCACACCCGACGCCAACAGCAGCTCGCCCGATGCTCTCAGGTATGTACTATCTTTGCTCAGATTGTTGTTGTTGTGGTCTTCAGTCCCGAGACTGGTTTGATGCGGCTCTCCATGCTACTCTATCCTGTGCAAGCTTCTTCATCTCCCAGTACTTAATGCAACCTACATCCTTCTGAATCTGCTTAGTGTATTCATCTCTTGGTCTCCCTCTACGGTTTTTACCCTCCACGCTGCCCTCCGGTGCTAAATTGGTGATCCCTTGATGCCTCAGAACATGTCCTACCAACTGGTCCCTTCTTCTTGTCAAGTTGTGCCACAAACTCCTATTCTCCCCAATTCTGTTCAATACCTCCTCATTAGTTATGTGATCTAACCATCTAATCTTCAGCATTCTTCTGTAGCACCACATTTCGAAAGCTTCTATTATCTTCTTGTCCAAACTATTTATCGTCCATGTTTCACTTCCATACATGGCTACACTCCATACAAATACTTTCAGAAACGACTTCCTGACACTTAAATCTATACTCGATGTTAACAAATTCATCTTCTTCAGAAACGCTTTCCTTGCCATTGCCAGTCTACATTTTGTATCCTCTCTACATCGACATTCATCAGTTATTTTGCTCTCCAAATAGCAAAACTCCTTTACTACTTTAAATGTCTTATTTCCTAATCTAATTCCCTCATCATCACCCGACTTAATTCGACTACATTCCATTATCCTCGTTTTGCTTTTGTTGATGTTCCTCTTATATCCTCCTTTAAAGACACTGTCCATTCCATTCAACTGCTCTTCCAAGTCCTTTGCTGACAGAATTACAATCTCATCAGTGAACCTCAAAGTTTTTATTTCTTCTTGTATGCAACATATTCTGAAGCCGTTCACAAAGGAAATGAAGCACCCAGAACCATTGGGGCCCAAAGCACAGACATAAAGTTTTGGGAAAAATAGCTGTTTATGAAAATCAGTTTTGTAGACAAACCACCAGTCTCATGTTTGACTTGTTTCTCACCCACGTTTCAACATTCTATATTTCCTATAAAGAAATAATGAACCTGAATAATGAACCCACATTGTCATGAAATTTTAATTAATATTTAGGACTATTATTAATAATGTTAATCCACAAAATTTTCATGTGTATGTTTTAGTTTAATTTTTGGTGTTGTGTAGGAAATATTAAATTGTTGCCTTCCTCTAAGTGACTCGAAAACTGGTGGCCTCCCACAACTCCAGTGAAAAATATGTTACTCTAAACAACAGTTCATGCGAATCAGTTAATCACTTCATTGTTGTAAAATTTCTGAAATGTTCCTTTTCACCACGAATATTTGGTTCAGAAGCTAGGTCGGTATAACTTAAGACTTCTTAAATCCTCAGCGTCTAGTTATAGAAAGATCACATATCATTTAGCTACAATATAGCAGGTCAGCAACTGGAAGCAGTTGATTCCATAAATTATCTGGGATTACGCATTAGGAGTGATTTAAAATGGAATGATCATATAAAGTTGATCGTCGGTAAAGCAGATGCCAGACTGAGATTCATTGCAAGAATCCTAAGGAAATGCAATCCGAAAACAAAGGAAGTAGGTTACAGTACACTTGTTCGCCCACTGCTTGAATATTGCTCACCAGGGTGGGATCCGTACCAGATAGGGTTGATGGAAGAGATGGAGAAGATCCAAAGGAGGGCAGAGCGCTTCGTTACAGGATCATTTAGTAAACGCGAAAGTGTTACGGAGATGATAGATAAACTCCAGTGGAAGATTCTGCAAGAGAGACGCTTTTGTTCAAGTTTCGAGAACATACCTTCACCGAGGAGTCAAGCAGTATATTACTCCCTCCTACGTATATCTCACGAAGAGACCATGAGGATAAAATCAGAGAGAGTAGAGCCCACACAGAGGCATACCGACAATCCTTCTTTCCACGAACAATACGAGACTGGAGTAGAAGGGAGAACCGATAGAGGTACTCAAGGTACCCTCCGCCACACACTGTCAGGTGGCTTGCGGAGTATGGATGTAGATGTAGATGTGGATGTAGACTGAAATACTGAAACCATGGTACGCGAGGCTACGGTGCAGCGTTTCTTCAAAAGTTTCCAGACTTTATTAAGAAATGAGCATCAGTGTAGATAGTGACCGTTCTCACCGCAATTAAAATTCGTGCTTTGGACCGATATGGAAGTGAGTATGTGAGAAATGGGAGAGACAGCTTTCCGCAAATGTTCATATATTAAATGTAGTGGTACAGCACTGATAAAACTGGTTCATCCTAACATAAACAGATGCCAGAAGCCTGTACGCATGCTAAAATCTCAAAATCGACGACGGTGTGCTTTGGTCCAGCATCTTAAACATACTGACAGGAGGAGAAAGTGTTACACCATGACACAGCAGTCCAAAATTAGTAGAACTTTGTGGATATGTTCATCTCATAACCGGTACTAAATGAGCTGCATTTATCCATTACCAGAGAACTGGAAGCTATTTTCGTACATTATGTACTCTGGTGCTTGAGTTCAGAATAATTCACATTGCACTTTACATACACAAAGTTCGATCGTTCTGCAATAAATATAATGTGCCATCGGAGGTTGCCACAGATATCGTCACGTTATTATCTTGGGATGTCAGGATGCGCTTCTCATGAATCGTCAACTAGAGCTAAACAATACCACCAGTTGCAAAGTAGGTTAGAAATCAGATTAATAATGTTGCTCACGCAGCATATGTTTACTTTATCGGGCAACAACAAAGTTATTGACTGTGGATGGTATCGTCAGAATGGAAATAATGAAGTCACTGTAAAAAAGTCATTAATTTTGGCACTTATCTTGAATGGATTCACACGTAGATTTCGTCGAAGTCGTTATGGCTCATCTTGCTGATTCTAGGGTGATTCCACTTTGACTGCTAGACGGTCCAGATCTGTATTTTAGTAATATTTGAAGACCTAACAAATGCGTTTTTCAGGAAATTCTTTAATGATCAAACAATCCCAGATCAGAACAATGATATGATAGAAATAATTTTTGACTTGGTGTTCACGATGCACATTTTTATTAAACTTCTTGTAAATTCACATATACTTCTTCTTAATTGTCACATCATCAAGAAAACGGTTTTGTATCAATCATCATATATTTAATTTCCAATTTAACCAAACACAAGGCTTGACTGTTCTTTTACAAAGCGAAATAACAACTTTTAAACTTCTTGTAAATTCACATATACTTCTTCTTAATTGTCACATCATCAAGAAAACAGTTTTGTATCAATCTTCATGTATTTAATTTCCAATTTAACCAAACACAAGGCTTGACTGTTCTTTTACAAAGCGAAATAACAACTTAACTTCTGCAAAGTGAAACAAAGACTGCTCCGCGAGCATTCGCGCCAAACCGGTTACAAGTAAGTCAAAGATTATGACAGTCTCACAGAAATGAATACACACAAGTACCATATCACTGTAATATATCGATACATCGGAGTACCTATACATTAACAAAACCAAATGTGAATATTGTCACAAAAATATGTCTGTTACTTCGCAGAAAAGTAGTACGATATTACTGGTATCGAGAACCGGGGTTGGAGTGCATAAATAAAGAACCATTACAAGCTGCACAGATATATCAGTAAAGAGACGCCCGTTCATGAGTCTTGAAATCAAAGAGACAAGGAAGAGTTAATGAGGACTGAAGTTTAACGTGCTGTTGACAACAGAGGCGTTAGAGAATGAACAGAAGCTGTATTGGGGAAAAACGAGGAAAGATACGAGCCATGTTGCTTTGAAAGGCACAGTCCCCGCACTTAACTTAGCAATTTAGGGAAACGACGCAAAACATAGTCTGGATGCTCACATCGGAATTTTAAGCACCATCCAAAGCTTTCCCAACTGTCACTAAACTTCCGTTGTCGATTATTGCCCTAGAATATTTTGATCGCTACATTCAACTCCTGCTCATTCATTTGAACGAAAATCTCGCAACACAACTACTTTAAAATATTAACAGATCCGTCTCGCAAATAACTATCACATTCGACTTGCACCATTGCGCAGTTTATACCAAAAGACAAAAATAAAAACTTTGTGGAGGTTAGCACCAGCTCTGTATCCGGATGCTGACAGCTGTTCACCTAGTGTTGGCACCTTGTAACCTGGTCTGGGTTTCGGCATGCTCGTGGTCGTCATCTTCAGTAGAAACTGGTTGAATGTCTGCAGGTTCAACCAGGGCAGCTCGTCGGCATACTGGTCACAGGAGGGGCCGGCGTCCCCGGCATCGGTGAGCACCGTCACCCTGGGTTCGCCGAGCATCGATCACCTGTACCTCGGCATCGGAGCCCCCACTACGCTGCTCCCGCCTTTTGCGGATCCACAGGTACGCCCTGTCCAAAGACTTATTGAAGGGATACAAGATAGAAAAATTGTCATAATTATGCATCATACGAATTTACTTCATTTTAAGGTTCTAAATACTGGACAAGGAAGTTATTGTCTATGAATTATTACTGTGAATCATTTGGGAAAACGAAGAGAAACCCAAATCGAGATAGGTGTATCTGGTAAAATGGATCGACCAATGAAAGTAGTTGAGGCCCTTTGAAAGCAGGCATACCAATAATCAGCCATATGACTGAAACATCACTTAAACCATGATAAGGTATTCAAATGTTAACACTACAGTTTCAGTGAATCGCTACTCAATAGTTTAATTAAATGAATCTTATGTATTCAAGTAGGTTATGGAGGTAGTTGTGCATGTGACAAGTTTGCAAATTGTGTTCATAAAGCTTTTGGTTTGTCACTAATAGCATTCAGCTCATACTGAACCCTATCAAAAATCTGTTCTGTAGTGCCGTGGTCACTGTTTTGTCAATATGTCATTGGAAGACTCCTCAGTAAGTTAATTGGAGTGCCATGCTAGTTTTGAGGTTGGCCGATGACATTGTAATCCTGTCAGAGACAGCAAAGGACCTGGAAGAGCAGCTGAACGGAATGGACCGTGTCTTCAAAGGAGGATATACGATGAACATCAACAAAAGCAAAACGAGAATAATGGAATGTAGTCGAATTAAATCGGGTGATGCTGCGGGAATTAGATTAGGAAATGAGACGTTTGAAGTAGTAAATGAGTTTTGCTATTTGGGGAGCAAAATAACTGATGATGGTCGAAGTAGAGAGGATATAAAATGTAGACTGGCAATGGCAAGGAAAGCGTTTCTGAAGAAGAGAAATTTGTTAACATCGAGTATAGATTTAAGTGTCAGGAAGTCGTTTCTGAAAGTATTTGTATGGAGTGTAGCCATGTATGGAAGTGAAACATGGATGATAAATAGTTTAGACAAGAAGAGAATAGAAGCTTTCGAAATGTGGTGCTACAGAAGAATGCTGAAGATTAGATGGGTAGATCACATAACTAATGAGGCGGTATTGAATATAATTGGGGAGAAGAGGAGTTTGTGGCACAACTTGACTAGAAGAAGGGATCGGTTGGTAGGACATGTTCTGAGGCATCATGGGATCACCAATTTAGTATTGGAGGGCAGCATGGAGGATAAAAATCGTATAGGGAGACCAAGAGATGAATATACTAAACAGATTCAGAAGGATGTAGGTTGCAGTTGGTATTGGAAGATGAAGAACCTCACAAAGGATAGAGTAGCATGGAGAGCTGCATCAAACCAGTCTCTGGACTGAAGACCACAACAACAACAATTAGCTTCGTGAAATGAGATCACATAAGACACTGACTTACCAATTTTGGGCCGAAAATTTTCTTGCCACTTGCATTGAAGTGCCTGAAACGATAACTGTATAAAGCTCAGTGTATAAATGGTGCTAATTGTGGTGAATTTTCTATTCATCAAAGTAGATGTATTCGTTTTCTTCAGGTTGCAAGGAAGTTGCCATCGAAGTACAGTTCCAGGAACTTCGTAATTTTTCCTATCTCATCATACCACCATTGCAAGAAGGTAGATTGTCCGTGGGAACACAATTATACATATCAGACACATTATTCCATGCTGTACTACAACCAACAGCCAGCCCATTGCCTGTGAACCAAAACATGATTACTCTCCAAAATACGAGATGCTACATCACTCATTTCCCATCCTATAATTATAAAAAATTATGCTTGTCATTTGCAAGAAAAGAGGATTAGAGCTGAGTCTTATGGTGCTAGGCAAGCTTGTAACCTACATAAAAAAAAAAAAAAACAAGTGGTCCTTAAACGGAACCCTGAGGAACACCTCATGTTACAGTGCCCTTGGATCGAAGCATGTATCACATAAAGGAATGTAGGCTCGCTCGACGACTTTAAATGATTATAGCACCTCGGGCTATCAGCTAAGCTGTGGCGCCATGTTACGGCAACATTTCTAGGCGTTTCTTCCTTGTCAATTACGGTTGAGTGCCAGGTTCAGGTCCAGTTTGTCCCCTCATAGCTGATCGACCACATACACCCACTGAATGGGCCAGTCGTATGTCTCTATAAGAGGTGGTAGTGGTGGTGAGCAAGTGAGGGGATCTGGGCAGCGAGTCCCTGTACAGCCTTTTCGCCAGCTGCTCCCACCACTTTCACATCAAAGCATTCCTGACGTATCTTGTAGTTTACATTTGAGATCCGCATGGGATATGGCGTTAGCAAAATTACTTCAGGAAAGGTCTGATATGGAAGAAGCAGAGGCAACGGGTGGAATATTCAGGAAGCACCAGGACTTCAAGCCCAGATACCCGTCAATCCCATCAGGGCTCGCCCCCGCCCCCTCCCCATCTCCAGTCAAGACATCTTTCCTGGAGGCGTGATCGGTCGACCCATTGGACGCTCGACCTAGGAGTCTGCAGTCCAACAGCTATAAAGGAACGATGTGGACCTGAATCCAACATTTCACCTGAAGTTAATCACTAGGAAACCCGTCGAAATGTTGCGAAGACACGACACCACAGCTCGGCTGATAACCCAAGAAGAATCATCAGTTTATATCCCGGGAATAGCGCTAATATTACGCCATTTTTCTGCGATTGTATGCTGTTATGCAAATATAATGGGCGAAAACATGTTTTGTAGCCACCTCTCTGTGATAACAAGAAATCCGTCAGGAGTGTTAAAATGACTAAAATGACGGTCAGCTGTGCTACAGTCAACTCGGAGAAGGGGTGCGGATGTAGCTGTGTTTTCGACTGCACATGCTCTGATGTGGCGTAATCCCCGCCGGCACTAAGGGTCTATGTTCCTCATAGCATATCAGTATTTTTGTATGAAAATGTGTGTAAAGTATTGTGCAAGCAGCATGTCGGCTTCCGTAAATGATCAGCTGAACAAGTCCTCTTCCAGTACATCGCTAGAGGTGAAAGTGAAAGACTTAGGCAGACCTACCCAAAATTTAAACCTGAGGAGGAGAGGGTGTAGGATGGTGATCCCCGATTCTGCTCAGACTATGTGACTGGGACAGATAGGTACCCCTTTCAAGTTCCTAGAATATTACGCCAATGTGCGCCATAGGAAAAGGTAAAACGCCGTCTACAGATTTATGAGTACAGTGTGAGGGATTTTTGAACAAGTCCTGATGTCTCGAGGTCGTGATGCAATGGTCAAACGCACCAATTGGCAATTCGTTGGCTTGCGTTCGATTTTTGCTCTCACCGTCTCTTTTTTCAGTTTATGTCTCTAATATGTTAAAACTACTAATTATAAATTTAAATACACCTTTAAATATTTCAATTTATATATGTAAAATCAATATATTAAGTTCAGTTACAATTATAGCCCTTGTAACTCAGAAGGCTTTAGCTGTTGGTTAAAAAAAAAAAAAGAGTAAACGAGGGAATTTAGTATGTACGTGTATGAAAATAGTTGGGTTTGTGGTGGGTGTGATGTTTGCAATACACTTTCATTTTTGCTCTCTGTCTTTGTTATTCAGGAACAGTGATGCATGGGGTACAGCGGGGAGGGGGGGGGGGGGAAGGGGGTGAAAGATGTAGGACATATTGAAGCATTAATAAAAAACCAGAGCGGAAATCATAAACATACAAACAATATAGTTTATCCCAGTGTATTAAATAAATCACTATTAAGTCGTGTCTATCATAAAGAAAAAGGAAAACACAATCTGTTTTTATATTGTAACGCATATTTGCATGCGCCATCACTACTTACACATCTTTCCACAATCTTTTAATTCATTTAGCAACGCACACTGAGGTGATAAAAGTTATGGAGTTCCTCCTAATGTAGTGTCGGAGCTCCCTTTGACCAACATAGTGCGGCAGCTCGATGTGTCATGGAATCAACGGGTCGTTGGAAGTCCCCTGTAGAAATATTGAGCCTAGCTACCCCTGTAGCCGTCATAATAGTGCAACCGTTGCCAGTGCAGAATGTTGTGGACGAATTGACCTCTCGATTGTCGCACGGGTGGCCGAGCGGTTCTGGGCGCTACAGTCTGGAACCGTGCGACCGCTACCTACGGTCGCAGGTTCGAATCCTGCCTCGGGCATGGATGTGTGTGATGTCCTTAGGTTAGTTAGGTTTAAGTAGTTCTAAGTTCTAGGGGACTGATGACCTTAGAAGTTAAGTCCCATAGTGCTCAGAGCCATTTGAACCATTTTTTTTGACCTCTCGATTATGCCCTATACATATTCGGTGGGATTCATGTCGAGTGATCTGGGCGGCCAAATCATTCACTCGAATTGCCCAGAATGTTCTTCAAACCAATCTCTAACAACTGTGGCCTGGTCACATGACATCATTGCTTTGGAACATGAAGTCCATGAATGGCTGCAAATAGTCTCTCAGTAGCCCAACATAACCGTATACAATCAGTGATCAATTCAGTTGGACTGCATTCTTATTTCCTGCCTATGCAAAGCTACATCTGTCTGTATTTGTGAATATGCTACCCCAAAACTTTTGTCACCTCAGTGTACTGTGTTCTGCACAGTCGCAAGCCTTTGTCTAGTCACAATGTGTCGAGGATTCTGTCAGGCTCAAGACTGTTCATCTGCACAGGACTGCTTCGGCAACGCCGGAGACTTCCTGTACGGAGCGGCGATGGCAGAGGCCGGCGTCACGATCCCGGACAGTCAGTTCGAACCACCCACTCGAGACGCATCTTCTGCTGGAGCTTTTGTCATGGACAAGTTCCTGTCTGCAGGTGACCAATCCAATAGTGGACAGGAGGAGGCCCAGCACACAGGGACCCTGGCAGCACTCCACTCCGCTGGGAGGTCCACCTCCCTGACCGACGTCCGGATGGCCGACAGCGGAGGGTCGTTGCCCAGCAGTCCACCTCCGCCATCGGTCTTGACCGCCACCGGCAGGTCCCACTCGGTCACGGACGTCTCCTGCGGGAGGGGCGACAGAGGAACCGTGCTCGGCGGCCAACTGGGCGCCCTCGGCGTCAAGAGGCCGACGTCTGCGACTCCAGGATTCCAGCACGGAGGCCTGGGGACGGTCCAGAGGTCGTCGTCACTCTGTGCGGAGGGAGGGCAGGAGCCGTTGAGGGTCACCGCCATACAGAGGTCCATGTCTCTGGCTCTGGACGAGAGACCTAGGTGAGTCCGAACTGTGACTATACAATGAAGGCTTTCACGACCGGATGGTACTGTTGTTGATAATTCTTCTGGGTTATATGGCTGTGGTCCATGGAATACTTCTATTCCTAACGTTTCGTCCAATACTACGTTGGACATCCTCAGAGGCATGGCTGGTCCTGTTGACTAGGTTAATTGAGATATCGAACAAGTCATTTGGTCATGATAATGACATAATGCTCTTTGTTCGGCTCATGGTATGACTTTTTTAATGTTTTGTTACCTGTTTATATCTTAGCCAGAGTGTCTTATTCACAATCACAAAGTGGCAGTGAAAGTAAATTGATGTGCGTGGATACAGTGAACTATTATAGTTTTATAACTGTACAGCTGAAAAGTGTGCTGGATTGGTTCAGCCATCATGCAGTGGAGTGATCAGCGTTAAGATAGTCTGTTCAACATGAGCACAAATTTAACCTGTTCAATGAACTTCTGAACAAATAGGATGTGAAACTTCCTGGCAGATTAAAACTGTGTGCCGGACCGAGACTCGAACTCGGGACCTTTGCCTTTCGTGGGCAAGTGCTCTACCAACTGAGCTATCCAAGCACGACTCCCTCCCCGTCCTCACAGCTTTACTTCTGCCAGTACCTCGTCTCCTACCTTCCAAACTTAACAGAAGCTCTCCTACGAACATTGCAGAACTAGCACTCCTGAAAGAAAGGATATTGCGGAGACATGGCTTAGCCATGGAAATAGGATGTCTTCAGAGTTACCAGAGAAAGTGTCAAAATCAGTAATCAGAAACAGTTTTAATTACAGCTAAATACATATACATCTTTGGCGTGAGTGTGCAGCTGATAACCACTAACTTATTCATTTTTTGTAAGTAAGATGATGTGTCTTATATTATACAGAGGTACTATAATGTGGTTTCTGGACCATGAAAGTAGCTTACCAATGAAATAAATAATAGGACAAGTAAGTGACTATATGTTAACTGGTAATATGCTTTTTGGGTTTGGAATAGGATCATACAGTCATTTTGACACAATATTTGTATAAGATGTTGAAGACAGGGATTTTTTTTAAACCACCCTGTTTTTCGTGGTACATCGACGATACGTTTGTGATGTGGCCAGGTTGACTAGATGATCTCAATTGTCTCTTGGATCATTTTCATTGCTTTAACCTCCCCCACCCACCCCCACCAGCATCAAATTCCCAGTCGACGTCTAAAGGGATGCAAAACTTACTTTTCTGGACTTGGTGGTCTACAGAAAGGATGATGGGACTTTGGGACACATTATCTATACAAAACCAATGCATACAGACCAGTATCCACATGCAACGACTTGTCATCCACCGTACCAAGGCATGGAGGTCCTGAGGACGTTAGCAAAGAGGACTTAGCCACCTCAGACAGAACTTTGACACAAGAGCTGGAACATCTTAAGCACGTGTTCGAGCGGAATGTCTATGCAGACATACATATCTGTCTTTATTAGGAGTACCAGTAGAAGATGTATGTAGGTCAGTTACTTTCCCACCATATACTGGTAGTCCCTCTTCAAAGATGGGAAACATTTCTAAAAGACAAAATATTAGAAGAGTTTTTCTCCCACCAGCAATGGTTAGAGAACACCTCAGCTCAGTTAAAGATGATCTAATACCGAAAAAGTCCAGTGTTTATTGAATGCCTTACCATTGTGGGAAAATACAATGTATTGAGCACTATCGCAACGCATGGTTACTACAACCTGAGAAACCTGTTGTGGAGGAGCACTAATAGAGGGGTGGCATCGGATAATGCATGATGAGATACAGGTAATTGTCTGTGGGTCTCCTTACTGGACTGTGTCTTGAAGGAATCGATTAAAATTAGACTGGCAGATAATATTATGAATACAGAGAAGGGCTAGCCTTTAAGTAAAAAGTGGAATTCGGTTTCATCTGACATCAAAAGAAAACAGTGTCTCAGCCAGCACCAGCAGAAGTGCATACCCAAGAACGGTCCATTGTTTATGCAAGCTTTCACCACTGGGACGATGTAGCTTCAGTTTCCATTATGGGGCAGCAGCGACAATTGCTCTTACAGGAGATTTTTGTTCTGTGTGTTATGAACCATGATAATGGAAATGTACCAAAACAATGAATTAAAATTTGTACCACGGCTGGGATTCAAACCTGGGTCTCCTGCTCGTTAGGCAGATGTACTAACAACTGCCCCACCCAGACAATGAAGCTAACGTAACTGCATGGATTACCCTACTACATCAAGATGGGCTGAGACATGAATTGGAGTTTGTTTTAGGGAGGGAGACGTAGTTGGGTAATATGTGCAACTGTGTCAGCTGCAGTGCCAGGGTGGCGCAGTGGTTAGCTTACCTGCCTAGTGAGCAGGAGACCTGGGTTCGAATACAAGTCTTGGTGTAAATTTTAATTCGTTGGTTTGTCCAGTTTTCATTGGGTACATAATACGTCTCTGGGACATATAATTTCATCTGATTCGTATGAATCAGTTTGGTCAAGGTTTAGCAGTATTCGCACCTGAAGATGGAGGCCATATTTACAGCTGAAATATTGTCAAGATGATTCTACAGGGTGAAAAGTATTTAAGCCGACAAACTCTGGGAAGTTGTAGGGGACATCAAAACAAATATTATTCCCTAATGTCATTTTTTCCTATGGGGATTATTTAAACCGGTGGAGGCCGTATTACGCTCTTCAGTTGTTAGAGGTGGTATTATGATCTTCAGTTGTTAGAGGGCATATTACGCTCTTCAGTTCTAGGCAACTGCTGTCCACCAGTGTAGTAGTGCATTGTCTCTGTTTACTAATGGAGCGATACACCTGTAGTGAGTACACTGATATGGTTGGTGCGTACTACGTAGCGCACCACAACGGACAAGCTGCACAGCGGGTTTATCAACAACAATATCCTAATCGCCGTATCCCGCATCATATGACCTTTACTGCTGTGTACCAACGCGTGCGTGAAACCAGGTCATTTATCAGAGTACTTAGACAGGGACACCGTCTCACGGTAAGGACGCTGCAATTTGAGGAAGCTGTCTTGCAGCATGTGGAGCGGGATCCTTCAGTAAGTACTCGTGCAATTGCACGTAACATGGGGATGAATCAGACGACTGTAAGAACAGACCTTCGAGAGCAATTGTAACGTGCATTTCAGTTACAGCGTGTCCACAACCTGGAACCAGTTGATTATCCACCCAGAGCACAGTTTCCGCAGTGATACCTGGAACAGTGTGAAATGCATCCTACATTTCCATCCTCTGTGTTGTTTACCGATGAATCAACGTTCGGGTGTGATGAAGTCTTCAACATGGCTCTGGCTCTGAGCACTATGGGACTTAACATCTAAGGTCATCAGTCCCCTAGAACTTAGAACTACTTAAACCTAACTAACCTAAGGACATCACACAACACCCAGCCATCACGAGGCAGAGAAAATCCCTGACCCCGCCGGGAATCGAACCCGGGAACCCGGGCGTGGGAGTCTTCAACATGCACAATTGGCATGTTTGGAGTGAGGATAACCCACATGCCACAGTTACTAGCGCTGATCAAGTGCGGTTCTTCGTTAATGTGTGGGTCGGTGTTGTTGGGGACTTTTTAATTGGGTCGTGTCTGCTACCTAGGCCATTAAATGGCAGGCACTATTACAATTTTCTGTCCAGAGCATTGCCAGAATTGATGGAAGACGTCCCGCTCCCTACAAGACAGCACATGACGAGGCGCCGGCACATTTCAGTCGTCGTGTGCGTCGATTCCTGGACCGACTGTTCCCAGAAACGTGGATTGCAGAGGTGGTCCTGTACCATGGCGTGCTCGATCCCCAGATATGTCCCCTCTGGACTTTTTTGTGTGGGGAGAGATGCGCAACATTGTTTACGCAACTCCTGTTGCATCAGAAGAGGATCTGGTTGTCCGGATAGTAGCAGCAGCAGGAACAATTCAGGACACTCTTGGGGTTTTTGCCACTTTCAGACAGAACATGATCCGACGGTGTAACCTTTGTTTACATGTCAATGGAAGCATTCTTGAAAATCTACTGTAATTGAAATTGGGTTGTGTTAGTGTGTTGTCTCTTGGTCATAAAAAAATGGAAAAGTCTTTGTTGGTTTAATTAATTTGACGCCAGAGAAATCTTCCTCTATCGGTTTAAATACTCCTCATAGGAAAAAATAACATTAGGGAAAAATATTTGTTTTGATGTCCCCTACAACCTCCCAGAGTTTGTCGGTTTAAATACTTTTCACCCTGTATGACCTGACTTGCAAACATGAGAATATTATCGTAATAGGGTAAGTAGCATTTATTTATGTATATGTGTGTGTTTCAGGTTGAGCCCACTGGTACGGGGAGATCTCCAGACTCTAGGATCACCATCGACTCCTATGGAAACTGATGGCACCTCCTCCAACAGTCTGGCCGGATTCCTGGATGCTCATTCGCGGACACACGGACACACCCCATCCAACAGCAGCGTCACCAGTTCGTCAGCTCCCTGCACACCGTCCTGTGACAGCCCAGTCTTCCAAAGCAGTCCATTCTTCAGTGCCAACGAGTACCAGCATCGCACAGAAAGGACGTCTGAACCCGTAACTGTCAGCAGTGGGGTTGGGTACTCAGAGTTTTCCACCAGCACGGCACTGCCCGTGCCTCAAACATCTCCCAACATGCACGCACCCCCCACTTTCACTTTTCTGACTGGAGAACCAGTGGCACCGCAACCATCACCACAGAACAGCATATTGTCTGGAAGCTATCCCCAGAGTGTGACCAATCTCCAAGCGAGGGCACCCCAGCCCCAGCACGTCCCCTGCATCGTGGGGCACCATCCAGTGGGACCGCCCGCAAACCAGAGCCACCAGGTGACGAACCCGAGCCGTGCGGTCACTCCCGGAGGGTCACCTCTGGCGCTACGGCCCCCACCCCCTGGTCCCAGGTATTTCGACAGAGCAGATGACGACATTCCAGGTCTCCCCATCCCCCAAACGAGTGCAGTGAAGGACTACTGGAGGGCCCCGTATTGGGTCGGTGACCACCAACAGGGCAGTCACGGCCCAGGGTACTATCATAATGGCACCGACCGTTACGGACAAAATCAGTGTTGCCAGGGCTGTGATGGAGTGCCGGCACAAAGCCACGTCTACGACCAGCACCAGTGGCTGCAGATGCAACAACAAAGGGCTGCAGCTTGTCAACCACCTCTTCCAGTCACAGGTGAGATTAATTTACACTTTAACACTCTAAAACAGGCATTTCCAGACAACACTGACTGAAAAAAACCGCAACACAAAAAGAGATTAATGTAGAGTAATGAAATTTTGCGAATACATTTGTCTAGGTAACATACTTAAATTCCTAACATTGCAAGATCCAATGTTAATGTAAGTGCCAGATAATCCATTACATATAGGAATTGCTGGTACATTAATAACTATTGTAAACGCTAGAATATTGAATGCAAGCATGAAAACGAGCATGGTGTACAGGTGCCGGATGTCAGTTTGCGAAATGGAGTTCCATGCATGCTGCACTTGGTCAGTCAGTACATGGGCGGATAATGCTGTTTGTGGATGACGCTGGACTTGTCGTTTCATGACGTCCCATATGTGCTCGACTGGAGACAGATCTGGTGATCGAACAGGCCAAGGCAATATGTTGGCACTCTGTAGACCATATTGGGTTACAACAGTGTTATGTGGAAGAGCTTTATCGTGTTGGAAAACACCCTCTGGGATGCTGTTATGAATGGCAGCACAACAGCTCAGTCACCAGACTGATGCACAAATTTGGGTTCAGGGTGCATGGGATAACCAAGAGAGCCGGCCTAGGTGGCCGAGCGGTTCTAGGCGCTACAGTCTGGAACCGAGCGACCGCTACGGTGGCAGGTTCGAATCCTGCCTCGGGCATGGCTGTGTGTGATGTCCTTAGGTTAGTTAGGTTTAAGTAGTTCTAAGTTCTAGGGGAGTCATGACCTCAGAAGTTAAGTCCCATAGTGGTCAGAGCCATTTGATAACCAAGAGAGTCTTCCCGGTGATAGATGAAATCACACCCCAGATCAGAACTCCAGGTATAGTTCCAGTGTGTGTGTATACGACGCAGACAAGTCAGTTGCAGGCTCTCTACTGGCCACCTATTGACCAACATACGGCCATCTCTGGCACTGAGGCAGAACCAGCTTTCATCAGAAGACACCACCGACCTTCACCCTGTCCTCCAATGAGCTCTCTTGAGACCAATGAAGTCGCAGATGGTGGTGGTTTGGGGTCAGTGGAATACTCGCTACAGGGTGTGTCTGGGAGCTGTCGATGAAGTAACCGATCTATAAAAGTACGTTGTGTCTCCGTTGTGTCACTGTGGTGCAAACTGCTGCCCAAATTACTGCTGCAGCTGCACTATGATGCGCCAGAACCATACGGCGAACACGGTGGTCTTCTCTCTCGGTACTACAACGTGGCCATCCGAAACCCAGACTTGTAGAGACCGTAAATTCTCGTGACCACACTGCCAACAGTCATGTACAGGGCCTAAATTCTTGCCAAGTCTTTCTGCAGTATCGCAGGATGAACATGTAGCCCCTTGTAGCCCTATTATATGACCTTGTTCAAATTCAGTGCGGTGGTGATAATGTTGTCGTTGTAGCTTTAAAGGCATTCCTGACTAACAGAACTCGCCACGTGCAATCTGTAAAGTAACTAACGCTCACGACCGTATCAGCGTGTATTTAATGCAAGCCTGATTTGCATCCGGCAACGGCCTTGCCGCAGTGGATACACCGGTTCCCGTGAGATCACCGAAGTAAAGCGCTGTTGGGCTTGGTCGGCGCTTGGATGGGTGACCATCCAGGCCGCCATGCGCCGCTGCCGTTTTTCGGGGTGCACTCAGCCTCGTGATGCCAATTGAGGAGCTACTCGACCGAACAGTAGTGGCTTCGGTTAAGAATACCATCATAACTACCGGGAGAGCGGTGTGCTGACCCCACGCCCCTCCTATTCGCATCCTCCTCTGAGGATGACACGGCGGTCGGATGGTCCCGGTAGGCCACTCTGGTCTGAAGATAGAGTGCTGATATGCATCCTCTTATGCGACAAGCGTGATATTTGAATAGCCATCATCTTTCAGATGTAGAAACACGCCTAACCAACTTTCGTTTGTCACACAACTCTGTCCTGATGTTGCGGTTTTTTATTAGTCGGTGTATGTTTTGCAGAACACTGGTGTTCCACAGGAAGTGAATGTGTGCTTCGCGAAAACTGTTAATACGCTGGTGGTTGCAGCGCGGGGTAGCCGCGCGGTACGAGGGGTCTTGCCACGGTTCGCGTGGCTCCCCCCGTCGGAGGTTCGAGTCATCCCTCGGGCATGTGTGTGTGTGTTGTCCTTAGCGTAAATTAGTGCAAGTAAGATTATGTAGTGTGTAAGCCTAGGGACCGATGACTTCAGCAGTTTGGTCCCATGGGAACTTACTACCGCCATCACCACCACCATCACCACTACTCTGGTGGTTTTTTCGCCATTTTGACGCTACTTTTTTTTGGAAATTTTGTTATAATTTCTGTCATGTGATGCAATAAAGTGGATTCGTCTGTAAACACGGTGAAGTTAAAGTCTTCTGGGTTATTAGGCCATGTCGTGTTTCTTCTAAAATGTTCGACGCTTTAACCCCTCTGCTGGGATCTTCCTCAGGATTTTTTGCTGCAGAGGGTCGAAACGTCGAACATTTTAGAAGAAACATGACGTGGCCTAATAACCCAGAAGATTTTAACTTCAGTGACAACGGCCATGAAAGCCTGCAGACTTACATGTAAACAGGGTGTTTCAAAGTCTTTCCATCAAACGTCTAGAAGCGATAGATCATGCAACAGGGAAAAACTTTTGTTAGAGACAAAATTTCACTAACATATTTCTCGGCAACACTAGGCGTCACCAATCCTGGGACGAAGAGATTTCATCGAACTACAGTCTACTAACCAGGTGTGCTGCATATCATCTACCCCAGTAAACTGATAGAGTGACTGTCAACAACAAAAATACAAGAGTGGGTGTCTCCAGACATAGAAAGATATTTTAGAAGCGAAGTATGAATTTTAATTTTGAAAGACCCACCCCTTTTCATGTGAAGCAGATGATTGGATTATAGGCAACAAACACTGCAAATGTGCACAGCAGGTTGCCTGCACAGTGCTGCCTCTCAGGGGCATAACCTATGCAAAAGGACGGCTTGTGTCATGGAGTCTGAGTGAACATTTTGTCTGCAACAAAAGTTATTCCCAGTGACATGATCTCTCACTGCTAGACGTTTGATACATGGACTTTGGAACAGCTTGTAGGTAGTTACTTGTGCTTCCCTCAGCGAACAGTTTGAAATATTATGGCTAGATACCGCAAAGTTGCAATATTTAAAAAGTGTACTGGGGATTTTTCTAGGGATAGAAGGCCATTGGGGAGATGGACCCGGCACCTTCCGCCCCCTCCCCTCCCCCCTAGTGCCGAAGCCACAAAAAGTTGCACTTTACCTGTTGTCTAGCCAATAACTTGGTCATGTGCTTCCGCCGCAGACTAACTTTTATTTTTAGCTAACAACATTCAGCACTTTGTGTTTGAGGAGCATCTGAAGAAACTTTCTGCGTGCATTAGGACGAATTTCTGCTCGTAATTCTTATTTAAAGGTCTTCAGTGACGTTAGTCGCATCGGGGCATTGAAATGGATAAATGGTAATGGGTGAAAACTTGTGTCGGACTGGGATTCGAACCCGTAGTGGGAATCGGAATGTGGAGTGAGGGGTTCGTGGGCTGATGACACAGTGCTAGTAGTGCGTGTGCTTGGATGGCCGAGACTGTTAACGTGACTGCTCGCATTAAGTTGCAGATCCAGGTTCAAGTCCTGGTCTGGCACAGGCTTTTACATTTTACCATTGACACATTTCAATGCCCAACTGCGGCCAACATCATTGAAATCCTTTGACGGAGCATCTGTATGGCAGCTGGATTGCATAAGGTATCCTAATGAACACACTATATATGAATCATGCATGGCTGTCATCAAGGGGGTGGAGATCTCTTCTGAATAGCACGTCGCAAGGCATCCCAGATATACTTAATAATGTTCATGTCTGAGGAGTTTGGTAGTCAGCGGAAGTGCTTAAACTCAGAAGAGTGTTCCTGGAACCACTCTGTAGCAATTCTGGTCGTGTGGGGTGTCGCATTGTCCTGCTGGGCCGGCCGGGATGGCCGAGCGGTTCTAGCCGCTACAGTCTGGAACCGCGCGACCGCTACGGTCGCAGGTTCGAATCCTGCCTCGTGATGGCTGGGTGTTGTGTGATGTCCTTAGGTTAGTTAGGTTGAAGTAGTTCTAAGTTCTAGGGGACTGATGACCTCAGAAGTTAAGTCCCATAGGGCTCAGAGCCATTTGAACCATTTTTTTTGTCCTGCTGGAATTGCCCGAGCCAGTCGGAATGCGCAATGGACATGAATGGATGGAAGTGATCAAACAGGATGCTTACTTACGTGTCACCTTCCCGAGTCGTACCTAGACGTATCAGGGGTCCCGTATCACTCCAACTGCCCACGCCCCCCCCCCCCCCCCCTCCATTACAGAGCCTCCACTAACTTGAACAGTCCCCTGCTGACATGCAGCGTCCATGGATTCATGAGGTTGTCTCCACACCAGTACACATCCATCCGCTCGATACAATTTGAAGCGAGACTCGTCCAACGAGGCAACATGTTTCCAAACGTCAACAGTCCAATTTCGGTGAAGCTTCGTATCGTGAAGTCATTAAGGGTACACGACTGGGCCTTCGGCCTCGAAAGCCAATATCGATGATGTTTCGTTGAATAGTTCGCACGCTGACACTTGTTGATGGCACAACATTGAAATCTGCTGCAATTTGCGGAAGGGTTGCACTTCTGTCACGTTGAACGACTCCCTTCACTCGTCGTTCGTCCTATTCCTGTAGGATATTTTTCCAACGGCAGCGATGTAAGAGATCTGATGTTTTACCGGATTCCTGATACTCACGGTACACTCGTGACATGGTCGTACGGGAACATCCCCACTTCATCGATAGCTCGGAGATGCTGTGTCCCATCGCTCGGGCGCCGATTATAAGACCATGTTCAAACTCACTTAAATCTTGATAACCTGCCACTGTAGCAGCAGTAACCGATGTAACAATTGCGCCAGACATTTGTTGTCTTATATAGGTGTGACTGGCGCGCCCGGTTGGCCGTGCGGTCTAACGCACGGCTTTCCGGATTCGGAAGGAGCGCCTGGTCAAATGGCTCTGAGCACTATGGGACTCAACTGCTGTGGTCATAAGTTCCCTAGAACTTAGAACTACTTAAACCTAACTAACCTAAGGACAGCACACAACACCCAGCCATCACGAGGCAGAGAAAATCCCTGACCCCGCAGGGAATCGAACCCGGGAACCCGGGCGTGGGAAGCGAGAACGCTACCGCACGACCACGAGATGCGGGCGGAGCGCCTGGTCCCCGGCACGAATCCGCCAGGCGGAGTTGTGTCGAGGTCCAGTGAGCCGGCCAGTCTGTAAATAGTTTTTAGGCGGTTTTCCATCTGCCTCGGCGAATGCGGTCTGGTTCCCCTTATTCCGCCTCAGCTGCATTATGTCGGCGATTGCTGCGCAAACAAGTTCTCCACGTACGCGTACACCACCGTTACTGAAGCAGGCAAGCATAGGGGTTACACTCGTCTGACGTGAGACGTTCCCTGGGGGGGGGGGGGGGGGGCTCACCGGGGGCCGAACGCACAAAAACCCTGGGTTCGGTGTGGGGCGGCGGAGGGATGAAGAGGACTGCGTTAGTCGTCGTGGGGCTGTGGACCACTGCGGCTGCATCTACATCTACATGACTACTCTGCAATTCACATTTAAGTGCTAGGCAGAGGGTTCATCGAACCACAATCATACTATCTCCCTACCATTCCACTCCCGAACAGCGCGCGGGAAAAACGAACACCTAAACCTTTCTGTTCGAGCTCTGATTTCTATTTTATTTTGATGATCATTCCTACCTATGTAGGTTGGGCTCAACAAAATATTTTCGCATTCGGAAGAGAAAGTTGGTGACTGAAATTTCGTAAATAGACGAAACGTCTTTGCTTTAATGACTTCCATCCCAATTCGCGTATCATATCTGTCACACTCTCTCCCCTATTACGTAATAATACAAAACGAGCTGCCCTTTTTTGCACCCTTTCGATGTCCTCCGTCAATCCCACCTGGTAAGGCTGCGTCGGGGACGGAGCCTCTCCGTCGTTTCTAGGTCCCCGGTTAACATACAATACAATACAATAGGTGTGGCCGACCGCGGCGCTATATTCTGCCTGTTTACATACCTCTGTATCTGAATACAAATGCCTATACCAGTGTCTTTGGCGCTTCGATGTGTATATGCACAGACGCCTATATATCGCGCGCGCGCGCGCGCGCGCGGGCGCGTGTGTGTGTGTGTGTGTGTGTGTGTGTGTGTGTGTGTGTATGATCATAATTCAAGTGTATATAAATGAATAAGCAGACCGCCACTAATATGAGGTTCATTCATCAAGTGATAACTATTACTCGAAAGCAATTAAGTTAGATAATTCATATTTTGTTTGTTTGTCCTGGTGGACTTTGAATCTCGTGAGTGTGAGTGCTGTACCACAACATTATGGAAGCCAAAACAAGTCGGCGCAGCTCATTTACACTTGCAAACGAACAAAAAATTAATTATGTAACTTTATTTTTTTTTCAGATAATATCTAAGACTTTGTGACTGGCGCTCGTACAATTTAGCAGTTTATAAAAATCCTAAAAGTTTATCAACTGAACTAGGTCGATAGAACTTGTCCACTGTGTAGACAGAAAAAATTGCTATTAATGACGATGACGCTTTTTGCCCATTAGGCAGGCCTCCACCGCTGCGAGCACCAATTCTCGGTTCGTCGCGGATTTCCGCCATTCTTTTCCTATCTGTGTATGTTGCATTTGTCTTGATGTTGTCAGTTAACTGGTACAGGGGTTGAACACTGTATGGAAAGACTGCGAGAAATGCGTGGTTGAATGTATAATCAGATTCTAGCCAAGCCTCTCCAGGCTGTGCTTTTGCATTTTAGCCCGCATCTCGTGGTCGTGCGGTAGCGTTCTCGCTTCCCACGCCCGGGTTCCCGGGTTCGATTCCCGGCGGGGTCAGGGATTTTCTCTGCCTCGTGATGGCTGGGTGTTGTGTGATGTCCTTAGGTTAGTTAGGTTTAATTAGTTCTAAGTTCTAGGCGACTGATGACCTCAGCAGTTGAGTCGCATAGTGCTCAGAGCCATTTGAACCATTTTTTTGCATTTGACCACGAACGCCAAACGCGTTAGATTCCCCGCCGGGTTGGGGATTTTCTCTGCCCGGGGACTGGGTGTTTGTGTTGTCTTCATCATTTCATCATCATCATCATCATCATCATTCGTGACAGTGGCTGGATGGGACTACGTAAAAAATTCGACTGTGAAAAAATCTTGGCTTTGTACGGGCTTTGATTACCGCGCAGTTGAGCGGCCCACAAACCAAACATCATCATCATCATCATCATCAAGTGCGATGTCATCAATGCGTTGCAAGTTTCGATCGTATTCTCTGTAGTCGTGAGTGCATGAAACTGTATGAACGTGGCAGACAATTTTTTTCTGGTTTGACATGAATTCACGTGTGCTATGGTATTAATAAAGGCAGATTGTTTGACACGTTCATACAGTTTCAGTTAGCGTTATTACCATCATTTTTCCAAAAATTCTCTCCAATTTCTGTTGAATACTTTGTTCAATTGTTTGGAATTTTTTTTAAAAAATTGGGCAAAGTAGTTAATAAATTAAAAATTATACAAAATTGCGTCTTCGCTTGTCTGGATGTTCTGGAAAACTACTGCAGATACACGTCTGGGACATGTTTTATTAGATTCACCAGACCAGTAACAACAAAATAAATGGAAATCGTGCTTTACTTTGACCTCGTACAGTTTTGCGTGTCTTCACATTAGCGAAGTTGCTAAATTTCAGGCAAAATATTTTATTAGCCGTAACTCCGTAACTAAACATTTGAGGCCCTATGTTTATATTAACTTTTTTCTTTAGTTTTACTTGTAGAATCACTCGAAATATTTGCGTATCTTCGTAAATCACCCCGTATGTTATGAACTGTCCGTCTGGTCATTGACGAGTTTGTTTGCTGCATTCATATTTGTGTCTGTATCGTGTTGTAACGCCCGTTTGTAACAGCGAGGTGTAAGTAAGGGACCTCCAGACAAACGTACCTCCTATTTGTTTTAAGCAAGTCCCGCATGTTATGACTCTTCCGTTCCGCTTCGAAGTTTTGACTCTTAAATTCCTTTGTTGTAACATGTTTGACACCCGTTTATTTGTTGTTTTCATTTCTGTGAGAGGTCTGTGCGGAATCTCGCCTGCCCTCTCTGTTCATCACATTTACTTGCGACTTATCTTAGAAGAAAGATTAAGGAAAGGCAAACCTACGTTTCTAGCATTTGTAGACTTAGAGAAAGCTTTTGACAATGTTGACTGGAATACTCTCTTTCAAATTCTGAAGGTGGCAGGGGTAAAATTCAGGGAGCGAAAGGTTATTTACAATTTGTACAGAAAGCAGATGGCAGTTATAAGAGTCGAGGGACATGAAAGGGAAGCAGTGGTTGGGAAGGGAGTGAGACAGGGTTGTAGCCTCTCCCCGGTGCTATTCAATCTGTATATTGAGCAAGCAGTAAAGGAAACAAAAGAAAAGTTCGGAGTGGGTATTAAAATCCATGGAGAAGAAATAAAAACTTTGAGGTTCGTCGATGACATTGTAATTCTGTCGGAGAGAGCAAAGGACTTGGAAGAACAGTTGAACGGAATGGACAGTGTCTTGAAAGGAGGATATAAGATGAACATCAACAAAAGCAAAACGAGGATAATTGAATGTAGTCGAATTATGTGGGGTGATGCTGAGGAAATTAGATTAGGAAATGAGACACTTAAAGTAGTAAAGGAGTTTTGCTATTTGGGGTGCAAAATAACTGATGATGGTCGAAGTAGAGAGGATATAAAATGTAGACTGGCAATGGCAAGGAAAGCGTTTCTGAAGAAGAGAAATTTGTTAACATCCAGTATTGATTTAAGTGTCAGGAAGTTATTTCTGAAAGTATTTGTATGGAGTGTAGCCATGTATGGAAGTGAAACATGGACGGTAAATAGTTTGGACAAGAAGAGAATAGAAGCTTTCGAAATGTGGTGCTACAGAAGAATGCTGAAGATTAGATGGGTAGATCACATAACTAATGAGGAGGTATTGAATAGAATTGGGGAGAAGAGGAGTTTGTGGCACAACTTGACTAGAAGAAGGGATCGGTTGGTAGGACATGTTCTGAGACATCAAGGGATCACCAATTAAGTATTGGAGGGCAGCGTGGAGGGTAAAAATCGTAGAGGGAGACCAAGAGATGAATAGGCCAAACAGATTCAGAAGGATGTAGATTGCAGTAGGTACTGGGAGATGAAGAAGCTTGCACAGGATAGAGTAGCATGGAGAGCTGCATCAAACCAGTCTCACGACTGAAGACCACAACAACAACAACAACGGGAATATATTCTTACCACAAGACTCATATTCTACAACGAATGTATAGTACCAGAAATGTCATGACTACAGAAGGAGAAGAGACATTTAAATGACCGTAAAGAAAGTTCATAATTTTGTAGGAAAAAAAGAATGGGCATCAGAGAGATTTGAAGACTGGTCTACCGCTTTGCAGTCCAACGCCGTGACCACAAAACCACGACGGCATTATTCTTTTAAAGCACTCGATGTTGCACATCTTGAGCTTGGACCTCTCATTATTTCTATTTTTCTTCTTTTTCCACAGTTCAGTACACCATCTTCCCCTTTTCACGCTTGATCTGTGTTCAGTTTTTGATGGGCTGTTCACTGTGCCATCTTACCGCTAAATCTGAGGGGTATGTGATGGGGAGTTTCCCTTGTCAGCCAAAACCGAGCGACGTGGCCCAGTGGTTAAAAGACTGGATTCGCATCCAGGAGGAAGACGGTTCAAACCCCGCGTCCGACCATCCATATTTAGGTTTTCCGTTATTTCCCTAAATTGTTCCAGGCAAATGCCGGGATGGTTCCTTTCAAAAGGTACGGCTGACTTCCTGGCCCGTCCTTTCCTAATGCGATTGCCGGCGATGACCTTGCTGTTCGGTCCGTTTCCCCAAATGAACCAACCGGCCAACCAACAGAGCCAAAGGGCAGCCGCCTCAGCGCTCGTCCGACCGTCGACCCAGTTGCTGATCGCACCGGGGAACACTTTGAGGCCAGTCTGTTTGCTCCGGCGCTAATCAAACAATTCGCGCGTAACGCTGCCGACAGATGTGTACAGATGCGGCGCTCAGTATAGCGCTCGACCCAGCGGAGAGATAAAAGGCGGGGCCGACCTACGCGCAGGGATCGAGCAACACCAGTGAGACACCGTTCTCAGTAACGAGGAGCTGGAGCCGAGGTCTTGACAACTCTTCACCCGCGCCCATCTCATCCACCCGTGCGAGCCCACCGCACGAAATATTGAGAACCTCGGGAACCCTGCAACAGTGGTAATAAACGACAGAGGGATAGAGAAATAATTAAAATCGCTCGAAAGAGGAAAGGCCGCTGGACCTGATGGGATATCATTTCGATTTTTACACAGAGTACGCAAAGGAACTTGCCCCCCCTTCTTGCAGCGGTGTACTGTAGGTCTCTAGAAGAGCGTAGCGTTCCAAAGGATTTGAAAAGGGCACAGGTCATCCCCGTTTTCAAGAAGGAACCTCGAACAGATGTGCAGAACTATAGACCTATATCTCTAACGTCGATCAGTTGTAGAATTTTGGAACACGTATTATGTTCGAGTATAATGACTTTTATGGAGACTAGAAATCTACTCTGTAGGAATGAGCATGGGTTTCGAAAAAGACGATCGTGTGAAACCCAGCTCGCGCTATTCGTCCACGAGACTCAGAGGGCCATAGACACGGGTTCCCAGGTAGATGCCGTGTTTCTCGACTTCCGCAAGGCGTTCGATACAGTTCCCACAGTCGTTTAATGAACAGAGTAAGAGCCTATGGACTATCAGACCAATTGTGTGATTGGATTGAAGAGTTCCTAGATAACAGAACGCAGCATGTCATTCTCAATGCAGAGAAGTCTTCCGAAGTAAGAGCGATTTCAGGTGTGCCACAGGGGAGTGTCGTAGGACCGTTGCTATTCACAACATACATAAATGATCTTTTGGATGACATCGGAAGTTCACTGAGGCTTTTTGCGGATGATGCTGTGGTATATCGAGAGGTTGTAACAATGGAAAATTGTACTGAAATGCAGGAGGATCTGCAACGAACTGACGCATGGTGCAGGGAATGGCAATTGAATCTCAATGTAGACAAGTGTCATGTGCTCCGAATACATAGAAAGAAAGATCCCTTATCATTTAGCTACAAAATAGCAGGTCAGCAACTGGAAGCAGTTAATTCCATAAATTGTCTGGGAGTAGGCATTAGGAGTGATTTAAAATGGAATGATCATATAAATTTGATCGTCGGTAAAGCAGATGCCAGACTGAGACTCATTGGAAGAATCCTAAGGAAATGCAATCCGAAAACAAAGGAAGTAGGTTACAGTATGCTTGTTCGCCCACTGCTTGAATACTGCTCAGCAGTGTGGGATCCGTGCCAGATAGGGTTGATAGGAGAGATAGAGAAGATCCAACGGAGCGCAGCGCGCTTCGTTACAAGATAATTTAGTAATCGCAAAAGCGTTACGGAGCTGATAGATAAACTGCAGTGGAAGACTGTGCAGGAGAGACGCTCAGTAGGTCGGTAAGGGCTTTTGTTGAAGTTTCGAGAACATACCTTCACCGAGGAGTCAAGCAGTATATTGCTCCCTCCTACGTATATCTCGCGAAGAGACCATGAGGATAAAATCAGAGAGATTAGAGCCCACACAGAGGCATACCGACAATCCTTCTTCCCACGAACAATACGAGACTGGAAGAGAAGGGAGAACCGATAGAGGTACTCAAGGTACCGTCCGCCACACACCGTCAGGTGGCTTCCGGAGTATGGATGCAGATGTAGATGTAGATACCCGTCACATCACCGAAGTTAAGCGCTGTCGGGCTTGACTAACAATTGGATGGACCACTATCTGGGTCTGACGAGTGCTGTTGGGGAGTGGGGTGCACTCAGCCATTGTGAGGGCAATAGAGAAGCTACTTCGCTGAGAAGGAGCGACTCTGGTCACGGAAATGAACGACGAGTGGGATAGCAGTGTGCCGACCACATGCCCATCACTGTCCGCATCCGGTGACGCCTGTATTCTCAGGATGACAACAAAAGGCCAGATAAAGGACGACATCGAAGCAATTCAGAGTCGTGCTGCTGGATTTCTTATCGGTAGGTTTGATCACCAGGCTGGTATTTTGAATATGCTTCGGGAACTCAAGTGGCAATCAGTGGAGGGAAGGCGATTTCTTTCTTCGCGAAACACTATTGAGAAAATTTAGAGAATCGGCATTTCAAGCTGATTGTAGACCGATTCTACTACCGCCACCATACATTTCGCGTAGGCACCTTGAGGATAATTGAGGGTGGCGCAGGGAAACGGGAAATTTCGAAATGACGTCATTTCCATGAATAAATTCATAAAACTAGTAATTTATTAACCAAAGTGAATGTATTCAGTATGCCATTATTCAGTATGTCTTTACAATCAAAATGTCCAAAAGTGTCTCTTTACTTTTTAAAGATGACATCGGAAAGATGTGTTCCCATTAGGCGTTCACACTCTAACAGCCTGTTATGAAAACTCTGGAATGCGCGGTGTAGCAAATCTTGGGGAATGGCAGTGATTTCGTTTTCAATGTTCTCCTTCACTTCATGGATTGTTGCAGGACGTGTACGGTACACCTTGCCTTTAAGATATCCCCACAGGAAGAAGTCGCACACACTAAGATCAGGGGATCTCGCAGGCCATGCAACGTCACCGTTTACGTGAAATAATGCGTCTTCCAAACAATTGACGAACTGCTGCCATCGATTGTCGAGCAGTGTGTGACGTGGCTCCGTCCTGCTGAAACCACATGTTTCCGACGTTGTTAAGCTCGTACAGTCTCGGTGTAAAGAATGTTGGAAGCATTTCAACATATCGAGCGGATGTTACCGTCACTGCACTACCATCTTCACGTTCAGAAAAATAAGGGCCTATAACACCATGACGTGATACAGCACACCATATTGTGACCTTGGCGCTATGTATTGGTCGCTGGTGAAACTCACAAGGATTCTGTTTGTTCACGAATCCGTTCAGGTGGAAATGGGCTTCGTCTGATATCCATAAGTTACCAAAGAAATTAGCGTCCTCGTTGATTTTAGCTAATATCTGGCTACGTGACGCTGGGTCTCGTTCATGTAAGTGTTGCACAATCTGCAACTTATAGGGATGGAAGTCTAATTCGTGCAGTATTCTTTGTAAGCTTCGTCGCTTAATCCCAAGTGAAGATGCATGCTGTCGAACGGAGCGGCAAGGACTTCCCTCGATAGCAGCTCTAGCAGCTGCAATGTTCTCTGGGGTACGTACCGATGGAATGCCACCTGGAGGTTTCTTTTTAAAGGCAGATCCTGTTTCTTCAAAATTACGCACCCGCGTTGTAACCGCATGCGCAGATGGGTCACGTCCATGACGTCCAAGCTGGTAATGCTGTCGCAATGTTCTCTGCGCGGCAGTCGCGCTATCACTATTTTTGTAAAACGCTCTCACAGCTGCTGCTCGTTCCGCACCAGTCCAGTTCTCCATGATTACTAAATGGCAATGCGTTCACATCAATTGTGCAAAGTTTCGAATATCTGCTAGCGCTACAGTGCTGCCAACTATAACGTTCAAAATTTCCCGTTCCCCTGCGCCACCCTGTACATGAGAAATTAGGACTCATACGAAGGGAGGCATATGGACAATCGTTTTTCCCTTGCTCTGTTTGCGAGTGGAACAGGAACGGAAATGAGTAGTAGTGGTACAGGGTACCCTCCGCCAAGCACCGTACGGTAGCTTCAGGAGTATCTACATCTAGATAGAGACTCCGCAAGCAACCATAAGATGTGTGGTCGTGAGTACCACTATTAGTCATTTCCTTTCACGTTGGACTCTATTCCGTTCGCACGAAATGCTGAAATGCTGTTTTTTTTTTTTTTTTCTTTTCCGTCCTGGCCTCCGGTGTTGGCAGCCACCGGTCATCTAACATACTCCGATGGTCACCGTAAGGTGCGAGGCGGAGGGTACCTTGTACCACTACTAGTCATTTCCTTTCCCGTTCCACTCTGTTCCATTCCCACGAAATGCTGTTTTTTTTCCGTCCGGGCCTCCAGTGATGGTAGCTACCGGCGATATGAAAGCGTTTCTGCAGGTGTTTATCGACGATGGTGCAAATGGGATTTTCCGCTTCAGCATTTGGTCCGCCCGCATCTTATCAACAACGCGAGGCTGCTGTCTAGCAATTTCACGAGCCAGAAATCTTCCCTCAAATTACACCACCACGTCATACACAGGACTTGAGAATGAACGCGGATTTTATTCCTATCAATGAAATAAACGATTGTGGAATACATGGCTATAATACAGTTATCAACAATACGAATTACAGGTGACTTATTAAGGTCACATACACCATTACGAATATTTAATTCGTGTATTAGAGATGACGATGTTTGGTTTGTGGGGTGCTCAACTGCGCTGTCATCAGCCCCCATACGAAGACTCAATTTTTACACAATCCAATCTAGCCACCGTCACGAATGATGATGATGATGATGATGATGATGATGATGATGAGGACAACACAAACACCCAGTCCAGAGAAAATCCCCAACCTGGCCGGGAATCGAACCCAGGACCCCGTGATCCAGAGGCAGCATCGCTAGCCACTAGACCACAAACTGCAGACGTGCATAGAGATAGAGTGGCATTTTCTTGTTCTTACTTTCGGAAGGAAATCTATGTTGCCTTGATGCATTTCGTTCCTGAAGCTTGGCAGATACCTACAAGTGCATCTGAACTACTGGGCATTACAATTGCTACACCACGAAGATGACGTGCTACAGACGCGAAATTTAACCGACAGGAAGAAGATGCTGTGATATGCAACTGATTAGCTTTTCAGAGCATTCACACAAGGTTGGCGCCGGTGGCGACACCTACAACGTGCCGACATGAGGAAAGTTTCCAACCGATTTCTCATACACAAACAGCAGTTGACCGGCGTTGCCTGGTGAAACGTTGTTGTGATGCCTCGTGTAAGGAGGAGAAATGCGTACCATCACGATTCCGACTTTGATAAAGGTCGGATTGTAGCCTATCGCGATTGCGGTTTATCGTATCGCGACATTGCTGCTCGCGTTGGTCGAGATCCAATTACTGTTAGCAGAATATGGAATCGGTGGGTTCAGGAGGGTAATACGGAACGCCGTGCTGGATCCCAACGGCCTCGTATCACTAGCAGTCGAGATGACAGGCATCTTATCCGCACGGCTGTAACGGAACGTGCAGCCACGTCTCGATCCCTGAGTCAACAGATGGGGACGTTTGCAAGACAACAACCATCTGCACGAACAGTTCGGCGACGTTTGCAGCAGCATGGACTATCAGCTCGGAGACCACGACTGCGGTTACCCTTGGCGCTGCATCACAGACAGGAGCGCGTGCGGTGGTGTACTCAACGACGAACTTGGGTGCACGAATGGCACTTTGAACAGTGGGCGTTACATTTCAGACGCGTTACGACCCGCGGCTCTACCCTTCATTCGATCCCTGTGAAACCCTACATTTCAGCAGTATAATGCACGACCGCATGTTGCAGGTCCTGTACGGACCTTTCTGGATACAGAAAATGTTCGACTGCTGCCCTGGCCAGCATATTCTCCAGATCTCTCACCAATTGAAAACGTCTGGTCAATGGTGGCCGAGCAAATGGCTCGTCACAATACGCCAGTCACTACTCTTGATGAACTGTGGTATCGTGTTGAAGCTGCATGGGCAGCTGTACCTGGACACGCCATCCAAGCACTGTTTGACTCAATGCCCAGGCGTATCAAGGCCGTTATTACGGCCAGGGGTGGTTTTTCTGGGTTCTGATTTCTCAGGATCTATGCACCGAAGTTGCGTGAAAATGTAATCACATGTCAGTTCTAGTATAATATATTTGTCCAATGAATACCCGTTTATCATCTGCATTTCTTCTTGGTGTAGCAATTTTGATGGCCAGTAGTGTACATCTCACACGATCGGATGGATTCCGGTGATAAGACGTCCAGCAGTGGGCAAAAATATGGAAACTTGGCTACAAATGCAGGCTTAAACAGAAACGCCTTCAGGTTGCGCTGTCGCCTTTGATCACGAACGCGCACCTGTTGAAAGTAGTCAGTGCGTTCCAAGTGTGAGTCGTGGTCAGAATAATGGTTCTGTGTGGTTGCGAGTGCATTATGTCGCAACTAAGTGAATCAGACCGTGGGCAAATTGTTGGCGCTCGTATCGCGGATGCTTGCGTAACCGAGGAAGCTGAAGTGTTTTGTGTTTCAAGAGGTACCGTATGGAAGACGTGTACCGCGTACAGGGAAAGCGGGAAAAGCAGCATCCGCGAAGTCACAACGCGTGTGTTGAGTAATCGTGACGAACGGTGACACAGATGGGTCGTTCGCGAACTAACGGTTACAAAGGAACGGTTCACCAAGATGAACGGGACGAGCGAGGAACGCATTCTAAGGAACGGTCTTTCATAGTTCACTTCGGTCGCGGCTTTCTACTTATAGTTCCCGGGATGGGGAAACGGTCGGTCTCGTTCCCGAACAGCACGTCGGCCGGTCTCGTTCCAGCCTCGGTGCCGTTCCCGTCTGTCTCGGTCTCGCTCGGCTGAACTCGCCCTTCTTCGCATGGCCACTCGTCGCATTTGCACTGCCGACTGCTCATAGCTCAGTATCGAGTTGTTCTTCGTTTAGCTCGCCGCGCACGCCCATTCTACATCTGTTTCAAACCTTTTTTGAACTCTGAACTTCTGGTTCCTTTCGTATTCTATTCAGCGTCCACGATCGCTAATTAAAATGTATTTTATAATTACATAAAAATTACGTGGTATGTAATACATACATCTTTTCATTTAACGAAACGGCGTATCAGCTTACTTCACTATTTCGATAAACAGCAGAAGAAATACCTGTAAAAAGGCAAGTGTTTTTTGTTATTACACATGCAAAGGACGTCAGCAGGGCACACACGAGTGGCCATTTTCCGTCTTTTTTGGATCCAAGGTGAAAGGGCATGTTCACTGTTATGAAGGGCAGACCGACTGACAACCGAATGAAGCCCGCGCTTCGTGATCGAGTGTATGGTGTCACATTTTGTAAAGAGAATACGATAACTCTTACAATATTATTTCTGTGGTACAGGGTGGCGAACGAAAAATCGGCCCCGAGTACTAGGCTGCCCATTGTCGCTTACCAATCGTCATCTGTTGTTTCGAAGTTGTTGTTTGCATTCGCTTATTTGTTACTTCTTCACTGCCTAATTATCACATGTTCATCTATTCTGCTCGAAGCGGTCAACAAATCGTGCGTAATTCGCGAGCAGTCTGTACTCGGGGCCGGTCTTTCGTGTGCCACCTTATATTATTTCGCTGCGATCAGCCACGTAACGCTACAGTTGGCTAAACGAGATGTTCTGCCTTCCACCTTCAGTCACCTATGCTAATAATTTTCAGTTTTTCATAAGAACTATATATCAAGCACAGTGAACGGTGGACGAGTAAAAATGAACGCTTCCCAAAAAAGAGCGATCTCCAGTGAACTAGTTCCCAAGGATGAACGACTTTGCCCATCTCTAGAACGGTCATTGGAGAGGATTGCGAGGAAAAATACGAGAACGCCCGCTGCAAAAGTCACTGCGAAAGTGGATGCCGCACTCGTGAACCCTGTCAGCAGCAAAACTACACGGAAGGAGCTTCATAAGCACGGAAGTGCAGTGCGAGCTGAAAATCCAAAACAAGGAAATGTGGGGCCGACGCTAGAAAATATGGACTCTGAGGCAATGGGAGACATGTTTGGTCGGATGAGTCTCGTTTCACACAGATACCAGCTTAGCTGAGTTTTCATGCCAAGAGTGAAACACAACGGGGCGTTGGGTGACGATTTGGACAGCCACATCGTAGTATTTCATGCGCCCTACCCGTTCTTGCCAAACATAACGTGACCATTCCCACTGATCGGGTTCATCCCATGGTACAGTGTTTGTTCCTCAATGGTTATCTTGTGTTCCAAGCATGGAGTAAATATCTCTGGAGTGAGCATTCACATACGCAGAACAGATTTTGTGTTGTCAGTATAGATTGCTGGCCTGGTCACGTGTTCTCGGGTCGATGTGTGTTTGTCCGTATAGCGCCCTGTATATTTCGAATGTCACTACATCCCTAGTACAGACGGATTCTTTTCGTACGTGTCGTGGATTATTTATATATGTTGCGCAGACATTTTAACAGTATCCATTTGATACCGGGAATAAAGCATCTACGTAACTTTTAAGGGCAAGTGATATTGCATTCTGCTTCTTTGCGATAGGTGTCACAGTTCACATGCACTCGATTTTTGGTAGTTTTCGGTATGATTCGGCACTTCATAGTATTACGAAGACTGACGTACATTTTTGCAGTGATAGTCTTGCAAAACGACTTGACAGTACGCTAGTACTTTTGCAAGTGTCCGAAAAACACTGAATTTGCCACACATTAGCGGTCATATACCTGCTTATTCGTCCTTTTTTCTGCTATTTCTGCGTATTTATTTTCTCGTTTTTGCGACCTAAAGCACAATTTTTCTTACTGGTGACACTATGGTTTATTTAACGCATTTTACGTACTTGCTTCCAGTTTATTAAACAAGTAGTTGATTAAGAAGGGGGGAAAAAGGCGATCGGAGAATAAATGTACAGTAAAGCAAATACAGTTGGTCATGTAACAGTCAACCCAAATAACACCATTAAGGGAAGTGCAAAGTGCCACAAATGAAAGAGTTTGGGGACATGTTTACTAATATTTTGCGCTTCTTAATCAAATGGTGAAGAAAATAAATTGAAGGCAAAATACACCAAAGAAGATGAATGTGTACTTCGATTAGCTACACTATTGTGTTTTTTATTTCATTTGTACAGAAAATGTATTTAAGCTGAATACAGAAATTGGTAGTAGGTGCTGTGGAAAATTAAAAATAGTTGGTATAGCATCTACCTTCAGCCACACACGTCCAAATTTTTCTCTGTCTAAACATTCCTCTTCAAAGTGTTTTGAACACACTTCGGTATATTTTGTGGGGACAAAATCACTCCTCCTTATTTTCTGGAGCCACATCTTTACTCGTTGTTCATCTCTCGGGAAACTAAAATATGAATCACACATAATCATTCTCCATGTGCTAGACACACTTAACTTGGTCTCCTACTAGAACTTTATAGTAAAGAAAAAGGTTTGGACACACATATTACACGAAGGCAATTACAGACTCCCACTCTATTGAATTTATCTGTCTCCCGTCTTCCAAATCTATATACATAATCGACAAGCCACTGATAAATTCATGGAGGATAGTATTTGCTGAAACAACTAACCATTCCCTTTCCTGTTCCACTAGCAAATTTACGAGAGGAAGCGATTGTATATAACCTTTTGTACGAGCCGTAATATCTATTATATAGTCATAAAATCATAAAAAATAGGTCTACAGAATCAATCCTTAATTATAATGCGTCTCGAAATTTTTAAACATAGTACCCATGAAAAGTTACTATCCCTCCTTTCACATATTTTTCTTTGCATCCGTAGCAACAATTAGATTAGGAAATGAGACATTTAAAGTAGTAAAGGAGTTTTGCTATTTGGGGAGCAAAATAACTGATGATGGTCGAAGTAGAGAGGATATAAAATGTAGACTGGCAATGGCAAGGAAAGCATTTCTGAAGAAGAGAAATTTGTTAACACCGAGTATAGATTTAAGTGGCAGGAAGTCGTTTCTGAAAGTATTTGCATGGAGTGTAGCCATGTATGGAAGTGAAACATGGACGATAAATAGTTTGGACAAGGAGAGAATGTGGTGCTACAGAAGAATGCTGAAGATTAGATGGGTAGATCACATAACTAATCAGGAGGTATTGCATAGAGTTGGTGAGGAGTTTGTGGCACAACTTGACTAGAAGAAGGGACCGGTTGGTAGGACATGTTGTGAGGCATCAAGGGATCACAAATTTAGCGTGGAGGGTAAAAATCATAGAGGGAGACCAAGAGATGAATACACTAAGCATATTCAGAAGGATGTAGGATGCAATAAGTACTAGGATATGAAGAAGCTTGCACAGGATAGGGTAGCATGAAGAGCTGCATGAAACCAGTCTCATGATTGAAGACCACATCAACAACATGATTTCCCTAAGCCCCTCCATGCAAATGCCGGGATGGTTTCTCTGACAGGGCACGACCGATTTCCTTCTCCATCCCTGACACAATTTGAGCTTGAACTCCATCTCTGATGACCTCGATGTCGACGGGACGTAATCCCAGTCTTCCTTCCCTTCCTTCCAATACGACTGGAAACTGTTTTAATTGGTAACGGTTTCCCTTTACCGGTAAAATGTTTTTGGTGTTCCCATATACAGGGTGAATCACGAAGATATTCAAATATTATATTTCCACAAGTAAAACTAAAGAAATTAGTACATCTAAACATATGTCTGCAAATGATTAGTTCGGAGTTAGGCTAACAAAAGATTTTACCTAAACTGTGGCAACTTCGCTAATATGAAGCCATCGCAAAACTGTAAGAAGTTAAAGTAAATCACGATTTCCATTTATTTTGTTGTTACTGGTCTGTTGAATCTAATAAAACATGTCCCAGATGTGTATCTGCAGTAGTTTTCCAGAACAGCCAGAGAAGCAAAGATTGTTATACAATGGTGCTACTGGTTATCATAGCTGTAGCTTGCCGATGTCAATTACTGCTAAGACTGCTGTCAGACACGGTGGAAACATTTTTGAATATTTATTGTGAATGTATTTTGAAATTGATGTCCACTGTACAACTTCCTCAACACTGAGCCTTGTTTTTTCCGGTTTAACATGAATACACGTGTGCTATGGTATGAATAAAAGCAGATTATCTGACACATTCATATAGTTTCAGTTAGTGGTATTACCATAGTTTTTCGATAATTATATTTTCACAACTTCTGTTGAAAACTTTGTGCATTTGTCTGGAATTTAAAAAACAAATTGGGTTTAAAATTTTCCGAAATTACGTCTTCTCTTCTCTGGATGTTCTGAAACACTACTGCAAATACACGTCTGGGACATGTTTTAATAGATTCACCAGACCAATAACAACAAAAAAATGGAAATCGTGCTTTACTTTGACCTCGTACACTTTTGCGATGGCTTCATATTAGCGAAGTTGCTAAATTTCTGGCCGGCCGGTGTGGCCGAGCGGTTCTAGGCGCTTCAGTCTGGAACCGCGTGACCACTACGGTCGCAGGTTCGAATCCTGCCTCGGGCATGGAAGTGTGTGACGTCCTTAGGTTAGTTAGGTTTAGGTAGTTGTACGTTCCAAAGGACTGATGACCACAGATGTTAAGTCCCATAGTGCTCAGAGCCATTTTTTTGCTAAATTTCAGGCAATATCTTTTATTAGCCGTAACTCCGTTACTAAACATTTGCGGACCTATGTTTATATGACTTTTTTCTTTAGTTTTAACTGTAGAATAACATAATAAAATATTTGCATATCTTCGTGAATCAATTTGTATATGTCCACCCCCTGTACTTTAGGAACCTTTGGAAATTTCTATGACCCGCCCGTGCTGACTAACAGATCCCTGACCAACTGCGTGTGAATACAATGGATGTGATCCGAAAGAACCGAGGGTTCTACTACAGCATGGCTTGCCCTTTAGAGTGGGGAACGAAAGTATCCAAAAGAAGGGAAAAAAAAGTCAATTTAGATGAGTTGTTGAAACATTGGGTAAAAGCACACTTTCAAACTTGGTGGGAAGTCAGTAGTACACTCCTGGAAATTGAAATAAGAACACCGTGAATTCATTGTCCCAGGAAGGGGAAACTTTATTGACACATTCCTGGGGTCAGATACATCACATGATCACACTGACAGAACCACAGGCACATAGACACAGGCAACAGAGCATGCACAATGTCGGCACTAGTACAGTGTATATCCACCTTTCGCAGCAATGCAGGCTGCTATTCTCCCATGGAGACGATCGTAGAGATGCTGGATGTAGTCCTGTGGAACGGCTTGCCATGCCATTTCCACCTGGCGCCTCAGTTGGACCAGCGTTCGTGCTGGACGTGCAGACCGCGTGAGACGACGCTTCATCCAGTCCCAAACATGCTCAATGGGGGACAGATCCGGAGATCTTGCTGGCCAGGGTAGTTGACTTACACCTTCTAGAGCACGTTGGGTGGCACGGGATACATGCGGACGTGCATTGTCCTGTTGGAACAGCAAGTTCCCTTGCCGGTCTAGGTATGGTAGAACGATGGGTTCGATGACGGTTTGGATGTACCATGCACTATTCAGTGTCCCCTCGACGATCACCAGTGGTGTACGGCCAGTGTAGGAGATCGCTCCCCACACCATGATGCCGGGTGTTGGCCCTGTGTGCCTCGGTCGTATGCAGTCCTGATTGTGGCGCTCAACTGCACGGCGTCAAACACGCATACGACCATCATTGGCACCAAGGCAGAAGCGACTCTCATCGCTGAAGACGACACGTCTCCATTCGTCCCTCCATTCACGCCTGTCGCGACATCACTGGAGGCGGGCTGCACGATGTTGGGGCGTGAGCGGAAGACGGCCTAACGGTGTGCGGGACCGTAGCCCAGCTTCATGGAGACGGTTGCGAATGGTCCTCGCCGATACCCCAGGAGCAACAGTGTCCCTAATTTGCTGGGAAGTGGCGGTGCGGTCCCCTACGGCACTGCGTAGGATCCTACGGTCTTGGCGTGGATCCGTGCGTCACTGCGGTCCGGTCCCAGGTCGACGGGCACGTGCACCTTCCGCCGACCACTGGCGACAACATCGATGTACTGTGGAGACCTCACGCCCACGTGTTGAGCAATTCGGCGGTACGTCCACCCGGCCTCCCGCATGCCCACTACACGCCCTCGCTCAAAGTCCGTCAACTGCACATACGGTTCACATCCACGCTGTCTCGGCATGCTACCAGTGTTAAAGACTGCGATGGAGCTCCGTATGCCACGGCAAACTGGCTGACACTGACGGCGGCGGTGCACAAATGCTGCGCAGCTAGCGCCATTCGACGGCCAACACCGCGGTTCCTGGTGTGTCCGCTGTGCCGTGCGTGTGATCATTGCTTGTACAGCCCTCTCGCAGTGTCCGGAGCAAGTATGGTGGGTCTGACACACCGGTGTCAATGTGTTCTTTTTTCCATTTCCAGGAGTGTATATTTCCCGTGAATTGTTAACCCGGAAACAGCATTTCATCCATTGCATAATTCTTGAAATTTCAAGAAGTCACTGTCTGCAAGTACGACACTCATCCTGATCTTTCGTGGTCATAATCTTATCGGATTTTTCAGAGCTGGTTCTGTTGTTCGGCGTTCTCAACGTTTCGTAAGAATGTTTTCCCGCTATCGTCGGTAGCTGCCTTAAGTTGCACGTGATGAAATATCACGCCAAAGAAGTCCGTTTTCCACGCACCGGGATTTTTTTCCTTTTTTGCGTCCGACTCGAAGGACAGTACTCGTGGCGAGTTGATAGTGAGAAATACATTTTCCACTTCATCGTGTTCGGCTTACAGCACACCCGCCAGATACAATTAGGGTCAGCTGTTCTGACAGGGTATTCGATAGCGCACGGGACTGCTCAGACTTTGGCTCGTATTCGATCCTTACCACATTCCCATATCCAGTTTTTGTATCGTTCTCTTGCTTTGTTTTAGGAAACCAAACGAAGAACACATCTGGCAACACCGTCAGTGGCGGGCCATTTGAATCATCGCTCGCAACGGCCTGATTGCCTAACTTCAATTCTGATTAACTCGCAAGCGGCGCGTCATATCCAATTTTTTCCTAACAGTTGTATTTTCGGTACAACCTACCACACTTCAAACCAACGACCTTGCTGCAGTGGTAACACCGAAGTTAAGCGCTGCCGGGCTGGGCTAGCACTTGGTTGGGTGACCATTCGGTCTACCGGGCGCTGTAACAAGCGGGAAGCACCCAGCCCTAGTGAGGCAAACTGAGGAGCTTCCCAATTGAGAAGTGGCGGGTCCGGTCTCGTAAACTGACATACTGCCGGGAGAGCGGTGTGCTGACCGCATATCCACATCCAGTGACGCCTGTGGGCTAAAGATGACACGGCGGCCGGTCGGTACCGTTGGGCCTTCATGGCCTGTGCGGGCAGAGTTTACTTTTACCACAATCAAAGGCTTTCCAGACTGTTTGGACCACTCTGTGTATTCTTCTGTCTACAATTCTTGTATAGAAAAATAAACTACCAATGTACTAATAGTATAGTTTTTTTTTTGGGTTACTGTTTGGCAAGAGACAGTGAAATGGTTCATACAATACTGACCCTGATAAAAACACTCAGACCGTAAACCAAATCCAAAGTATTTCTATGTCTAACTGTGAGCCTTCTTTGTTGTTAAGCCTATTGCAAACAAATCCTTGATTCGCTCTAATTGAGTGGGTAAATCGTTTGAGATCATTGGCACATGGGATATGGGAAACATTTCTTCAGTTCCTGGCTTGAATGACATTTTTTGTATAGTTTTTGTCCGTGTACAGGTAGCATTACAAAAAATGGCTCTGAGTACTATGGGACTCAACTGCTGAGGTCATAAGTCCCCTAGAACTTAGAACTACTTAAGCCTAACTAACGTAAGGACAACACACACATCCATGCCCGAGACAGCATTCGAACCTGCGACCGTAGCGGTCGCGCGGTTCCAGACTGTAGCGCCAGAACCGCTCGGCCACCAGCGGCCGGCGTAGCATTACAAGTCTTTCGGACGATTCAGATTGCGAAGTAATATCCAACTCATAAGCCGAAAAGCCATAAGAACAACTTTTCTAATATTTCTAATATACTGGTTTTCTGTTAATGTTTGCTTATTCACACACACACACACACACACACACACACACACACACACACATGGCAAAAAAAAAAAATTCTAATGGCTGAGACGGCCTTCTATCGCAGTTAAAGCCTACTGCGAGAAAAAACGATACCACACATTTTCACAGCATAATACAGTATGTTCTTTCAAGCTGTAGAAAACCTGTACTTTGTTGTTTAACAAAATATATAGCCCATGTTCACTGCAACGTCGTACAAAAATTTGAAGTAAATCGGTCTAGACCATTTCGATGTGTTTACAAACAATATTTCCTCTTTATATATTACAGTTATATCTCTGTATATAATGCACATATCAAAAACACATAGTTTTTTGTTCGTCCAAATGTTTATAGAACTTCTTTTTTTGTAACAGCGGTTCCTCCTTATACATAACACACACACACACACACACACACACACACATATATATATATATATATATATATATATATATATATATATATATATATATATATATGTATTTATGAAAGACACACACTATTCACACACACAAGCAACCACACGAATGCTGGAGATCCTGGAGTTGGGGGTCTCGTGTGTGTGTGTGTGTGTGTGTGTGTGTGTGTGTGTGTGTGTGTGTGTGTGTGTGTGTGTGAGCTTTGTTTGCTTGTGTGTATGAATATACATATTGTTCACAGATGTTTGTTACATGATACAAATACGGTACACAAAAGCACATCTCTGTACATATCTTGTACACATACTGAACTGTGCAAATCCACTTTTCTCTTTGACGTGTAAACAGATGTGCTATTGTTACCGTATCATGTAATAAGCATCTGTGAGCAACATGTGTATGGACAAGGTGCTGTGTGTATTTAAATATTTTAACGATGACAAACGTTTATTATGTGCCTAGTTTTACCTAATTGATATCTTGTGCATGAGGTTCAGATTAAAATGAACATGCTTTACTAAAGATAAAAGAAGTTTAAGACCTTAAGATGACAGCTAAGACTGTTGAAATCGATTGTCTCAAATTAAAAACATTTTGTACGAACTTCGCTTTTGAATGCTTTTGAACAATTAAAACGGATCATCCTTCAATACTCTCACAGTGAGATGATTCAGTTCCCTTGTTAACCATATTGGTTTTGTACAATGTATTAGGGTTGGTAATGTGTTTGTGGTGTTTCATATGTTTGTCCATCCCCTGAACTTCCATTACCAAACTGACAGCTTTCTGTTGCCGCAAGTTGTGTCTTACACACTCATCCCTGCTTATTGTCGAGCCGTGCCATATTTTTTCCCAACTCGATTTAGTACCTCGTCACTTATTATTTGATTACTTACCTAATTTTCAGTAGGCCTATTCTTCTATTGCACCGCACCACATTTAATGTGGTAATGTGGTAATGTAACTGATGATGGTAAACAGAAGGCCGAAATTCTAAACCTAGCTTTCAAAAACTCGTTTACGATACAGGACTGTAGCACCATTCGCCCCATTCAATTATCGAACAAACGAAAGGATGGCTGACATAGTGTTTAGTGTATCTGGGATTGTAAAACAGTTAAGATACTTAGACGCCAGGAAGGCATCTGGCCCAGACGGTATCCCCGTAAGATTTTAAGTTGACTATGCTACAAATATAGCACCATTATTATCCGTCATCTATCAGAGATCATTGGAACGGCGGAAGTTTCCACGGGACTGGAAGAAGGCCCAGGTCATAGCAATCTACAAAAAGGGTAAAAAATCGGATGCACATAATTACCGGCTAATTTCACTGACATCGATGTGTTGTAGAATCATGGACATATTTAGTGTTCAGACATAGTGACCTTTCTTGACTCTGAGAAGCTCATCTGCAGAAACCAGCACGGTTTTCGGAAACAGCGGTCATGCGAAACACAGATGGCCCTCTTTGTGTATGATATACAACAGGCTCTAGGTATGGGCTCCCAGGTTGATGCCATATTTCTCGACTTTCGAAAGGCGTTCGACTCAGTTCCGCACTGTCGCTTGCTACAAAAAGTGCGCACTTGCGGTTTATCCAATGACATATGCGGTTGGATAAAAAGTTTTCTAACAGACAGGGAGCAGTTTGTCGTCCAGAACGGGGTAATTTCAACAGAAACAAGAGTAACTTCAGGTTTACCCCAGGGCAGCGTAATAGGTCCTCTGCTTTTTACGATTTACATAAACGACCTGATCGATGGTATTGATAGCGGCATTAGACTGTTTGCCGATGATGCTGTAGTCTACAATAAAGTAGTATCACAAGAAAGTTGTGAACAAATCAATGAGGATTTGCAGAAAATAAATGTGTGGTGTAATGACTGGCAGTTATCTCTCAATATTAGTAAGTGCGACCTACTGCGTATAACAAGGCGAAAATCCCCATTCATGTATGAGTACAGAATAAATGATCAGCCTTTGGAAGAGGTAACATCAGTCAAGTATTTGGGTGTGACTATTCGAAATGATTTCAAATGGAATGATCAGATTACACAAGTAACGGGTAAGGCGAACTCTAGATTGCCGTTTATTGTTAGTATCCTGAAGCGATGCAGTCCTTCAACAAAAGAAATAGTCTGAGAGTATTGTTCGTCTGTATGGGACCCTTACCAGTTAGGTCTGATTCAATAGATTGAGAAGGTCCAAAGAAGAGCGGCCAGGATTCGTGACTGGTACATTTAGCCATCGCGAGAGCGTTACAAATCCCACAGAAAGCTTGAAGTGGGACACACTTGCAGATAGACGACGGGCTAAACAGAAGGAGCAGCTCACTAAATTCCGAAATCCAATCTTCGCCGAGGATGTAGAGCCTATGTTATTACCACCAACTTTCAAATCGATGATCACCATTCAAAGATAAGGGAAATGAGAGCTCGTACTGAGGCGTTCAGACAGTCGTTTTTCCCTCGCGCGATCCGCAAGTGGAACAGAGGGGGGGGATATGACTTTGGCGCGAATTGTGCCCTCCGCCATAGATGTAGATATGTAGATGTAGACTTAAAATGCTTCTATCCTCTTCCAAAATAAGTAGAACTTCAGTCATTGCTTCCCTCTCAGATGTAGATTTAATAGGTAGAAGTTTAAATTTACCGAGTTTTTAAGAGGTGTCCTTTGTTGTCTGTAGCCATATGGGGAGAAGGCAGACGCCTGGAATGTAGAAGAAAGCCACTTATCAGATCCACTTGTCTGCGAGCAACCTTCAGTTTTGAGACCTGTGTCACTACAAACACAGATAGCAATGGACACCTGCCACAGATAGGCTTTTCCTTGAAAAGTACGCTACGTGACATCGAGAGTCACAATGGTTGAAAATACATCCGAGCAAACCTAAGCTTTCCAGAATTACTACTCACTCTATAGTGAAGTGTGCGCTGATTTGAAACTTCCTGCCAGATGTAAACTTCGTGCCAGACACATGAACCTAGCGTCTTTGCCTGTTCGCTGTCTGATTTAATGCATCTCAGATGTCTTAGACATACTTCTACATACTACTCTGTTGACGTTACGACTAATATGCTTGTACGAGCAACGTTTAACAATTGACGCAACACGTTATTTTTTCTAAGAGCAGATTGGTTTTAAGACCAATGTTGATGGTTAAATTCACATCTGTTGGACGAATGTTATGAAAACAAACACTCCAAACCGACGTTTCACGTAAGTCACATGCAACGAAAATCTGTAACACAACCATCTGTGTGTGGCATGTTTATAATTATGTATTATTTATATTTTAGGACATTTAATCTGTAAAGAAACACACCATGTGGTAAGGAAGACGTGTAAACCGTCTGAGGTTTAATCACAACGATCCGAAACCGGTAACCGTACTCTTTGAATAAAGGAACTGAAAGTAAATTTGTGGCTGGTTGCTATCCCAACACCATCAACGTATTTGTCTTCAAACAACAGCCACGGTCTTCATCATGTCATCATCTGACAAAATTGCAGATTGGTTTTATTTAGGATCCCAATGCACTATTTTATTCCCCACTCTTTTGGCTACGAAGCCCTTTTTTCAACATAACCTCCGATAAGTGCGTCGGCCTTCCACAAGCTTACTGGGAAGACCAGTATACCCGCATGGTAGCACTCTACTGCTTGATGTTGATGCCAGCGTCTTGCTGCATCAATAACCTCCCTCATCATCCACGTACTGCTTCTGCGGAGTGCAACCTTCATTGACCCAAACAGAGGGAAGTCGGAAGGTGCGAGATCCTGGCTGTAGGATCGATGAGAAAGAACAGTGCAGCGAGGTGTTCAATTGTGATCCGTCGATCTCCTCGAATGAGTGTGTCCGCACGTTCCAACATTGCAGGGGTCACGACTGTTTGAGACCAGCCGGCACGCTGGAGATCGGACAGGTTTGCTCGACCTTGTTGCGATGATGACAGAGGCCTCACCCAATGACTCGCCGTGCTTTTGTTCACTGCCAGGTCTCCGTAGACTATTTTTTTATTATTTACACGTCAAGTTTCGTAGGACCAAATTAAGGATCAAATCTTTGTCATGGAACGTGTCAGTGCATGAAATTACAACATAAAAGTAATAACAGATAAAAATAATGTTATGAACCAGGAAAAAGTCAGTCTACACGTTTAAGTAAAAGAAATCAACAATACAACAAGAATCAGCTTAATTTTTCAAGGAACTCCTCCACAGAATAGAACTCCTCCACAGAATAGGAGGAGGGATCCATGAGGAAACTCTTCAGTTTCGATTTGGAAGCGCGTGGATTACTGCAAAGATTTTTTAATTCTTGTGGTAGCTTATTAAAAATTGATGCAGCAGTACACTGGACATATTTCTGCACAAGACATCAGGAAGACCGATCCAAATGCAGGTTTGATTTCTGCCGAGTATTAACCGACTTTTATTGGGAATAAGCTAATATTGTTAACAAGAAACGACAGTAAGGAATATATATATTGAGAGCCCAATGTCAAAATACCCAGACTCTTGAACAGGGGTCGACAGGAAGTTCGTAGACTTGCACCACTTATTGCCCGAACTGCCCGTTTCTGAGCCAAAAATGTCCTTTCTGCATGGGAAGAGTTACCCCAAAATACACTCCTGGAAATGGAAAAAAGAACACATTGACACCGGTGTGTCAGACCCATCATACTTGCTCCGGACACTGCGAGAGGGCTGTACAAGCAATGATCACACGCACGGCACAGCGGATACACCAGGAACCGCGGTGTTGGCCGTCGAATGGCGCTAGCTGCGCAGCATTTGTGCACCGCCGCCGTCAGTGTCAGCCAGTTTGCCGTGGCATACGGAGCTCCATCGCAGTCTTTAACACTGGTAGCATGCCGCGACAGCGTGGATGTGAACCGTATGTGCAGTTGACGGACTTTGAGCGAGGGCGTATAGTGGGCATGCGGGAGGCCGGGTGGACGTACCGCCGAATTGCTCAACACGTGGGGCGTGAGGTCTCCACAGTACATCGATGTTGTCGCCAGTGGTCGGCGGAAGGTGCACGTGCCCGTCGACCTGGGACCGGACCGCAGCGACGCACGGATGCACGCCAAGACCATAGGATCCTACGCAGTGCCGTAGGGGACCGCACCGCCACTTCCCAGCAAATTAGGGACACTGTTGCTCCTGGGGTATCGGCGAGGACCATTCGCAACCGTCTCCATGAAGCTGGGCTACGGTCCCGCACACCGTTAGGCCGTCTTCCGCTCACGCCCCAACATCGTGCAGCCCGCCTCCAGTGATGTCGCGACAGGCGTGAATGGAGGGACGAATGGAGACGTGTCGTCTTCAGCGATGAGAGTCGCTTCTGCCTTGGTGCCAATGATGGTCGTATGCGTGTTTGGCGCCGTGCAGGTGAGCGCCACAATCAGGACTGCATACGACCGAGGCACACAGGGCCAACACCCGGCATCATGGTGTGGGGAGCGATCTCCTACACTGGCCGTACACCACTGGTGACAGTCGAGGGGACACTGAATAGTGCACGGTACATACAACCCGTCATCGAACCCATCGTTCTACCATTCCTAGACCGGCAAGGGAACTTGCTGTTCCAACAGGACAATGCGCGTCCGCATGTATCCCGTGCCACCCAACGTGCTCTAGAAGGTGTAAGTCAACTACCCTGGCCAGCAAGATCTCCGGATCTGTCCCCCATTGAGCATGTTTGGGACTGGATGAAGCGTCGTCTCACGCGGTCTGCACGTCCAGCACGAACGCTGGTCCAACTGAGGCGCCAGGTGGAAATGGCATGGCAAGCCGTTCCACAGGACTACATCCAGCATCTCTACGATCGTCTCCATGGGAGAATAGCAGCCTGCATTGCTGCGAAAGGTGGATATACACTGTACTAGTGCCGACATTGTGCATGCTCTGTTGCCTGTGTCTATGTGCCTGTGGTTCTGTCAGTGTGATCATGTGATGTATCTGACCCCAGGAATGTGTCAATAAAGTTTCCCCTTCCTGGGACAATGAATTCACGGTGTTCTTATTTCAATTTCCAGGAGTGTATAATACCATACGACATAAGCGAATGAAATAAGCAAAGTAGACTAATTTTTGTGTCGAACGATCACTCACTCCAGATACTGTCCGAATAGTCAAAATGGCAGCATTAAGTCTATGAACAAGATTCTGAACGTGGGCTTTCTACGACAGTTTACTGTCTATCTGAACACCTAGAAATTTGTTCAGTTTCACTAATCATATGCCCGTTCTGCGAAATTAAAACGTCAGTTTTTGTTGAATTGTGTGTTAGAAACTGTAAAAACTGAGCCTTACTATGATTTAGCGTTATTTTCTACAAGCTATGAACTTATGTCATGGACTGCACTATTTGAAACCGAGCCAGTGTTGCACACAACATCCTTTACTACCAAGCTAGTGTTATCAAAAAACGGAAATATTTTAGAGTTATCTGTAATACTAGAAGGCAGATCATTTTTATAAATAATGAACATTCTGCGAGGGCCTATGAATGTCTGCAATGCTCTGGGTTTCCGGCAAAAGAAACTCAATGACAGCTCCTTGCTTGGAACGTACCTCTGTTACGGACGCTAGTCTGAAAGGTACGTGCAGCGGCGCCACGTATCGGAACTACACGGAACTATAGTGGCTGAAACGGCAATATTTCACGAAGTGCGATAAGAAATTCCACATTTTTTCAACCGAATCTAGCTGAGACAACAGAATGTGTAGGATTATTTATTGAACGCTCCTTATGTCTAAGTCTGCGACTGGGATATTTTCCTGCAACTTCCGTTAGACTACGAACTATCTGATGAAAACCGTTCGCTCGGCGAAAGATCCGTGCCCAGAGACTGGAAAGTTGCACAGGTCAGACCAGTATTCAACATATCCGCACACTATATATTGTCCGCCGCCTTGATCCCCCTCACCCCCTGGTGTCTCCCTTCCTCTCCACTCCCAACCAGTTGCCGCGCCTTTACCGTTGTGTCCCTCCCTCTCTCCATCTCCACACCCTCCATCTCCTTTCCCAACACAACTTCCACCGTCTACCACTCCCGGATGATGAGCTTCGCCCTGACATCTACCCTTCCTACCAACTCTAACCCCCTCTTCCTGCCTCCTCCTCAGGGCTCCCTCTCCTCCCCCTCGCTCCTTCTCAGCGGATTTCCCCTCCTACTCCCCGTCCATCTCTTGTGCCTTCTTTCGGTGTCTCTGCGCTCCCTCCTGCCCTGTCTTCCCTTTTCCTCTCCCGCCCCATGTGTCTCCTGCCTCTTTGTGAACCCACAGTTGCCCCTCCTCTCTTCCTCCGCCGCTTCCCCAGCTGCCCCATGCTCTCCCCTCCTTTTCCATCCTCTCTGCCCTTTCCCTCGGCAGGTCCCGCCTGGTAGTTCTACTCTTCGTCGTGTGTGCTCCACGTGGGTTTTAAGTGTGTTGTCTTCGGAGTGTTTTTAATACTGTGGCCAACTTTTAAACTGTGCATGTGCATCCAGTGTCTTCTCTGTGTTTTAAGAATCGCCAACTGTGTTTTTTTTAACTTTCTGGTGACTATTTTAACTGTCCCCAATGAACTTCTACATGTCAGTGATTTTTACCTCCATTTTCTCCCCTTACTCTGTTTTATGTTCCCCTTTTTTTTACCTCCTTATGTATGTATTATTTTATTCTTGTTTTAGTTGTCATGTCACTCGGCTGAAGAGCGGCGGATTGTGCTGCTGACAGCCCTCCCCTGCCCCTATGGGGCAGGGGCATGAAATCACAATAAAGAAAAAAAAAAAAAAAAAACAAAAAAAAACCAGTATTCAAGGGAGGCAGTAGGAGTAATCAACTAAATTACCGGCCCATATCGTTAACGTCGATATGCAGCAGCAATTTGGAACATGTATTGTGTTCGAACTTTATGAATTACCTAGAAGATAACACAGTCAACACGGATTCAGAAAACACCGTTCTCGTCAAACACATCTAGCTCTTTACACGCATCAAGTGTTGAGTGTTATCGACAAGGATTTCTGGAATGTTTTTCACACTGTACCACATAACCGGCATGTAGTGAAATTGCGTGCTTATGGAATATTGTCTCAGCTATGCGACTGGATTCGTGATTTCCTGCCAGAGAGATCACAGTTCGTAATAACTATCGGAAAGTCATCGAGTAAAACAAAAGTAATTTCTGGCGTTCCTCAGGGTAGTGTTTAGGCCCTTTGCTGTTTTGTATCTGTGTAAACATTGAGGAGACAATCTGAGCAGCCATCTTAGGTTGTTTGCGGATGACACTGTCGTTTATCGACTAGTAAAGTCATCAGAAAATCAAAACAAATTGCAAAACGACTTAGGGAAGATATACACTATGTGATCAAAAGTATCCGGACACCCGCAAATACATACGTTTTTCATATAAGGTGCATTGTTCTGCCACCTACTGCCAGATAGTCCATATTAGCGACCTCAGTAGTCATTAGACATCGTGAGAGAGCAGAATGGGGCGCTCCGCGGAACTCACGTACTTCGAACGTGGTCACGTGATTGGGTGTCACTTGTGTCGTACGTCATACGTCGGTAGGCAACATGTTCAGGTCCACTGTTTCCGATGTGACAGTGAAGTGGAAACGTGAAGGGATACGTACAGCACAAAAGCGAACAGCGGACCTTGTCTGTTGACACAGAGACCGCCGACTGTTGAAGTGGGTCGTAATGTGTAATAGGCAGACATCTATCCAGCCCATCACACAGGAATTCCAAACTGCATCAGGATCCACTGCAAGTACTATGACAGTTAGGCGGGAGGTGAGGAAACTTGGATTTCATTGTCGAGCAGCTGCTCATAAGCCATACATCACGTCGGTAAATGCCAAACGACGCTTTGCTTGGTGTAAGGAGCGTAAACATTGGACGATTGAACAGTGGAAAAACGTTGTGTGGAGTGACGAATCACGGTACACAATGTGGCGATCAGATGGCAGGGTGTGGGTATGGCGAATGTCCGGTGAACGTCATCCGCCAGCGTGTGTAGTGCCAACAGTAAGATTCGGAGGCGGTAGTGTTATGGCGTGATCGCATTTTTCATGGAGGGGGCTTGCACCCCTTGTTGTATTACGTGGCACTATCACGACAGAGGCCGAAATTGATATTTTAAGCACCTTCTTCCTTTCCACTGTTGAAGAGCAATTCGGGGATGGCGACTGCATCTTTCAACACGATCGAGCACCTGTTCATGATGCGCGGTCTGTGGTGGAGTGGCTACATGACGGTAGCATCCCTGTAATGGACTGGCCTGCACAGAGTCCTTACCTGAATCCTGTAGAGCACCTGTGGGATGTTTTGGAACGCCGACTTCGTGCCAGTCCTCACCAATCGGCATCGATACCTCTCCTCAGTGCTGCACTCCGTGAGGAATGAGCTGCCATTCCCCAAAAGTCTTAAAACACCTGATTGAACGTATGCCTGCGAGAGTGGAAGCTGTCATCGAGGTTAAGCGTGGGCTAACACCATACTGAATTCCAGCATTAGCGATGGAGGGCGCCACGAACTTGTAAGTCATTTTCAGCCGGTTGTCCGGATACTTTGGATCACATAGTGTACGTGTGGAGCGAAAATTGGCAATTGATCCTAAATAACGAAAAGTGTGAACTCATCCACATGAGTGCTAAAAGTAATCCGTTGATCTTCGGTTACACAATAAATCAGTCAAATCTAAAGGCCATAAATTCAACTAAATACCTAGGAATTACAATTACGAACAACTTAAATTGGAAGGAACACACAGAAAATGTTGTGGGAAGGCCAACCAAAGACTGCGTTTTATTGGCAGAACACTTTGGAAATGTAATAGATCTAATAAGGAGACTGCCTACATTAAGCTTGTCTGTCCTCTTTTAGAATACTGTTGCGCGGTGTGCGATCCTTACCAGATAGGGCTGATGGAGTACATCGAAAAAGTTCAAAGAAAGGCAGCACGTTTTGTATTATTGCGAAATAGGTGGGCAAGTGTCACTGAAATGATGCAGGATTTGGAATGGATGTCATTAAAACAAAAACGTTTTTCGTTGCGGAGGAATCTTCTCACGAAATTTCATTCACCAACTTTCTTCTCCGGACGGGAGAAATCGATACGATGATGAGAATGATATGGCAAAGTATTAGAAATAAAGAAAATTACATTTAAACCAATTAACTGAATGAAATTGATTAGGTTTAGAAAAATGAAAGATTTCGCTGCATTTTAAGAGTTCCGAACGTTCGACTTTCTTCTCGTTAGGCTTATTCGCTAACCACTACACTATGCTGTGATACTTCAAAAGCGTTTAGTATTTATGCCTTTGGTATCCCAGTCGCAATGATTAGTTGACAGGCTTCAGAAATTCGCCTTCACGCAATGTCGTGCGAAGTTAATGTCAGCCGCGATTATAATAATTATATAAATGGTGCTGAATGATATCGTGTGCGGAACGATTCAGTTGTGTGTGGTTATTGCTAAGTATTTCGCAAGCATTGTTGTGGGGGTGGGTGTGTGGGAAGTTGTGCGTAGTTTTTAGTGTGGTTATCAAGCCCAAACCGATAAGGATAGGAACTTGAAATTTGGCATGGATCTAATACTGTAGGCGTCGCTTAGGAAGAGAGAAATAGGGGATGAATGGTTTTTTAAAGGAATGTCGTTAGTGGGACAATTTTGAAGCTTGACCTACGAAAATTGATATGGTTTCTCGATCAGAAATAAAAAAAATACGAATTTCAGCATTTTTGGAAACGTAACCCTACGGGTATGAAATAGTGGGAGAAAGATTTTTGAAAATATCATCATTAAAGAACTATGAAAGTATTTTTAAGTGTTTCAGTGTTTTTGGAAACTAAACTTTTAAGTGGGTGAAATAGGGGACGAGATTGTCTAATAAAACTGTTTTATAACGAAACCATTTATAAAGCTAAATCTATTAAAATTTAAATTTGGCTTCTCTGTTATAAATAAAAAATGCGTGTTTTTGGAAATTCAACACCTGTAAGGGTGAAGGGGGAATGAAAACTTCTATGGAAATATTTCATTGTGCGAGAATTTTTTAAGTTAAAACTACGAAATTTGTATTTGGCTTCTCTGATAGAAGTAAAACATACTCTTGTAGCTGTTTTTGGAGATTCAACCCCTAAAGGAGTGAAATTGGGTGTAAAACGTTTTAAGGAAGTATTTCGTTGCGAAAGCATTTTTAAAGCTAAATCTTTGAGTATTGGAATTTGGCTTCTCGGTTGGAGTTGAAAAAATACGTGTGTCACTGTTTTTGGAAATTCAACCCCTAACAGGGTGAAATGGGGTCAGGCTGATTCACTGACTTATCATCGCCCAGGCCAAACCGCTAAGGATAGAAGGTTGGAGCGGGTGTAGATCTTATATTGTAGGCATCGTTTAAAAACGGATTGTCCGAAATTCCACTGTTGCTGAAACAGGGGATGAAAGGCTTTTTGAAAATATGTCGCTTTTAAGCGAATTTTGAAGCTGGAACTACGAAAACTTGTATTTGGTTTCTCAGTCGGAAAAAAAGTGCGTGTTTCAGCATTTTTGGAAATTCAGCCACTAAGGGGGGTAAAATAGTGGGTGAAACTTTTGTTGAAAATAAATATTACTAAAAAATATTACTAAAAAAATATTAAGGATTTTTAAGGCTACATGCGTCATAAATGGTATTTGATTTCTCGGTTAGAAATAAAAGGAAATACGTGTTTAAGTGTTTCTGGAAATTCAAGACACAAGGGAGTCCTATATGGTATGAAAATTTTTAAGAAAATATTTCGTTACACTACAAAAATTTTAAAGCTGCAATCATGTTAGTGCCAACGGTGAAGTACAGAGTATGGTGGAGGTAGTGTTAAGGTGAGCAGTTATTCCGAGATTATAGAATAGCGTGATGAACTCTTTGAAACTAGTGTTCAGACTAAAGACAACAGCAACAAACAACGCTTAGCCTATACCATGCGCCATAGCCACGTCCCGACCACGGCTTCATAATACATCCGTTTGATACGTTTCTCCTTCTCCATCATTTTTTGATGTTCATGTCACCAACATGGGAACAGGCTGCACATCTTCTAGCATATCTTCATCCTACTGACCTTTCGTGACTTCATCCGTGTGACCGTGTGAACTTCTTACGGCACTCCCGTGTTTGCTTATTGTCTCCATAAGCGTGTCTTTGTTCACTTACCGCGGGCAGCTCGTGTGCAAGTCTTCTGTTTCGTCGTTTGTTGTTATCACAAGAGCTATTGGGTCACCGTTCACAAGTCAAGCACTCTGTAATCTTCGTGGTGACGTAAGGGGAAATACCTTAAACGTTACGAAATACATCTTTGTGTGGTGTTCAACTTTTCCTTGGATTTCTCGTGCCCTTTAAATGCCATGCCTACTGCACAAAATTAGTCACTATTTTCCATAAGGAAGAATTAACACTCAGGTATTTCATGTTGCGGAATTTCGGACAGAATGCATAACGGACTCGCCATCTGCTACCTAATAAATCTCGGTACGTCTTTTCCACTGCAGTGGAGATGTGAAGGTGGTTTCTCGCCTGCCTTGATGACTTGGTACAGGGCCTTTACATGTTGAGTACCCAAAACATTATTGACCATCTACTTAACTGCGTTGGATATCTGCGCACAAGTCACGTAGATTCGATAAATTATGGTGACTTGTGGGTGCGGAATTGGCGCGCGATAACGTTGCAGATGTCTTCCATAGGCTTCAAATCGGGCCAGTGTGGTGGACAAGACATGAAGATGAGTTCACTATCGTGCTACTCAAAGCACTGTATCACTATTCTGGCCTTGAGACATAGATAGTTGTCCTGCTGGAAGATGCCAACTCTGGCCCAGAAAGACATCGAGGGAAAGGGCATGTAGGAGGTCCGTAATAATGTTCACCATGAATCCCATCGAACGTTTGTGGCACGTAATCGAGAGGTCAGTTCGTGCACAAAATCCTGCACTGGCAACGAATTGAGAAATATCGACAGCTACAAAGAGAGCAAGGCTTACTATTTTTGCAGGGGACTTGGAATGGCTTGATGAGTCCGTGTCACGTGGATTTCCTGCTGAACATCATAAAGTGGGGAATTATTATTATTATTATTGATTGGCGACTCCATGGAGTGTTCTGTGCACCACGGCCAGATAATGTATATACTTGGAAGGAGAAACAGCCTTGGTCGTATTTTTTGTTTTGTTTGTTTTATTATCCGCAAAATCGATTTTCGGTCACTTAGTGTCCATCCTCAGTGCTGTAATATGCAATTTAAATAGTTTATGTGATCGCTCTAAGCTTGTTGATACCAGTGCCTACCAATTTTAATTGTATATTACAGCACTGAGGATCGTCACTAAGTGACCGAAAATCGATTTTACGGATAATAAAACAAAAAAAAAACAAAAAAAAAAAAAAATACGACCAATGCTGTTTCTCCTTCCAAGTATATATTATTATTATTATTGTGGTTTCCTTCTTGCAGAATTGACCTGTCTCAGCAACTAAATAAAAGACCGTGTTTATGGCATATTTGCTTCGCTTCCTTTCATTTAGGAACCACCTTCAGTGTAGTAGATCGACATAGGTGAAAGTAGCTACTTGATACGGACCCAATGATGGCTCAAAATCTTAAACATGGCTACGATTCAGCAACTGTATAAATTTGAAGAATAATGATCGAAGCAGACGAAATGAATTAAAATTTGTGCTGCGGCTGGGACCTTTTTTTTTTTTTTTTTTTTCGATATAGTTCGTTGCGCTTGGTCTGGGCGGACGTCACAAGACATCCGTTCAAGTTGATCGTTGATTCCTTGGTTCAGTTTTTTTATCACAGAGAGCACTCAGTGCTCTGACTGAACACGCTGAGCTACCGTGCCGGCTAGGACTCCAACCCGGGTCTTCTTGCTTGCTAGGCAGAAATGCTAACCATTACACCGCCCAGTACAATGGTCCACATTGCTGCACGAACTGCCTAAGCTGAGTGCCCCCCTCCCAACACAAAACTTCATTTTTCCCTTACATATTGTCACTAATGCCCGGACTCTCCGATATTGGCAAACACCCCAGCATTGGACGTAATGCGACGCCCTTGTACCATTGGTGATCTTATAGATCTTATAATTAAATATTTCCCTGAGACATTTAAGTCTCTTTTTTATTATGTACGATAATGATCGAAGCAAACGAAATGAATTAAAAATTCTGCAGCTGCCGGGACTCGAACGCGGGTCTACTTGCTTTCTTTCTTTTTTTTCCTGTCCGTCGTTGATCGTTGCGGACGTCACATGACATCCGTTAAAGTTCGTTTATTCTTCCTTCCACTCAGTTTTTTATTATAGAGGCCAACCAGCTCCCTGACCGAACACGCTGAGTTACCGTGCCGGCTGTTTTTAAAAATTCCTAACTCCCCCGGGAATCGTCTTGCTAGGCAGAAATGCTAACCATTACACCACCGCAGTGCGGTGGTCAACATTTCTACACGAACTACCTAAGCTGAGTGCCCTCCTCAACGTCCCATTACGTCCAATGCTGGGATGCTTGCCAGTATCGAAGAGCCCTGGCAGTAGTGACAACATGTAAGGGAAAAATGAATTGAAGTTCGTGTTGGGGAGGGCACTCAGCTTAGGTAGTACGTGCAGCAATGCGGTGGTGTAATAGCTAGGATTTGTGCCTAGTAAACAAGAAGACCCGTGTTCGAGTCCCGGCCGCAGCAGAAATTTTAATTCATTTCGTCTGCTTCGTTCATTATCTTAGATAATAAAAAGAGACTTAAATGTGTCAGGGAAAATTTAATTATAAAATTAGAAGAAACTGAAAAAATGAGCCAACCTACTGCAAACCAAAGATTTATTTAGCCCAAGACCTAGGTTTAGATGTTGTTGTTGTTGTGGTCTTCAGTCCTGAGACTGATTTGATGCAGCTCTACATGCTACTCTGTCCTGTACAAGAGTCTTCATCTCCCAGTACCTACTATAGCTTACATCCTTGTGAATCTGCTTAGTGTATTCATCTCTTGGTCTCCCTCTACGATTTTTGCCCTCTACGCTGCTCTCCAATGCTAAATTTGTGATCCTTTGATGCATGAGAACATGCCCTACCAACCGATCCCTTCTTCTAGTCAAGTTGTGCCACAAACTCCTCTTCTCCCCTATTCTATTCAATACCTCCACATTAGTTACGTGATCTACCCATCTAATCTTCAGCATTCTTCTGTAGCACCACATTTCGAATGCTTCTATTCTCTTCTTGTCCAAACTACTTATCGTCCATGTTTCACTTCCATAAATGGCTACACTCCATACAAATACTTTCAGAAACGACTTCCTGACACTAAAATCTATACTCGATGTTAACAGATTTTTCTTCTTCAGAAACGCTTTCCTTGCCATTGTTAGTCTACATTTTATATCCTCTCTACTTCGGCCATCATCAGTTATTTTGCTCCCCAAATAGCAGAACTGCTTTACTCCTTTAAGTGTTTCATTTCCTAATCTAATTCCCTCAGCATCACCCGACTTAATTCGACTACATTCCCTTATCCTCGTTTTGCTTTTGTTGATGTTCATCTTACACCCTCTTTCAAGACACTGTCCATTCCGTTCAACTGCCCTTCCAAGTCCTTTGCTGTCTCTGACAGAATTACAATGTCATCGGCAAATCTCAAAGTTTTTATTTCTTTTCCATGGATTTTAATACCTACTCCGAACTTTTCTTTTGTTTCCTTTATTGCTTGCTCAATATACAGATTGAATAACATCGGAGAGAGGCTACAACCCTGTCTCACTCCCTTCCCAACCACCGCTTCCCTTTCATGCCCTTCGACTCTTATAACTGCCATCTGGTTTCTGTAGAAATTGTAAATAGCCTTTCGTTCCCTGTATTTTACCCCTACCACCTTCAGAATTTGAAAGAGAGTATTCGAATCAACATTGTCAAAAGCTTTCTCTAAGTCTACAAATGCTAGAAACGCAGGTTTGCCTTTTCTTAATCTTTCTTCTAAGATAAGTCGTAAGGTCAGTATTGTCTCACGTGTTCCAACATTTCTACGGAATCCAACCTTGCAGCTGTGACTTATTAAACTGATAGTTCGGTAAGTTTCGCATCTGTCAACACCTGCCTTCTTTGGGATATTTATAAAAATATGTTCTCCAGAAGATGATCATGTGATGTAACAAGGCCCACTCCTCCTGAAGAGGATACTTATATAAATATCGGAAGCTTGATCGAGGGCTAAATATAGCCTACAACTGCTTGGCTAACTTTTTCAACCTTTTCCAAAGATGGCTATAGGGACGAGCGTGGCGGCAGTTTCCAGACCTCCCGCAACAGGAATGGCAGCCACAAGTCTGCGATAGCCCAAGTCGCTAAGTTATCAACCCATCTGAGATTGCGCTGTCAGAATCGGTTCGCGCTGCGATACGGGTAACGCTTATCAGGAGTCCTTATCTCTTTACACGGGAGCTCTCAGGAGGAGCTGGTGCGGGGTGTTTGTCTCGCGATAGCGCGCCATCCTCCAACAGCCACTACCGGGGGACATGTCAGCCCAGAATCGCCCACCTGTGAAGACGGTCTTCGCTTACCGGATGCGTATAGTTCTGTTATCATCCACCAAGTCGCTTCCGACACCTGGCGCCATGATTAAACACGTCCTCGGCAGTTCTTCCAGGGTCATTCCTGTGGTTTCTCTGACATCTATATCTATCTGATTACCCTGAAATTCATACTAAAGTATTTGGCAGAGAGTTTGTACAACCGCTGCTAGATTTACACTGACAGAAAAATATCGCAACACCAAAAAATTATTAGTGTACAGTAGTCAAATTTCGGGAATACATTTCTCTATGTTGAAAGTATTTGTATAGAGTGTATGGAAGTGAAAGATGGACGATAAATAGTTTGGACAAGAAGAGAATAGAAGCTTTTGAAATGTGGTGCTACAGAAGAATGCTGAAGATTAGATGGGTAGATGACATAACTATTGAGGAGGTATTGAATAGAATTGGGGAGGAGTTTGTAGCACAACTTGACTAAAAGAAGGGATCGGTTGGTAGGACATGTTCTGAGGCATAAAGGAATCACCAATTTGGTACTGGAGGGCAGCGTGGAGGGTAAAAATCGTAGAGGGAGACCAAGAGATGAATACACTAAGCAGATTCAGAAGGATGTAGGTTGCAGTAGGTACTGGGAGATGAAGAAGCTTGCACAGGATCGAGTAGCATGGAGAGCTGCATCAAACCAGTCTCAGGACTGAAGACCACAACCAGATGTAACACTAAGTGACTGACATTACAGGTTCACAGGTAAGCGCGAGATAATCAAGTGCAAATTTGAAATGATAGTACATTAATAACGGCCGGCCGCTGTGGCCGAGCGGTTCTAGGCGCTTCAGTCCGGAGCCGCGCTGCTGCTACGTTCGCAGGTTCGAATCCTGCCTCGGGCATGGATGTGTGTGATATCCTTAGGTTAGTTAAGTTTTAAGTAGTTCTCAGTCTAGGGGACTGATGACCTCAGATGTTAAGTCCCATAGTGCTTAGAGCCGTTTGAACCACACATTAATAACCGGTGTAACTGGCAGAATGTGAATGCAAACGTGGATACTTGCTGGATGTCTGCTGGGGAGGGGGAGTGGGGGGAGTTCCATGCCCGGTGCAATTGGTTGCTCATTCAGTGACGGTTTATGCCATACGCGGATGACGCTGGAGTTGTCGTCCAATGATGTCCCAGATGTGCTCCATTGGAGACGGACCTGGTGATCGAGCAGGCCAAGTCAACATGTCGATACTCTGTAGGGCATATTGGGTTACAACAGTGGTATGTGGGCGAGCGTTATCCCGTTGGAAAAAACTGTATGTAATTCTGTTCATGAATGGCAGTACAATAGGTCGAATCACCAGATTAACGTACAAATTTTCTGTGGGATGCGTGGGATAACTACGATAGTGTCCCCACTGTCATACGAAATCTCACTCCAGACCATAGCTCCAGGTGTAGATACAGTGTGTCTAACAAGCAGACAGGTTGGCCTCCGCCTACCAACACATAACTATCAGTGCCACCGAGGCAGAACCAGCTCTCATCAGAAAACACAACAGACCTCCACCCTGCCCTAAAATAAGCTGTCGCTTGACACCACTGAAGTCTCAAATGGTGGTGGTTTGGGGTCGATAGAATGCACGTTGCAGGGCGCCTGGCTCGAAGCTGCTCTTGAAGCAACCGATTTGTAACAGTTATTTCACTGTGGTGCCAACTGTAACACGCCTCGGACTATAAGACGCTCCTTACTTTTTAATCAGTTATTTAAAACAGTAACATTTTTACCATTTTTATTATCAGACTGAAAAGCCAAACTAAGAAAAATCCTTAGTTTATAAAACCGAAGTGGCCTTTAAAATCTCTGATAATCGTCATCTGAAGTTTCTTCTTCTTCTTCTTCCTATTCTTCCTCGTCATCGCTGTCTTTTTCATATATACGACAGTCTTCACTGCAATCGAGAGCGTTACGTATGCCGCACTTCTTGAAAGATTTAACAATAATGTCTTCTTAACTCTAGACCACGACCGATTTATCCACTGACACACTTGTTTGACTGTAGGTCGTTTTAAAGCTCCCTTCTACGTGAATTCATGATGAGTTTCATTCATCTTCCTATTTGTTCCGTTTCTCTCTCAAATGGTTCAAATGGCTCTGAGCACTACGGGACTTAACATCTGAGGTCATCAGTCCCGTAGAACTTAGAACTGCTTAAACGTAACTAACCTAAGGACATCACACACATCCATGCCCGAGGCAGGATTCGAACCTGCGACCGTAGCAGCAGCGTCTTTCCGGACTGAAGCGCCTAGAACTGCTCGGTCAGAACGGCCGGCGTTTCTTTCTCATATACACTTTAAATCGCCTATTTATCGAGACATTTGAGATTTAGCAATTGTGAAGTAAGTCCTCCAACAATATCAGCAAGCTCTGTATTTCCCTGTCTCAGTTTCTCTTTCACAGAATTTTTCCTAATAGCTACTAAACTGATCTAGCACAAGAAGAGACCTCTTCTTCAATAAAGCACCTTTCCTTTTCTCCCACACTCTGTTAATCCATAATTTCATGCCAGCCTCGTCCATCCAATCATTGTCATGCACGTGTACAATAACACCTGGCGGTATTTCAGAAGATTTTGGCATTGTTCTGCGCTTGAAAATGATCATCGGGTTCAGTTTGGTACTGTCAGTATAACATGAAAGCACAGCAGTGTAATGTCCACTTGTTTTTATAGTTAAATTCTTGCACCTTTCATGGGAACAGTTCTATTAAAAAAAATGTGTGTGAAATCTTATGGAACTTAACTGCTAAGGTTATCAGTCCCTAAGCTTACACACTACTTAGCCTAAACTATCCTAAGGACAAACACACACACCCATGCCCGAGGGAGGACTCGAACCTCCACTGTGACCAGCCGCACAGTCCATGACTGCAGCGCCTGAGACCGCTCGGCTAATCCCGCGCTGCCAGTTCTGTTACTCAGCACATCAAACGTCAGAGGAGTTTCGTTCATCTTCGCTATCTGGCTTAGTTCCTGTTTTCTTTCGATGTCGCGTAATAAAGCTATGGAAAGATAATATTTTCTCTTCATACTCTTGTCATTTTCTGAGCTGTTTTGGTTTTGGCTCACATGCTAAGTCCATGATGCTTCATAAACCTGTAGCAACGACCAACCACACCCTTAAAGTCTGTTAAGTTGCACTGTAACGCTAGCTTACGAGCGTGTATTTGAATCATTTTTGTATTAATTCCAGTGCCATTTTGATGGTGTCCTAGAATCCACTTCAGTGCGTCATCTTCTAGCTCTTGCCATTTGTCAATTAATCCTATATTTGTACATTTAGGCTTCCTCTTTTTTTTTCAGTTCTTCTTTACTAGCCCACCAATCGCGAATGTTTTTTCCTTCTGTTGGTGGAAGGCCGAAATGCCGCTCAGCTGATCTGTTTCCATGTTCTTCTTCATATGCCATTACTTTCAATTTATAGCCCACATCATATGAATACTTTTTTATTTTTATCCATTACGAAATTAGCTACCGACAAAAATATTGTTATTAGCGATAACAGAAATCACTTTCAGTTCAAGTTTACTGCAATGACGCATCACAGACTAGACAGTGTTTTGGGTTCGTGATGATGGGGTGGGAGGGAGCAGTGTTAGCAAGCTTGTGAATGCCCGGAGCTCAGGTTCGTCGCATCGACGCACTTCTGCTGCCAGTTGAATCCAGTGTTGCCAGATAGAGACAGGTTTCCCGCGGCATCGAATATATGGCCATTTTTAAGACTGGAGGGAATTTTAAATCAAACACCGACCATTTTTATATTAATTTCGAATATAAGCGCACTTGAATTTTGGAGGCAATTTATGGAAGAAAAAATGCGTCTTATAGACCGTAAAATAGGTAAAACCACTCGATAGTCCCATCACGAGCGTTGCTAAACACGTTTAGCGCGTGGGAATTCATTTCGCTTCGCGACGATACCTTCAGACCGGCAGAGGACACGACAACACCGATAGAGTTATCACGAATGTCGAAATCGGCCACTTCACTATTATTTGTCTCTGCAGCCTGCGTATCTGTCACAATCTCGGTCGCGGTGCTCTTCCACGCCTTGACTAAAACAAGTGCGATGAAAGCGAGAGAATTATCGTTCCCGTCATTTTGCTTCGAGACCTCCCACGATAAACACCGTCGAAACGACGAAAGTATTTTGTGGCAGCAGTGACAGATTATGGCGTTTAAAGCAAAATTTTATGATCATTTGTAAAGGATGATGATGCTGTGGTGTATGGTAAGAAGTTGAGTGACTGGTTGAAGATCCAAGATGACTTAGACAAAATTTCTAGTTTGGTCTGATGTATGGCAGCTAGCTCTAAATGTGGACAAATGTAAGTTAATGTGGATGAGTAGGAATAACAAATCTGTAACGTTCGGATACAGTACTGCTAGTGTCCTTCTTGACACAGTCGAGTCTTTTAAATATCTGGACATAGTTCGCAAAGCTATCTGAATGGAACGAGTATGTGAGATTGGTCGATTTCAGTTTATTGAGAATATTTTAGGAAATAGTGGTTCACCTGTAAAGGAGACCGCATGCAGGACGCCGGTGCGACCTATTCTTGAGTACTGTTCGAGTGTTTGGGATCCGTACCAGGTCGGATTGAAGGAAGACATCGAGGTGATTCTGGGCGGGCTGCTAGGTTTGTTACCGGCAGGTTCGAACAATGCGTAAGTGTTGCGGAGATGCTTCGGGAACTCAAATGGAAATCCGTGGCGGGAAGGCGACGTTCTTTCCGACAAACACCATTGAGAAATATTTACTATCAAAAACAGTCTTCATCACAATTTGTTTATTATGGTGACCGGTTTCGACCACTACTGTGGTCATCTTCAGACCTACAAGTCGTATACAAAGCTTTAATAAGAGGGTTTCATACATTTAAAAAATACATTAAGTTCTTGTGACGGAATGATGTCATTATTAACCAATGGGTTATAGGTCGAATAGCAATGTAAAATTTCTTAGTTAAAAACATTGCAAAAAAGAAAAATAAACACACACTAAACTTAGCTTGTTTAACAGCTATTGTCAATTAAGAAGCGTTAAAAATATAGGATAAATGAACTACGATTTGACAGTACATGGGTTGCCCTCTCATGGCCTGTTAGTGAACCATTTGGAATCATTTGGTAAGTTTAGTGTGTGTTTATTTTTCTTTTTTGACAATGTTCTTTTAACGAAGGAATTTTACATTGTTATTCGACCTACAACCCATTGGTTAGTAATGACATCATTCCGTCAGAAGTGAGCGCAGCCTCCACTATATATAGTAAGACGTGCACTGGTTTCTCCAGTAGTGATTTACCACCAGAAGGAGGTTCTCACTCATTGGTAATTCATCGTTTTATAGTTTTATAACTTTATGTATTTTCTTTAATGTATGTCGTCCTCTAATTAAAGCTTTGTATACGACTTGTAGGTCTGAAGATGACCCCAGTAGTGGTCGAAACCGGTCACCGTAATAAATAAACTGTGATGAAGACTTTTTTGATAGTAAATGTTTGTAACACATTGATCACTGTTCACTCCCACAATGTATTCAAAAGTAACTATTGAGAAAATTTAGAGAACCGGCATCTGAAGCTGACTGCGGAACGAGTCTACTGCCACCAACATACATTGCGCATAAAGACCATGAAAATAAAATTGGAGAATGTAAGTCTGATACGGAGGCATATAGGCAGTCGTTTTTCCCTCGCTCTATTTGTGAGTGGAACAGGAAGGGAAATGAAACTTCCTGGCAGATCAAAGCTGTGAGCCGGACCGAGTCTCGAACTCGGTATCTTTGCCTTTCGTGGGTAAGTGCTCTACCATCTGAGCTACCCAACCACGTCTCACGATCCCCCCGTCACAGCTCCAACTGCGCCAGTACCTCGTCTCCTACCTTCCAAACTTCACAGAAGTTCTCCTGCGAACCTTGCACAACTAGCACTCGAGCTACTGGCGGAATTAAACCTGTGAGGACGGACGTGTGAGCCGTGCTTGGGTAGTTCAGTTGGTAGAGCACTTGCCAAAGAAAGGCAAAGGTCCCGAGTTCGAGTCTCGGTCCGGCACACACTTTTAATCTGCCAGGAAGTTTCATATCAGCGCACACTCCGCGTTTCTGAATAAGAGAAATTTGTTAACATCGAATATAGATTTAACTGTCAGTAAATCGTTTCTGGAAGTATTTGTATGGAGTGTTGCCATGTATGGAAGTGAAACATGGACGATAACTAGTTTGGACAAGAAGAGAATAGAAGCTTTCGAAATGTGGTGCTACAGAAGAATGTTGAAGATTAGATCCCATAACTAATGAGGAGGTATTGAATGGAATTGGGGAGAAGAGGAGTTTGTGGCACAAGTTGACTAGAAGAAGGGATCGGTTGGTAGGACATGTTCTGAGACATCAAGGGATCACCAATTTAATATTGGAGGGCAGCGTGGAGGGTAAAAATCGTAGAGGGAGACCAAGAGATGAATACACAAGGCAGATTCAGAAGGATGTAGGTTGCAGTAGGTACTGGGAGATGAAGAAGCTTGCACAGGATAGAGTAGCATGGAGAGCCGCATCAAACCAGTCTCAGGACTGAAGACCACAACAACCAC